>NC_071468.1:16004137-16315480 GCF_028500815.1 Rissa tridactyla | reverse complement strand
GTCAGAAAAGAAAAGTAGTCAACATGTTTTAAGTGAGCATTCAAAGCAACTGGAAAAAGCCTGGGCATGGACCAAATACTATTCACATTCCTCACAAAACACAGCATACAGTGGGACCTACTGTGAGCATCAGTGTTTCCTTCACCTCAACAGCTAAAGAAACAGTTCACAGAGGTGAAGCAGCAACCTGAACTACCCAGAACTACTACTGCATCAGGCAGAGATGTCCAGTTTATGAAGCAGATTCATGAAAATACAAATGAGGTCTTTTAGATAGCAGCATAAGCCAATAGGTAATACCTTTATACAAAGTTAAAAAAAGAACTGTATAAAACAGATGCATAAAACAGAGTTTCTTCACCTCCATTAAGTAACCAGCATTCACACTGTTAAGATCTAGAGGAGTTAGCCAAAACAATTCAAATAGTATCATTACTGCCAAGAGCAAGAACCTCCTATCAATAGGCAGATCTACCCCAAAGTATGGAAAACATGCTCATAAAAACCTATTATCTGTGGAATGTAAGATTTAGTACTTTACAGCCTTTTCTGCGACAAATCTATTTATGAGTGGCTTGTCATAAAATAGCGCATGCGGAAAAAAAAAAATGTTGTAACTGCTAGTGATCATTTGGGAATTGTTTGTAATAATCTGGCTCAGGTAACGCAGGCACATACAAGAAGACTTCATGCAAAATGCCACCTTGGTACCAGGAAGGGCAAAAGATCACAAAGAAGAGAGAGGCACCACCTTTCATCATTACCCAACTTACTCTGGAAAAAAAAAGAAAAAAAACCCAAACCACTGCACACTAAGTATATGGTTTTATATGGTTTTGGTATCTAAAACATTACCATATAAATAATTAGTAAAATGGAGGTAGATGTAAAAATCTAAAGGATAAGGAAAAATTCACTTCAATTAGCTTTCTAAAAACATGAGCACGAAGTAGTACACTTTGGACTACAGCAGACATACAGATTGGGAAAACACTTGGGAAGGCAGAAATGCATCAAAAAAGACACGGGGGTCACAAAATAGAAGAGCAAATCATGCAATGCAGATGAAAAAATCTGTGAATGTACTAACAACGCTGTCCATAAACAAGAGTGAGTAACAGGAAAATTCCCCTAACAGTAACAGCAATGAAATACATGAAGACACTATTTAGAAATATTGTGAAACCTCACGGAAGATTCTGAAAAAAAAAAAACAAACCAAAAAAACTTAAGACATGTCAAGGTACGTTTATCTGATTCTTGCTTCTCAACTTGGTATTTTAGGAGCATCTGTGTGCGTAGGCAGGCCTTGAGCCTTGCGATGGCCAGAGCACACAGCCAGGCAGAAACTGCAAGTTTTTGAAGAAGTTTCTGACACCTCTGCAGGGAGGGCCAGAACCCCTTTGCAGTGTTGCCTGCAGGGATCCGCACAAGTGGGTGACTTTGCCACCCCAGTGCGCTCAGCTCACTGGTATCTGCTGCCGATGGACCCTGCCACAGAAGAGCTGGACGCTGGGTGTCTGCAAAGTGAGGTCAAGATCCAGCAGAGTTACTAAATGTGTTGCAGCACTTAGCAGGTGCTGGGTTTATCATTTTCAGATCAGCAGGCTGCTCTTCCAGAAGGTATGGAGTAAGAATTCATCAGCCAAATGAATCTGGCTCAGGTGTTCTCAGACCATGGCTCCGGTCCCATGTCTGAGAAACACCCGAGGAGCATGCATAACTTTATTAGGATCTGAAGCTACAGCTCAACTGATTTGCAATTACAGCACCAGCTGGTGACCCAAAACACTGTGCTGTATCATTTGCGCCTCTGCATCAAAGCCCTCAATATCTGTGGCAGTAAAAAACCCGGATGCCCAGAATATCCCAACTTCCTTTAACATTCAAGAGACAGAGTTAAAGAAGTAAGAAACGAACTGAGGAAAGATCTAAGCACTAACACTTACGTTAGTATCTTAGGAAATGGAAAAGTCTTCTCAAAAAACCACACAGCGAATTCAGAATACCTCATCAACACAAGTGAGACACAGCTTTATATCCTTCTTACTGGTTTTCATCACCCTTCTCCAATTGATTTGTATTTGGCTTATCTGCCCATGTAAACAGTCCCTCAAATGCAGTCGTCGTGTCTAGAAATGTTCCTGGTAAATTATAAGTTGGCACCCGATCAGTCCTGAGTCCCAGGATAACAAATTCACAGAATGAGCTCTTTATGGTTAAAGCAGAATGTTCTGCCTCCTTAGATACACCTTCCAAAAGATACACTGAAAACCTTCAGCGCTGCTGACAGACAACCAACCTCTCTCCCCAAAAAGAGAGCAGTACTTGCATAATAATGGTCCTAATTAAGCGTTTCCCATATGCTGATGGAGAGGCTAAACCGTATGTTTACAAGGTCAAAATGCAGCATTGGTCCTAAAGATTTCGGACAAGTTTCAGAGACAAATGTTCTCATTCCAAGTTTCAAATATTACGTACGGTAACACGTGTAGAGATAACTTCTTTGGGGGGAAGAAACAAAACAGAAATCCTTCCTTCACCTTCACAGGAGGCATTCACATTACTGTTCTGAGAATCAGAAGATAAGCTACACAATGCTGTAACATAACCTTATGGATGGCCCTCACAAATGATGGGAGACTGGGAAAAGGAGAAGAGTGAGGATGAATAATCAACATCAAGTGCTCTCTGTCTCTCTAATTTCTAGAGCCCACTAGCCTTTAGCAACAACTTTCCTTAAAATGAAACAACCAATGCCTAAATAGCTTAGGAAGAGACTCTTTGTTGCAATTCCCAATGATTTTGAATATAGTAAAATTGATCATTTTGGTTTTAGTATTATTCTACTTAAGTGTCAGTTGTTTCAGATTATAAAGGTGCTTGGTGACACTCATTCTACTGTGGTCACTCAAACTGTGTTTGTTCCGGCTGATAAGAAAATTCAAGTTTCTCCCCTCAAACAGTCTGGGTCTTTATCTGCTTCTTTTAAAAGTTCTGGAGTACAGACGGTTCCAAAGTTCCTGAGCGTGTACAGCTTCTCTTCACGTGTAGTAAAATGCTCAAAACACTGTTGTACTTGAGTCGTTCTAGAAACCCAAGGATGTTAGCCAGCCTGAGCATTTGCAGGTGCCCAGCGATTTCAACTATGGCAATTCAGTATCCGTTCACCTCCTTACCAGAGGTTACGCCGCCTCTCCAGCAGAGCTGCAGAAGCACACATCCACTAGCTTCTCAGATGCTGCAGCCCGTATTTAAGTCTAATTTAACTTCAGTTACCAATAACCTCAGATGTTTATCCTCTAGCTGCTACTACTGCCATAGCAATAAGTAACAACAAACGCTCAAGCAATCAATCTTACCAATGTCCCTGGGAAACCAGGCAACAGTTCGCCTCTGAAATCCCACAGTATTTGGATAAATTCTCACACCTTGCGACAACTCTCATAATTAGATTCAAACAACTGACCGCTGAAGGTTGAGTAACTATTAACTCACTCTTCCTAAAAAAAGTTTGTGGTATTTGGTGTTGGTTCTGAAAACTGCTGCTTGCTCTCCAAAGCTCCAGCCACTGTGAATGACCTTTTCATGCTAGGTGCATAAATATGTATAAAGGACGAAAAGGAAATGCAGAACCTTCTCTTCTGCTTTTTGTAATAGATTGGTCTGAATCTGTCTGCAAGAGAGCAGAAAAAAAAAAGCGTGTAGGAAAGTTTGCATAAATATTCTTTCTCCCAGAATCTGGTTAGCACTATCCATGCTCCCCTTTTGTATATAAAGTCACATTTTTAGAAATAATGGCTACCGGAAGCTTCAACAGACTTAAAATTTGCATATGTCAGCAATATTTGCAGTCATCCAGGTACATAGAGCAAATTTATGTTTTTGAAAGTTTTGACTCCAGCGTATACGGAGAGGTTACATTTTTAACAAACTGAATTTAAAAAAACCCCGTCAGAAGGTACACAAGGTCTGTTTGCAGAATGCCTGCTCAAATTCCTGCTCTGTGCACATCATTTGACTCAAAATGCACTCTGAAAGACAAGAGGTCCTCATTTTTGCATACCAATTTTTTAGCTTCAATCAGTGAATACATTGTCTGAGTTTGCATGACCATAGCTGTAATGGAAAAATAAATCTTTTAAATTAAAGAAATAAAGAAAAATGTCTCTCTGCAAACTTCTAGAAGTAGTTCAAATACTTTTTGATATCACAACATCACTTGTTAATTCTAAAGCAGGCTCCAGTCTTAAAAACCATAGAACTTTGGCAGGAAAAAAACTGCCTTACAAAGCCCCACATTCTTGATTCTGAAGCTATTTAAAATAATTTTCCATAAAGTCCTATATCTTAAACAGAGAGCTGCACTCAGTTTCTGATGTCACTGAAGTTTCTTTATGATCAAAAGCCAAAGCACTGACTTCTATCAATATACCATGTTTTGTACAGTTTGGTGTCTACTTATATATTGAGTTATTTCAGAATCCACTTAAAACTTTTCCTAACAGCTAAGCTCAGCAGCCTAGGTGGGGCAGCTCTTGTGACCGAAAGCTCCCCCTCCAGACCCCTCCTCTGGTTGATAACAAGCCTCCTAACAGCCAGGAACGCTTATAAAGAATTTCAATACACCAGCACTTTCTCTGAAGAAAAAGCCATAGCATGAAATTAATATGTACTGTAATGATTAGTACTGTAGCCTAGGTTTAGTTTACCTGATGTAGCCTAGATTTAATTCACCTGAAATCTCAATAATTACATTTAACTAACAATCCCATCATCTTGATGTTTATTGGAAAAATATTTCTTGCTTAACGCGTTTTTTCCCAGTTT
Organism: Rissa tridactyla; assembly: GCF_028500815.1. Taxonomy (NCBI): domain Eukaryota; kingdom Metazoa; phylum Chordata; class Aves; order Charadriiformes; family Laridae; genus Rissa; species Rissa tridactyla. Next base: position 16,310,650 of record NC_071468.1, on the reverse strand, counting down.
GTTTTCTCTACACCAAGGTAGAATCAGAACAGCCAAGAAATGCCATCCTCTGCAAGATTTATGGGACAATGCCAGCCAGAATCATGCCCATCCTTCATCAATATTCAATTTTGGGTATTCCAGTGATAAAACCGAAACCAAATGATTCAATTACTATAGCAAGTTGCTATAAACAGACTTTCATTACCAATCTGCTGTCACTACAAGTTTAGTAGGAATTCTGATTTATTGCATTATTTTTTATATTTTAACCTAGGCTACGGTATATGTCTATGAAAACAATTATCAGAACATCTATAGCACATTCATTTATTTAAAAAACAAACAAACAAAAAACCAAACAAGCTTTGAACACCTTTTTAGTCAATAAGGTCGATTTCCCAGGACAAAAAAGCACATGAAAAGAACTTACATTCAAAACATCTGAGTACACTCTAATTTTTGCAGCTGGCTGCCTGCAAAAATACTGCAGAGAAACAAAATAGTTAAATACAAAGTTTAGCATCTTAATTAGATCAAAAAGATAATTCATTAAGTTCACCACAGTTTTTAAAGGAAAGAAAACGCAGAGCTTTTATGTATTAAAAAAGTTATCCACCTTAAAATGGAGTTCCATGCAAGTTATTTATAAAGGCATCTCATTATGGTCAGCATATTTTCTCACTAGGTGCTACCTCTTCATAATTTTAACATACAAGACAAGCAAGGCCTTTTCTGCATCATTCACTGTTCCAAAACACCCAGAAGAACCTAGTTTGCCCTAAATTTAAATTATATAATCGCCCTTCTTTCAATGAGAGCTTTACAAGTGTAAATAAAGACAGCTTTTGGTCCTGACATGGAAACGTAATTGAAATCTGAATGAACTAGAACACAACTACGTTTTCTTACATACAGCTACGTTCATTCTTTACAGCTAGCAACTGGCAGACAAAAAAAAAAATTTTGCTGTAAATACACCTTCTGCATGTACACTAGATGTGAACTTTTTAAACAGCCTTTCAGATTCCCCAGAACAAAGCAGGAAGAGTTACTCATCAGTTTCTTGCCTGTACTTCAACATTAGACTGTTAACCTCTTCAACGCCCAAAGCCCACAAAATTACCGCCTTCCATCACTGACGTACCACTCCTGTTCATGATAATGGAGGATATAAGAGAGAAATCAAGCCCCGAACCTTCATTAGAGTCAGATTAAGACTTAAAACATCCAGAAATGTTATGTTAAAATTCCCAGAGTAAGCCTAACACTCATGACATACAAACTATGCCAACCCACAAATATAAGCAACAAGAATGTAACAGCCAGCATGCAACTTAAAAGAGGAGCAATTTCAAGCATTTAATTAGATTTTAACTGTGATATTACAGATGGTGGGGTTTTCTTCCAGGCAATAAATACTTACACTGAAAACCTCAAGTGTCAAATAAAACACTTTTATCAAAGTCACACTATATAGAGTGTTGCCACGATAACTATCTTCTGAGGTCACCGTGTTTTCTCCAGTTTGGTTTTACAGCTCTCATAACATGCAGATAGAGGAAAGGAATGTGGAAGAGTCAAATGATACTACTACACCATAAAAACCTACTGACTTCTCTCCTGACCTACAAGGGATCTGTGGATTTAAAGTTGAAAAAGACTTAGTACTAACACCTTGGGACTGCAGGTCTAAACTTGCAAATTTAATATTTTTCTGTATCATAGGATTTCTGCTTCAGTTTTCTGTGTTTTGCTCTATACACAGCTACCCAGGTAAAGTTAAAAAAAAAAAAAAAAACACACCACAAAAAGCTAAGCAAAACTACACTGACCTGTAGGATGAGTAACAAGCGAGGTGCAGCAGCAGGACTGTGACCTGAGGCAATAGCTGCAAGGAAGCCCTGCTCTTGCATACCATAAATTATACACAGGAGCTGTACAAGTTTTAAGCTCTTCCCTCCAGCCATAAAAGTTTTGCAACACATACTGCCTCTCGGCTACATACACAAAGAATACTTTTATAGCAACGGTTTCATAAGAATATTACAAACTGCTAGAGCAATCACCAAAGTAACCTGTCAAAAAGTTGTCAAAATGTTTAGAAAGATCTTTCCTTACTAGTGCAGACCTTTATTTGCTAAAAGGAAAAAAATTGGAAGGTGCTATTTGGATAGTCAAAACTACTACGTCTGCATATCCACTTCATCTGCACTGAGGGAAATTAACAATGCCCTTTTGGCCTTACAGTAGCACAAGCAACATGATTGCTCCTCCTTTTCATTCCACCTGCAAAGAAATATATTCACTATACTGTACTACATACCATAAAACAGACTGCTTAACAGAAGCATAACTCAAAGTGAGGGGGAAAAGCGCAACCAGTTGCCAAATTTGAACTTTTGATTTGACTCGACATCAATCCCTACCACCCTAAAGGTTAAAGAGTTACATACAAGGACAGTGAATTTCTGGACTTTGCTGCTACAGGAAGTTACGGAGGCAGATAACGTCAGCAAGCTAAAAAGGGATTAGAAGAATTCATGGATAATAGGTTCATAAAAAAATAAAACAAAAAAGGAATCAACAGGCATGTTCCAAAACACCTCAAATCAGACAATGGATTCCAGGGTGCTGGCAGAGAGCAGGAAAAGGGATTGCTAAGTGGCTGCGGGTAGTTCCTTCCAAGCAGTTTCTCCTATTGCTGCGCCCCAGGACAGAGCACGGGACTTGATCGACCACTGATCTGCCCCAACAGGACACTTCTCTTGTTTTTAACGCTACTCTGATATCAAACTCTCTAATTCAAACAAAACCTTAGCTCTTTCCACAGGCAGGGAATCCTAGAACTCTTGAAATCTGCCTTGTCTGAATTATACAACCCATTTTCTTTGTTTTGTTATCAAGGAAATTATATCTAAGATAGGAAGCAAAGTCTTTTAGATTAAGAGTCATTTTCTATTGTTTTAAGTCAGAAGGAAGTCCCGGTTTAAATAAACAGCCACACTGCCCAGATATCAACACTGGGGAAATCTTTGCAAACTTTCTTATTTTAATCTGACATTCATTTTAACCATAACAGCTTTCAAACCTAGTTGCATGATTCCATCGGTAATCTATTGTTACACTACTTTTGATATATTCTTATCTAATATTTCATAACAAACCAATCAACCTAAATCAATTCTCTAAAAGCCCTGTTCTGTAGTTATCAGGCAACATCAAAAAGACATTGCTACATGCCCCTGTGGTAGCGTGTTATCAGATGTAAGAAATTTAAAAAAACAACATGCTGAAGTACAATGCAGGCCAAGACTGAATTCAAGACAATGAACAGATCCGTGTGCGCTCCATGATGAAACTGTGAAGCGTTCAGTATCCAAATTTTACACAGAAGGGGGGGGGGGGGGGGGGAAGAGATGATGATCTCTTCTGCAACAGGCAACAGCAAAGAAGCACGCGCACATGGGTTAGTGACTCTGTTGTATTTACAGGCTGGATGTGAACAATCTTGTCCTCATTACTATCCGGCACAGACACAAACACATAGTGTTTAATCTCCATGGTAAGGAATTATCCAGGAAGAGCGCTTATACTTGCAAAAGACTCTAAATCGAATAGGAAAGCTGAACACAGTGAACTTTATAGGCTTCCAGAGATATACTGCCTGCAGCCTTCTTAAGAATTTAAAAGCAAAACCAACCACATAAGTTATGATCTCCCGCACCTCAGCTCCCCCACAGCTACTAAAAGGATGGGAAGTCTGCCAATACCATCACCTTTAACTACTCAAGACCAATACAGCAGTGCAGCAGGTCTGGCTAGACAATGTCAAAAGAGAAAAACAACTCCTGCTCTTGCTTCAGCTGGAGAGCTAACAATAGATGCGGTGCATTCCACGGATCAAATAGAGCTGCAAATAATCCCAGCATTTTTCGCCATGGTCACACGGAACACAGAGGCTGTCTCACTGAAGTTCCCCCCAAACGGGGGGGAAATACCGGAGGGAGTCTTGGGGCTTCTGTAGCCTGCAGCCACTTTTAAAAATGGCTTTCTAGATTATACTCTCTGAAGATGAGTGTAAGCAAATAGGTTCTAAAGTAGTTTGAACTGACCAAGACTTGCCTAAACTGTAGATCAAGATATTCTAAAAGGTAGGAAACAAAAGCTCTCATTTTAGACAAGAACCTGTTCTGTAAACAAGACATATCAAAAAATTTTAAAAATGCTAACTAGATTTAGGATTGATAGTTCAGATGTACTTTGTCCAGATAATCCCAATCACAGAAGAGAAACAAAAAAATCTTTATAAGAGTAAACCATCATTTTTAAAAATAGTTTTAAATGGCATTACAGAAAATAATGTTCAATAATAATAATAATGTTCAATTAACTTCAAAACTTTTAAGACAATAATAACTGCAAAGAAGCAGACATGTACTTTTAGACCAAAAATATGATTCTGCTTCTAATTTCCACAAAGCTCACAATAAACTACAATTTTAGCAAGTGCTAGACATCGCTCATGAGCATTTACTGAAGTTTAAACACAGCACAGATCAGATATGCTTCATAAAAAAAACATAAAAAAGACCTCTTGGCCCTATTAAATTTTCTGGCAGCTGCTCCAGGACCTCTGGACTGCAAACCCAAGCTATAAAGATTGCCTTGTGGATGTTCTCCTGATCATCCCATCTACAGGTATCTATAACCCTACAGTAATCATCTGGAAAGTGCACTTGGGAGGTTGAGCTAACAGAAAGCCATTGACTGCCAAGTGAACAGAGAAAGCATTTGTTTTGTTAAGAACTCCACTGACAGAGGTTTAAAATGCAAGTATCTATTCAGATTTTCATTTGTGCCTCTGCTGGCCCCGCTAATTAATATGTACAGGGGAGAGTGAAAAGTAGCACTCATTTTTTGAAAGGAATGAGAGGTTACTGCTAAGAAAAACGGTCACTTACCTTGCACCTCCGGATTTTGCTAGTACAGTAAGTCAAATTCTTTCAGTACATGCATTTGCTAGAGATGGATAAAAAGACTGGACACTCTCCCCACTCCCATTCCCTTTTTGATCTGTTCTTCCCCATTATCTATGAAGCATTTTAAGCCGAACAGCCGATAGGGAGACAAACTGCATGAAGTTACTCACTCACACCTAAAGATACTCAGCAGCGTACAGTAGATTAAAGGAACTCCATGAAGAGACCGTAACTACAAATAGTAGCTTGTTGCAACACAAAAGGAAGTAAAATGAAAAGCTGTCCACATTTTTGAGCTATTTTGCAGACAGAAGTAGTCATACTGATAATTTTTAAAAGAAAATTCAGCAAGTTTCTAGAAGTCAGTAATCCATGATTACCAGTTTAAGAGCTTATCCCCTAACCATACCAACTAGCTACGAAGAAAATTAGTATTTGATAACACTGTGTAGCAGTATCTCCACCACTTTCAGGCTATTATGAAACACAAGTAACTCACGTACAAAGAAGGCAAACTGCACCTACCTTTTCAGGTAGTATTTTTGCTAGGTGCAGAAGCCACAACTCCTGCTAATTACATTTCAGCAAAATTAACTCTCGTGGTACAAAACAAAACAATTTCAATTAGAGATTTGTTTTCAAGTGAAATATTTTCCTCTAAAAACAATTAGCTTGTACTGCAGGAGAAGAACATACTGACTATGAATGGTCACAAAAATATTCTCTAATGCACTAGACTTCCTTGAAGGTTTTTAAACTATGTAGATTCCTGTTAGAACAATATATTTCATTCTCATGAAAACCTGGAGTTTCTCATGAAAGTCAGAGCAAGTTCAAGCATTTTAGATACAGTCCAGAACTCAGCTACAATCCACTGTGGCAAACAGCAGCCCGGGTCAAACTGAAAGGGTTTTAATCAGGCACCTGCGACACACGGGTATGGGAATGAAATCTGAAGCATTCTGCAGTTGTGTAGCTATAGCAAAACAAGAGTTTATGGTAAAGAGAGGGTTATTCCTGCAAAACCAACTTCATCCCCTCTTTTAGGTCATTATCCTTAGGTTGTAGCTCAATGTCTTACTCTAGGAACTGCTACACCCTGCTTGGATCCCAAGAGGGTAAATCCTTCTTGTCGCAATGCCCTGAACGTTACCAGGGAATCTCATACCATTCTCACCCTGCATTCTTTAGTTTTTTCTCTGCAACACTATTAGTGATGCTAGCAACAGATTGCTCCATGCTGCTTTTTAAAAAGCTCATGTTTTCAACTGTGTAAAAATTTACAAGCTTCAACCATGACAGATGACTACTTTTATATACTTTGTGTCCGCATTTACTATGGATTTTTTTCCCCATGAGAAAACTCTGAACGTCATAGCTACAAGCCTCAGTTTTGAGAGGACTGCAGTTGTTGGGCTTAGAACTGAAGAGATTCCATTCCAAGCTGTATTTTCAGTTAGTGTTCAGAACATTAGACCGTGGAGGGACGTCGATCAGATTTGCAGAAGCCTGTGGCCCCAGTGGTTACCTTTCACAGCAGATGAGAGGTTCTGAATGGGAAGGAAGCACGCTGTCAGGTTTATTATAAAGGTCTTATGTTTAACTTAAGTCCTAAGAAAAAAAGCAGCACAAACTATTAGCAAAAACCTGCTAACAGATAACAAATACATCTTCAATGTTACTGAAGAACTAATGTCAAGTAAGTTTAATTTTTTCTAGGTCTTCTAGAGTCCTACGCTAATTACCATAGACAAGTAGCAGATGCTGTAGTATGACTTGGTTCTTGACAGAATTTACAGGGTATTTTCTAAGAGAGATACGCACAAAAATCACTGTAAGGAGAGCAGAAAGGAGTTTGGAAAACCATATTCAGACAGCAGCTATCGATGCTACACTCAAAGAAAATACACCAAGTGCAGTTTTGCAATGCCTGTGCTGAAGCAGAACCACGAAGAGATGGAAGGATATGCTTCCCATTACCAGGGAGGACAGAAGCCCAGAAGAAGATGCAGGCAGAAAGGACAGGGTAAGAATTATGAATAACAATGGCATACTGGAAAAGTGACTGGAGAAAAAAGTTCAGGTCTACATTTAGATAATATTCCAGTGAACAGATCAGTACATGATGCACCAGACAACAATCAGCCTTGGCTTCCAAATGATGCAGACCAGGAGGAGAGTAACAACTGGCAGGAGGTCTAAAAAACAGCCCCCAATGAAAGATTAATGAAATTGATGATTTTGATCTGGAAAAGATTTAGGAGAAACATAAACCCTCACGGACACCAGAGGTAGCTTCAAAGAGGAGAATAAACTGTTCTCTACTGTCCACAGTTAGTGAGTATAGAAACCTTAATACACAGAAAGAAAGATTTAAATCGCATAATGAGACAAAAACTCCAAAGGTATTCCAGAATGGGAGTAAATTTCCCAATAGAGGCGATACCATCTCAGATTAAAGATACATTTAACTGAGGTGCCCAAACTGCAGTCTACAGACCAGAGTCTGCAAGCAAAATTTGTCTCCCCAAATTGCTCCCTGGCACCATTTTTCCCCAGAGCCTTCTAAGATCTAGCCAGAGAACGCGTACAGATATTTTGAAAACCTGTTCCTTGCTGCTCTGAGGGTACCACAACACCTCCCTCCCTAATAACCAGGCCTGCATCTGCCATGTAGCCAAAACACATCAAAGCGAGGCATTCCATAATTCATTACAGAGCAGTTGCACCTCTGAATATCTAAAAGGAGTCACCTAAGTGGACTGTCCCATCATATAAGACAGGTGAACATTACCTGTCTTTTAGTTATATGGTAAAGGAGAGATCAACATAGACCAATTCAAAGCATCTTCAGAAAAAGCCACGTGGTCTAACTCACACAAAACATTCGAACAATGAGCTAAGTGTCAAGGTTCTTCCCAGTCCTATCATAAAAACTGATGGATAAATATTGATGGATCTTAGTTTGGTTGAAGTCAGCGACTCCGATAAAGCACATTATGAGCAGAACACAGATTTCTGGAGTTACAGTCTTCCTCTCTGGTAAGCACACACTGTGGTAATCGCAGTTTCAGTTTCCTTCACGTGCATTCTCTACCAGCAAGACAAGAACTACCAGGAGTTACACCGACTTTAGGTAGCACATGCAGTTCAGAATCTAGCTGTTCCAAATCTATGCGTATTTCAAATATCAGGGCACATTGTGTCTGGCTTATTATTTCCATTTTTAAAGAATATGAGAAGTTACACTGTAATATGGTTAAAAAGATTACCTCCAGAGTTAAAGAAGGTGCAAGAGTTAAGAATGACTAAAAGTTCTGTTCGCTTATATATGAGAAGGAGTGACTTACAGTTGTAAAGTCATCAGAAAATCTTAGTTATATAGTTACTCCTCTCATCCCTCCCCCCTTTTTTCTCAAACTACCTCTGACATAGGATAGATGGACTGAGGAGTAAATGAACAGCTAGTAGGTTTCTTCATTATTCAACGTGTAGTGACTTTTTTGCACATTAATCAAAACTTGTTCTGAATACCAAATTCAGAAGTTATTTACAGTTTAAGCACAGTGTCATAAAATACAGCATTTGAGAGCTTCAAACTTGAACACGCTTATTTTTAAGAAATTAGCAAAAGTTAGAAATTAAGGGAGAAACAGATGAGAAGTTGTTTCCTCCACTGGAGAGCTGAAGCACAATAACTGGTACCAAGTCTTCTGATGTTGATCATTTAATCCAAGATGATCTAGGGCCCTTTGTCTTCAGTGGCCATATAATGTTCTCTGTGCTTTGAAGTATTAAGGTATATGCTGAATAATTTAATGTTTTGACAGATGAGGCCCGCGGTCTTAAGTTAATCAATACAAAAACAAGTCAGGACATAGCTAATGAACATCCCTGACAACTCTGAACAACTCAACCAGCACCAAAGGACAGACACCCTTTGAAAAATAAAAAGCCGTCAGTTCTTGCGGAAAACACTGAGCTGAGACCATGAAATCACCTTCTCTTCAAGCAGTTCCCTACCTCATTCATTACAGACTTTCCAACCTCTGCAACAAAGAAAGACAACATAGAACAAAAAAAACCAACAAACCAGCCTTCAAACCACAATCTAATTCTTTCTGCAAACCAGAATCCAGACTCTATTGTAGGGGAAGAAAAATAGCATATAATCGTTCGCATGCTTCCACATCCTTTTTACATAATTCTGCATATAGTTTATGCATACAGGTATTAGGTAATGACCACGAGCTGGTAGGCTCGTGTGACTGAGCACACATACATAAAGAATGCATTCATTTCTTTTCAACAGCCAAACAGAACTTTGGACTACTTGTATCAAATCTACAGGATTTGCTTCAATTTAATTTCAATTTGGGGGGACGATGATGGATACGAAAAACTGTTTTGTAATAGCCCTATTTATAGCAACATAGCACCTGAGCTTCAAAAAAAAAAATAATAATCAAAACAGTATGCACTACCCATACACTGATTACTTTCTTCTGGCAACCATTAACATGGAAATGGATTGTCGCTTAACCTCATGAATCTTTTTGCTCATTTTTGATTGCTACTCCATTATACTATGAAGTACAACAGTACAAACCCCTCAAAGAAAAAATAAAAAGGTAAGGAAGAAAAGATCGGAGGGAGCAAAAGGAAGAAAATATTTTAAACCGTGTTTGCTCCTAGCTGTTCATTTTTGCTCTCACTTGTTTGCTTCTGCTTCCCAAAGTTATACTTGGAAAATTTCTGTGGAGATTTTGTTTAGCCCTGTATGCTGTCAGCAAAATCATAGCTGTTACCAGACTTGGAGGAAAAAGGGCTACACATGATAACAGAAATTAAGAGATTACTCCCACAACATTACAGTTGGATTTAGGGTACAGTTAGGTGAAAGTGGACGGCTACTTTAGACACCTGAAGATAAAAATAAATTTATTAGTATTTGAAAGCATTTAACTTTTAAATGCTCTTTGTCCTACAACCAGAGTGGTTTTAGAACATCCATTTCCTACTTTGAGTTCCTTTAAGATTTACCTAAGTAGCCTACCAACACACGACTTAGAACTTATATCTCAAATTTCCCAATTTTCTGTGCATAATCTAGAACTTCTCCATTCTACATATTAAAATAAGTTAATTTAATTAAGTTAAAGATAAAACTGCTAGCTTCACAATTAAATTACGTTCTGTCATCCATCCTTCCCCCAAGAAGAGGGGGTAGTTTTACAAATTCCTACTGTTTCCTCTACCAAAAGATACCATTAAAACAAGTCATCAGAGCATTGAAAGCCACAGGCAGTATTCTCATTCTCGCCACACAGTTCTCCAACAGAAGCACAGATTCATCTTCCCAAAACAGAAAGCAAAGAGCCCCCAAGCTTCCCCATCCATGTCTTTAAATCATTTCTCCGTAACAGAGCTCAGGTTTGATCTCACCAAATACAGGATGCCATAAGAATTTTTTTAGGTTGCATCAGGTTCTCTTTGTGCACACAGAGAAACAGTTTTTATTGGGTCTGCTGGGAACAGGCACGCAACACACTGGCACTGAGCTCTGAATTAAGCAGCAGACTACAAGAAAGCAAATGGTATTATTCAAGGCTGCTTGCTCCTTTAATGATGCTTTATATATTAGAGGCATCTCCTCAGCAAAACAAGCAAAAGAACAGTACTGAGAGACGTTTTGAATCTTTCCTAAGTTCCTTTTGACTTCTGCTTTATTAAGAAGCCACACATATAAGTAAATTTACAATAACATCAATAACATTAAAAAACCCTGCTACTTGCAAATCTGCTGCAAACTGATAATTTAAAGATATGTTAGAAGATGGCGTATTTCAATTCTAAGAGCAGAAAAAGTGACAGTATTTGACCTGCTAATTTTAGTATCTAACTTAATTTCATCTTAGATTTTGTAAGTTGGCTTTCAGATCCCACAACAAAATTCAGACGACTGCTTAAAATAAGACAGATTATTATATAGAATAAATGTCATAGCACGTAAAATACAAAGCATGCGTTTTATTCTTAAAAGCACGCGTTTTATTCTTAAAAGCACAGTATTAAAAATCTGCAGCTTTCAAGTTTCTGTATTTCAGTCATCTATATGGCATGACAGCCTTTGAAGCAAAGATCAAATTAACATCCTTCTAGCTTTCAAATTTTATTTTTGCCTTCTTTTCCACTACAGAAGACTAACTAGATTATAAAATAATGCCTTACCAGATGTTGTCATTTGTCCATTACTTAATTACTGGTTCCAGAGCCATAGAATGTAATTTTCCCAAACATGCCCATAACATTTATTCCAGAATCCATCTAGGGCAAATGTAAATAGTTTGGATGCTGAGATTGGTCGGTTTTAGCACTGGGGGGAGTGGGGAGGTAGGGAGGGGAGACGTCAACATATTCAAATGTCAAAGTTAATTCTAATCATTAAAAATTAACTGGATCTTTTGGTTTAAAGATTCATATAGTGCCATCTGCATTAGCTTTCTCTGCATCACATTTAAAGGTTTTCAGAATTCATCACCTAAGGTTTTTTTCCATACAAGAAATTTCTCCCTCTTGAAGTCTTAACGCGTTGCTTGGCAATACCATCCCAACCTCGTGGAAGATCACCACCACCCCTTTTTGTCTGGTCGGAAGCCTGATTGCGTTGCACAGGTGTCCCCTCCATCCGAAAACAAAGAAAGGCTCTGCAACTACACTGACGTCACCGCAGCTACAGCAAGCACCAGAATAGAAACTCAAATATATACTTCACACTGTAGTCCTACAGGAAGTCAGAACCATACCCTCCTCTTAACGTATAAAATGAACATGCAGAGATATGTGCCGGGAATACAAATTTAATATATCCTGTACTAAGTGACATTCTGTTTGTTGCATAGCAACAGGAATCTACTGCAGAAAAACAATATGGAACTTTTTTTTTTTTACTTGCCAAGCTACAATTAACCCCTGTCTTCCTGAGAAACAGAAAATCCATGGCATAACGATTGCCCTCGTCACCAACCTAACCAAAATTCTACGTCCAACACTTACTCTGTTTTACGTTAAAATGATTCTGTACATTTAAATGCTTGCAGGGTATGGTGCTGCTGAGAGAAAATTCATTGTTACAGTGCATGTGGCCAGCAACATTTTAATTCTACGCTAATGTCCAAGAAAAAGTTTAGATGCATAAAGTTTCCATTCTTCAGTGTGGAACGCTTTCATCATTTTATACCAGGCTTTTGTCGTACTATGTAAAAAAAAAAATAAAGCTCTAAAATTGTAGAAGAAAAACTTATGGCTTTATTTTTAAATAGTTTTGCTTTGTTTTGTTTGTGTTGTGTGTGTTTGTTTGGTGGGCTGGTTTTGTTTTATAAAAAAATAAAAATAAGCATCAACCCAAACTACTTGAAATTTAAGATCTGTGATGAATTTTGAAGCTAAACTATGTATGGACATTTAAATTGGACATTAAATCTAAATCTAGATCTAGATTTAGATCACTAAATCTAAATTTAATATGGACATTAAATCTCTCTTCACAGGAGAGAAAGTTTTTTTGTCAGAAAGTATGAATTGCATAAAATTTCTCCCCCTTCTCCAAAGAACAGGAAAATTATGAGCACACGACTAGCTGGGAAACTGATATATTGATACATCATGAAGTATATTAAAATATGCAACATGAAATTGGGGAGATTTCTCTCTCAGTTTTTTGTTTCTTTGTTTTTGTTTTGTTTTGTTTTTTTTAAACACCCTCCCCATTACCAGACAAGACCATGGTAAGCTCCCCAGGAGTTACAAACACAATATCTAATGACTGGGCATTGCGGGGAGTTCACTCCCTACACCCACCCCAACTGCAGATACACTTGAAGACAGGGAGCTCAGTTCAATTCAGAAGGAAAAAATGCAAGATTTCAAATATATGGATGTTGAAAACGGAGACTGCCACTACATAATTCAGCAACCCTGAAAGCATTCCTAAGAGTTACACTAACAGCTCAGTCTTCATCCTAACGTCGCTTACAGAATACGTGCAATTTACTCAGAAGAACAAGTTAAGGTAAAGAGTTATGAAGGCCTTACTGTATGAGGCCTAGATAACGTAAAACATACCATTAACGAATAAGTTTACAAACACTTCTGAGTTAGTAACAGCTAAGGATTTCTCATACCTTACAGTCAGTTCTCTCCCTCTTTATTCACAACTAGCAAGTCACAGAATGGTCCAGATAGAAATCAGAGACCTGATCGTAGGTGACGATTGTGCATCAAGTATTGAGAATCCTAAACAAGTGAACACCTTCATACGCAGGCAGCACACAGAGGTTAATTAACAGTACGTATCAGGAACAGTGTCTTCTTTTTACTGTTGGGGCAGGGAGGAGTGCGAGCGGAGAGGTTGCTTGTTTTGCATCCATCTGCCCTAAGAAAAGGATACACATGAACTGAAGGCAAGATATTCAGAGTATTCAGAACTGGCTTAACTGTACACTCTTCTATCCTGCGATGACTAACTAGGGGCTTCAACAGGGCAAAAATAAAATCCCACTATTAAGTATTATTAAGCATTAGTCATATCTAAAGATGCAACCCTTGCAATGCAATCTACTTTTACCTTACATCTTACAGATTTACTATACGCAAGTCACACTGGTGACCAAGACCACCTCTCCACAAAAATAACACAGATGGGCTCCTCAACCGAGGCACTCCAAGAGTTTTTTCCAGTGACTCCCAGCATTCAGATACTTCCAAGGAAAAGACACCTTCACACTTTACACAGAACAGTAACATTTGAGAAGTATTTTCACAGCTTTACTTCTTGACATTTTTCTCTGCGATGCAATCTCTGCTTCTTTTATGCAGACGTCATGTTTGCAGAGTAATGCAAAAACAAACGGCAATTTAAATAGTATCCGACAGCTGCTTACCTGTTTTCAAGCACCTAATTCCTTATTCTTTGAAATAAGAATTATACCAAATATTGCTACTAGGTCAGACATCAAAACTATTAGCTACCTATAAAAAATAAAGCACACAACATTTACCTGTATCTGCAACATGCCTGCAACAATCTACACAGTACAAAATCTCCACATGGTGTCTCCAAAGAATTGAATAACTTTCCCAGGAACTCAGCACTGGAATGTCTGAAAGCGTGCCCGTGTCCTGTTCCCCACCACTGCAGCAGTTGATCTAATAAAAGATATTGCCTCTCCTTATAAAACCTTTGTCTTGTTTATACCCTTAGAGCAAAACAGCTACTGCAACAGTATTCATAGCCTGCAAGACAACCTTTGCGTTTATTTTATTACCATCCACTCATGGATTTAGCTGCTGTTGGAAACAGTGGCAACTACAGGAACACAGAACCGTTCTATCAGTGAGTAAGAAATGTACAGCAAATAAAAAACACACTGGAATATCCACTGTTTTTAAAGTTGCCTTTGTAGTATGCCAAACCAAGAAGCCTGAGATGCACCATTCTTCCAAACTTTATGGAAAGACTACTCTTAACATATTGCCAAAATATAAAATGAAGTCCTGAACCCAGCAGTCCAGATTTCTTCACCTCGCAACTTGGTTGTAAGGTCAGATGTAAAGTTCAGCAATAATAATTTTGAGAATAATTAATATATGATGCAGTTAACTGAGCTGATCACTGAACTAAAAGCTACTAGACTCATCACACCACACTGTGGAAACTAGAACAATGGTACTACCACGATCGTTGAGATTACAGCACAAGATCTTTAGGGTGCAAAATTTCTTTCATTCACTTCTTTTATGCATTTGATGCTTTGGTCTTCTCATGCCAAAATTTTCATCTGAAACCCACTACTACGTTTCCACTCAGTAACTAAAATCCCAATGATACCAATGAAATGCTATGAAACCTCATTCTCAATTGCTCTCCAGAACATGTAACACTGAAGAAGCAGCTGAAGTACTGGATTCAACTTCTACTTAAGTTTATTAGCAACAACTTACTACTCAAATGCTCTCTAGCCATTCATCTTCTCCTTGTACTCTTGATTGGACATGGATTCCCTGCTAGCTTTCCAAAATTAATCTGTCTGCTCAGCCTTCTCTTGGTCAGAAGAACACTGAACTGGACAGGGCTGTCACGTCTTCCTTCACCGCGCAAACAGCAGGTTCTAACCAAGAGAAAAGTAGTGACTACTATATACAGTGACTACTGTCTCCATACTCTCCTTCAGACCAGATGGTTCGTATCTGACTAGTAAGGCAGTTCTGTGTTTAAAACATATTTATTTCATGTACATACACACAATGAATGGAGATACAAAGCATCAGCTACTTCCCCCCACCATCCTCCTGCTCTACTCACACCAAAGTGATTCCACTAAATACATCAGTGCATGACAATAAATTAAAATATAATAGTAGCTTTCTGAGTTATGATTACATTCAGAGACTCCTATCAAAGCAGGAATATTCTGAACTAGGAAAAACTACCTCTAAACCTAATTTAAAAAAACCCAAAAAACAGTATTTTTGCTAGAGTAGTGCATAATTAAAACCAAACTATGCCTGCTCTTACATTCAGTGATTAGATTACACATACAAATGCTGAGCTTCAGCACTGATCATTTTCCTAACAGTGCTGTCATTCACTACTTTGATTTATTAGCTGTGCCATAATTAGGTTCATTTGGATTAGATTTCCCTGTTTTGTCAGTCTGGCCACACCATCTATTTCACACAATAGATAACAATGTTTATTCTGAAGTTGTAAAGTCCATTTAACTTAATCCACAGTAGCCAACTGCAGTTTTCCAAAAATGGGCTTTGTAAATGCATTTAAGTACGCGGTGCAAGTTTTCTAGTAAAGCTTCACTGTGTTCAACTTTAAGTACATATCCAACAAGTTTAAAAAAAAAAAAAAATCTGTTCCATTAACTTAGATGGAGTACTTTTATAGAAGAGTCAGCACCATTTAATGAACTAAGGTTTGCCAAAAGGATCATATACTTTCCTCAAATATCAACAAGAGTTCAACACAGGAGAGGAAATAAAAGATGTACACATCACAATGCACTGTTTATAAAAGACTCCAAGCTTTTAAAAGAAAGCAAAGAAGGGGAAAGATTTTTATAGAACAGGAAAACATAGAGAGAAAACAAGTTTTCAAAACAAGCAGCAGTGTATATTGTTCGTTGCAACACATTATTTACATGAACATCTACAGTAGCTAGAAAAGCAAAAATCTTGCTAGCCTAGAGTTGGAAGCTTGGTACCTGAAAAACACTTATATTTAACAAAGGTTACTCAAGGGCTGGCAATTTTAAGCAGCAACACTACCAGCTTCAAGGCCCAGATTTACTTAGAGCACATGTTTAAGTCAGATTTGCAAAGCCAACCAGGAATCTGAACAGAACCTGAAAACACCAAATGCTTTTTTCCACCAATGCCAGTAAAAATACCACTAATACAGCAGTACTGAAAGTTTTGTTGGAAATACGTGAACTACAACAGAATCCTAATCATCTTCCCATTTAGTACGTGCATTTTCAATCCCATACAATAAGAAAAAAAATGCAATTTCCATGGAAGTCTCCACAAAATATATAATTCTAGCAAATATAACACATATGAAGACATATACTGGTCTATACAACTGAAATATAAAAGCATTTACCACTAGCCAGACAGGACCATAACAAAACATTCGCTTAACTACATACCCTTTAAAGTATTTCAACTAAAAATCTGGTATCACTGTACAGTAACCTGCAATAAAGTCACAGCAGTTAGTGGCCTAAAAAAATCTAAGTATTAAATTATATTTTAGAAAGTTGCTTTAAGGAAAACGGCACATATATAGAAATTGATTTCCTCTAGAAAGAAAATTAAAATATTTCTCTAGTTGCTATAAAACTGCAACCAAGTCATAATAGAGGCTTTAGCTAAATCACTGATTACTCGTTCTTTTACTATTCTGCTAAATTCTAAGTTTTAAAACTTTCTTAAACTAGGCAGCTAGTACGCTCAGAACACACCACAACCTCACCTTCTTTATGGAATGTGCAGTAAGTATACATTACTTCGTAACCTGATTCAGGAATCTGAAAAGAAGTTTCAAATTTGTGGAGAATAACAAAAGAATGCGAGAACATTTGAAACAGAATCCTTCCAATCTTGTTTGTGCTGCAAACTAGGAGTTTAGGGAGTTATTTCTGGCAACACACCAGTCCAGCAAAGTAGCATTTTTGTACCACCCTCTGGAGCGCAATCAGTTTCCACTTCTCTGCCTTATATTTCACTGGGTGTCAGCACCTTTCTTCACCATAATTGAAAAAGAGAAAAAGAAAAAGAGAAAAAGAAAAAGAGAAAAAGAAAAAGAGAAAAAGAAAAAGAGAAAAAGAAAAAGAGAAAAAGAAAAAGAGAAAAAGAAAAAGAGAAAAAGAAAAAGAGAAAAAGAAAAAGAGAAAAAGAAAAAGAGAAAAAGAAAAAGAGAAAAAGAAAAAGAGAAAAAGAAAAAGAGAAAAAGAAAAAGAGAAAAAGAAAAAGAGAAAAAGAAAAAAGAGAAAAAGAAAAAAGAGAAAAAGAAAAAAGAGAAAAAGAAAAAAGAGAAAAAGAAAAAAGAGAAAAAGAAAAAAGAGAAAAAGAAAAAAGAGAAAAAGAAAAAAGAGAAAAAGAAAAAGAGAAAAAGAAAAAGAGAAAAAGAAAAAGAGAAAAAGAAAAAGAGAAAAAGAAAAAGAGAAAAAGAAAAAAGAGAAAAAGAAAAAAGAGAAAAAGAAAAAAGAGAAAAAGAAAAAAGAGAAAAAGAAAAAAGAGAAAAAGAAAAAAAGAAAAAGAGAAAAAGAAAAAGAGAAAAAGAGAAAAAGAAAAAGAGAAAAAGAAAAAGAGAAAAAGAAAAAGAAAGACTACAACACCAACCTACACACTTAAGAGAGGCGTACTAGTTTTAGACTAATCTGAAACAGTTTTTACTATTCTTCCTTTATACAAGCCAGCTTTGCCCGGAGAATTTTCAATACGTGAAACTAAGAGCAGATTTTTTTTTTTCCTTGAATATTGATCATGTTTTCTTTTAATGAGCCCTGCCTAAAGATTACTCATGGAGAGCAAGAGAATCTTACTTCAACTCCTCCTATTAACTTGTGCATTGATTTCCAGAACATGTGCTTAATACTAGCAGTTTAACTGGAAATACTGATCCAAAGTAGACTGACAATTCATCTCACATCACCTTAAACAGTCTCATTTTCTCCACTGGGCTCTCACTAGCATTTGGGTAGTAAACACAGAAAAACGTACCACCACCTCCCAAGGAGCAGTTCCATAAGCTGCCCGTAAGTGTCTAAAAAACTCTAACATTAGGAGCAGCACATGCTTAACACTGTCAAAAGGTGATAAACATGATTTTCACTTTTTTTTTTTTGAACATTAGTCATGAAACAGCTACAGTGAAGGAGAATGGTTATAAGTCATAGTAAGGGAGAGGCTTATCAATTATTAGAACAATTAATTTTGAGTATCTGAAATAAAACTCAACCTTTTCCTCTAAAACCTGTATTGTAGAGAGCATTTTAAAATGAGGCAAAACTACTTCCAATGCAGTCACTTAGATATATGTTTTTATTTCTTACGTTAGAAAATCTGAAAGTTAAAATAAGGTAGTGCAGCCATTTCTAAAAGGGAAATAAGATTATCTATAAGCCTCGTTCTTTTCCAGAGAGAACACATGTGAAGTTAGGGCAGTGGAGAGACAGTAGGGACAGAATACTGACTTTTCATCTGGCAGGTTTAAATATTGACAGATACAAAAGTGGCTTTGCTCACGTATTAATCCCAAGAGAGGTGCCAACAGCCCAAGAACACAAGGTAGTTTTATACAATTCACAAGGACTGGCAGGGATAGGTTGGGGGAGTCCGGTAGGCACCACCAAAAATCACTTAAATATATTGAAGCTGTTCAACAAGGCTTGTGTGACTACTTTTAGCTACTACTAAAAGTCACAATTTTTTTGAATCAAACATAAAAAGCACATATCTTCTGCTTTCTCTCAACACTACAGCACTCTTAAAACCTAAACATGTCTGGATGTTTAGAGAGCTGGCACAAGAATTTCTATACCGCTGAGTGGAAGCAGGCATGAACTGTCAAGAGTAATTCTAGATGAAAGGTCAACGTAAAGAAAAGAGTAATATCTGTTTCACAAAACACGTTTGCTCTCTAGTAACGAGAAAGCAAATGACTCTATCCAGTGGTTCAATAACCTGCTTCTATAACAGTTCTGCATGAAATGCACTGGCATGGCAAGAAGCAGTCCTCGTTACGAAGTATTTCCAATCACATGCCTAAGGCAGAGCTGAGACACGTCACTTAGGGCATAAGTGCGTTAGCAAAGCATCCGCTGAAACAGGTGCGGGAAGGATAATTCTTCTCCTTTTTATGGGAGTGTAGAAAAAAGGCTTTCACGCTGTAGCGATCTGAAGTGGGACGCTAACTAACTTGGTCTTGTTTTCTGACCTCCAACAACAAACGAGATGAAATCCTGAATCAGAGTCAAGAAAAAACTTGTACATACCCTTCCAAAGAGCATTCCTGGATTATACACACTCCCAGACTGTTTCTAATTTTTAGAGGCTGACAACATAATTGCTAAGATGGTCATAAATAGCTTTTTCTAAAAAATTTGTATTCTGATTCCCGCACCCTCTGTTCACACAGTAGTTTTTTAAAGACTTATAGTTTTACTATGAAAATAATTCACTAAACTGTCCGGAGACCTTGAGGGCAAAACAGTTGTCAGACTCCATACCAGGTGGGCAGAAACGGCTCGTCCAAAAATGACTTGCAACTGTCACCAATAAAGTGCTAGCTAAAGACTGCACTTCTATCAGACAGATGACTCAGTCCATCTGTTAGTTTACTTAAGAACAAGGAAAGTAACCTGAATTCTTGTATCCACCTGAAAAAAAAAACCTGCCTACACCACCAATTTTACTCCTGAGATATGAGCAATTTTAGGAACTCTATTCGTTGCAGTTATGCGTATCCAGTCTAATTTAACTGCCTGCTTGCACTTCCAACATTTTGTCAAATATTTCTCAACTAAATTAAGCTTTCTACTTCAAATACACTATTCATGCAAGTATTAAAACTAAAGCAAAGGCACAATTCCAATGTGTTACCCTACATATGGATGTACACAATAACTTAATGCCACCACTGAAATTAGTGGCTTTGCTACTCCGGTATTTTACTACCTTAAATGAAATGACTGTGGTTATTGCAGTAGGCTGAACTATAATACTGTCACTAATAATACAATGTTCTTGTATACCCACTTTGCTGGAAACCCTAGGAAACATGTGTGGGTTCCTTCAAGAATTCCTAGTCTTAATGAAGAGACATGTTTTGTTACTTCTGCCGAGGGCTTTCACTCATGTACTGAAGACGTAAAAAAACAGTGAGTATGGTATCGGATATCTTAGCACAACATTTAAAATATAATGAAGGCTTACTAACTTAAATGGTAACACGAATTACATCCTGAAGCAACATACTTGAGCAGAAAAGCTGCTGAATGTAAGTAGAAATTATAATATGGTTTAGAGACCACAAATTTAGCTATCTTTTTATCTTGAAAACACATGAGGATATGACTTGATTTTCCAAAAAGGCAAAATCCATAATAATAACTTTGCTGCTTGCCCCATCTAAATACAGAATGAACTTTCAACACCCATGATATGCGTAGTCGCCCATCATAAACACAAATGAATATACTGGGCTCTGGAAATACTAGATTTTAAAATTTAAAAAAAAAAAAATAATAATACTGTTTCTTTCTCAGTTCCTGCAACTTGGGTAATGAAACCAGACTAAGCAGTCTGCTTTCTGACTAGCACACTAATGAAAAACAATTCTTTCCCACACAAAGAAATGGATGTAGTAATCCCAAGAGAAGGCTGTACAGTTTGATTAAAAAAAAAAAGAGTCAGTATCTTGGAAAGCTCATTTATTTTTATTGGAGTTAGCACACAAAATGAGCTAGGTACAAAAAAATAATAATTTAAGAGAAGTCAGTTAACCTTTACTGTAGAATCCCAACTCCAGCAGTAGAGTTATGTTTACCAGCTTCCGTAATACAGATTTCAACATATGCTTCAATAAAAGTCTGTTCACATGTGTTCTTGTACGAATAAAATGGGAAGTTATGCTATTATTACTAGACCCGGGGCACCAAATCATGCTGTTACCCAGATCTTAACTACGTTTTCCCCCCTACCACATTCCAGTTGGCTAGAAAATGGAAACCTCACTGAATATGCCTATTCCTGGATACCTATTACGAGATAAGTGCACTCAGAAAACTATATTAAGAGCAGTACTTAGTCAGCTAACCACAATACAATAAGAGCAACAGGTGTTCATGGGAATCAACTGTTTACCTAAAGCAGGGGAGAGAGAGACACACAAGCCCTATTCAGGCTGGCTCCTGAACCCAGTAACTTCATACTTAGGCTCGACCATTTAACTGGGATATTTAATATTCAAAGTTTATCAGCAACCTAAAACTCCTAACAGGTACTACTCAAAAAGCATGTATTTTAATTGGAATAGAAAACAAGACTCTGCAAGAACTAATCCTTGTGTACCACTGATGTTTGCGTATTACTGAATTGCTGATTATTTTATAATGTGAAGATGCCCTTTACAATGATGTTTAGTTTTACCTGACATTAAAGAAAACGAACCATTCTGCTCTTCAGTAACTGACCAGCTAACCACCCAGACAAGATGTGAGATCTTAACATGAAATCATCAGAATCAGGCTCGTGATGGCTGAAGAATAGGCTCTCGCACGTGCGTGTGCAAAAGGACAGAACAGAAACTGAAGGCTTGTTGTTTTGGGTTGTTTGGGGTTTTTTTGTTGTGGGGTTCTTTTTTGTTTAGTTGAGGGGGTTTTGTTGTTTGGTTTTTTTTCTCCCACAGCTCATCTCAGAATGATTTCTAGTATTTATTTCTTTTTGTATTATTTGGAGCACCAACTGCACATCTACCTGCAGAACCGCAACAGCAGAATGCAGTTTACACATTCCGGGAGACCACGAATATCATGTCAAAAGTATGGTTTTAGTACTAACTGCTAAGATTTAATACTACCTGCAAATAGAGGAGCTATAGACGAAACGCTGGCCACTTGTCCCATCCACCTTGCCACTCCTCCCCCATCACGACTTGCCTTGACAAGCAAATACACATTAAAAGACATTGCCCGAACAAAATGCAGCACGAAGGTATTGTTTAAACATGTTTCAGAAATATACCGACAATCCTAGTCTAAACAAGTCCAAAGAGAGAGCGTGCAGTGAAAGCTTGCCATTGTACTGGAGTTGGACCAATTAAACAAAACTGAGTCAATTTAATAGTGCTTCTATAGAGAGAAAATACTTCTTTAACCACATCATTTTCTTACCCTGTGTAGTTTAATTGGTACAGTTTGCTTCTTTTTCCAAAAGGCTTGGAACCAAGCGTTCTTGAAGTCAAATTTCTTTGAAATACCCTATGACCACTCAGAGCGACCATCCAACTTGCAACTACATTTTGCTCTTACCAGCTTAACGCTCTGCACTCCCGAGAGCAGGTAGAAAGTTTCAGATCTATAATACATTCATTTGCCTGTATTTAGTAACTGCTTCAAGTCAACTATTCAAACATCTAAATAAGCAACCTAAGGGTAGGTTCAACCTAGACACTTTCCTGTTACGCTGGTTAAGAGAAATATTTGTGCTCCCTCCAAGCTGGCAGAAGTCCTAGCGCACATACAGTTACATCAGCGAAAGAGCAGTCTTGCTGGTATAGCTTACTTCACTCAGCATCACCCGCACAATTAAAGTACATTTTGCCCATACGAAAACCAAATTTATACTGGGCTTCTCAAAATATTCATGCCAACTTTTGCCAGATTAACAGCACTCATTGTGTTAAAGACTGTCAAGGTAATTAAAAAAAAACCAAAACAAACACAACCCTGTTTAAAGGATCTGGATATTAACTGTAAGTTTTGTAAGTTGTAACTTTTTATTTGCAGGGCATCTGACTTCTACATGAGCAACGTGAATAAGTGAAAATAAATTATCACAAGACAAAACAAAGCTTAAAATAACATAGGACATAAATACCTACAGTTAACAAAGAAAACTAAGGGGAAATAGAGAACACAATTCCAAACAAAACAGCAGGGAGATTGTTCCCATGCCTCCCACTGCAATGCTGCCCTTTCCATTGAAGGTGTACACACATGGGGGGGGGGGGGAAGTTAAAAAAATGTAGTTAGGATTTTACTGTAATTTACAGAGAATTCTAACGGCTCGTCAGTTTTACGCAGCAGAAGAATTTGCTGATTTTTCATCACACAAATCTTGCCGAGCTACACTCCAAAGGACCTCACGACTTACGGTCATCTTTAAGACAAAGAAGGTTCAAATCCAACTGCAAGCCAGGCAATATCTTCCGGGGGGAGGGAGGGAGGAGGAAAAAAAAAAAAAAAAAAAAAAAAAAAGAGTAACTCAATTCCCCGGTTGTTTTAACCGGGGGACACAGGCCTACAGGGAGCACAACGTCCCCGAACAGCCAGACCAGCGCTCGGGCCGCCGAGCCGCATTTCTCACCGGGTCCTGCACCAATCCAGAAAGAAGATTATGGAAACAGAACAGGCACTAGAAAGAGCTGGGAGGAGGGAACGGAGCGGGGGGGGGGGACGGGGGGGACGGGCCAGGGAGGCAGAAAATCGCCTTCAAATGAATGAGCCGGCGGGGAGCGGGAGTCCCCGGCGGGAAGGCGGGCGGGCACCCACCGCCCTCCTCCTCCTCCTCCTCCCCGGGCCCCGCCGCGTCCACCCCGGTGTTTACATCCGAAACCCCCCGAACGCGACACCTCCCCGGCTGCTAAGAGGGGGGGATCCCCCCCCCCTTTATTGATTACACGGGGAAAAGCCCAGCTGCTGCTGCAATGCAACACACGCCGGTTAAGGCGGAGGGGAAGGGGCGGGGGGGGAACTACCGTGAGAGAAAGAAAGGAACCGGGCGACCGGGGCTCACGCCGTGCCGGGGCGCACCGCCGCGGCCAGCCCCGGGGGGGGAGGCGCCGGAGCGGGGTCGCCCGTCGCCCCCCAACACGTCCCCCGCGCCGGGCCCCGCCACCGCCCCCCGAGCGCAACTTCACCGCCGCGGGGGACGGGGGACGGCGGGGCTGCCCCTCCCCCACCCGCCGTTAACAATGGGCCCCTCCCCCACCGCGGGGCTCCCCTCAGCCCGGCCCCCGCCGCCGGCCGAGCCCCCCGCCCCCCATGGCGGACCGTTAGAGACGGGGAGACAACGGACCAAACCCCCCACACACACAACCCCCAGCCCGCCCGCTACCGGCCCCTCACCTCATGGTGCTGCCCGGGGTCGGGGAGCCGTTCCCCGCTTCCTCGCTCGCTCCCGTTCTCTTCCCCCCCCCCCCCCGCCCCGCTCCGCTCCGCTCCGCTCCTCGCCGCTCTCGCAGGGGCCGGGCGCGTCAAGGGAGAGCCAGACCCCCCCGGGCCGCCGGCGCCTCCCCGCCCGTCTCCGCCGCTCCCTCCGCCGCCGGGCCGGGCCAGACCACCGCGGGGAGCCGGGGGGTGGGAGGGGACGAGAGAGGTGGGGGAAAGGGGCGGGGAGGAGCGAACCAACGCGGGGGGAGCGCGGGGGAGGCCGGAGACACCGGCGGGGCTGAGGGAGCGGCGGCGGCGGCGGGAGGAAGGGGCGGAGGCCGCGCCCACCGCCGCCCGTGTGGGTGAACGGGGCGGGCAGGGGGACGGGCGGATCGACCGCCCTCCCTCAGGTGAGGCGGCGGCTTCTCGGGAGACGCTCCTCAGCCCGCCTGCGGTCGCCTGCGCCAGCTCCTTCCTTGGCGGCCGTGGGCCATTGTCCGGCGGGGCCGGGGTAGGGCACGGTGGGGAGACCCCGCTCGAGCCGGGGCAAGCGGAGCCGCGGCCGCCCCCGTGCCGTGACCAGGCGCCCCGGGGCGGGCTGAGCTGGGCTTCTGGAGAGCCCCGTCCCGGCCGGCGGATGTCGGTACTGGCCGAGGCCGCTGAGCCCCTTCCCCCGCCTGGCCCCTCCGCTCCCCGCGGCGGGGTCGGCCCGCCCCAGGCAGCGGAGGTCGGTGCAGCCGTGACACCGGAGCCCGCCCGCGCACCGAGCCCGGCGTGTGAATCACCCCGGGTTCGGGAGGTGCGTCCCATCGCCTGTGGAAGTGTGTGGCCTAAGACACATTTTGAGGGATACGGGGGTGTTATTTCGGTGCTAAATGCAGATTTACGTGGTGGTTTTAGTGCTCCCAGCACACAGAACACATAACTTTAACCCGGGTCCTTTCTGTCGAGCCCCGAAAACCCCATTCTCTTTCGTCTCTGTCAACAAAGTGATGAGCGAGTATCTTTGCAATTTCCAATGACGTTAAGGCATCTCAGTGCTTTTGCATCTCTGACTTCATTTTTCCCTATCAAATACAGTGTTTTCTAGGGTTTAGTTATTAAAAATCTGTTGTACGTGAGAAATAAATGCATACATATCTTCTTTATAAATTTCTAGACTTCTAGACATAAAATATAAAGACTTCTGTGGGGAAAAAATACATCTTATTATATTTCGGATCTAAGTTTCACGCATTTGAGCTTTTTTTACCATGAATCTCAGTTACTTGACACTATGCATACAACCTCTTCCTTGACCAGTATGGTATCTGAGGCAGGGTCATCCACTGCCAATTAACGGTGTTGGGAACGCAGTTAAGACAGGAGCTAGTCAATGAAAAAAATGGTCAATCGTTAGAAAATACTAATTCAGGAAAAAGGACAGGCTCTGAAACTGAAGCTAATGAATAACAGTTTAGTAAGAAAATTAACATGTTTTTACTGGCATGGGGATGATGTCAATGAAAGTGTTGCAGTAGAGGTGAATCACAAAATCCAGATGAGTAATAAGAAGAAAAGCAGCATCAAGCTCTCAAAAATTAAGTGGGTACTTTTGACAACAATGTAAACACAGTCTGAAAAAGGGGACACAATTGAATCTGGTAAATAAATTTACCTTAATTGCTTCCAACACATACTGAAGGCTCTAATGACTCACAGTGGACCTCACGAATCGGAATCATGAAGTTTCTAAGATCTGGGCTTCCTATCACCAGAACATCCTCCAAATAAAAGGTTTGAAAAGAAAGCCATTCTGACAGTGAAAAGTATCTCGAAGGCAGCCAAATATAAATGTTAAATCTGTATCTAACTGATCTGTCTGTGTATCTATATAGATATATCCAAGATATATATCTAATGGGCTTCAGCAGATGCATCAGTAGAAGGAATGACAGAGACAGCTGGAAGAAAAAGGATTTTGTTCTAAGATCCCAGTTGATCTATACCAGAAAAAAACAGGATGATAATGTGACTGTTCTGATAATGACTGTTTCGTCATATTAGTCAAAGCTAAACAAAGTTTGACTGTGACAGGTATACAAAAACCACTGAAAGTGTGCCTGAGCAACAAGTCTGCCTGAGAGGGAATGAAAATAGCCAGAAGCTGTTACTCCCGCAAAATAACTATTCTCGTTATTTGTGTTATATTACTTGGTGTTCTTAGCCAAATCAGATATGGTCATAGCTGGATTTCTCAAGACACACTCTGTGGTACAATAGACTTTGTAAAAATGCCAGAAGAATCATTTTGCATGCTGGCATCGCAGATGTCACCGAGTGCAAAGTCATTCTGGACACTAGCTTAGTCAAAAATCCCGTTGAATTAATCTGTAACAAAATACTAAATCCACAGTAACTCACATTAGCAGTTACATGAGAAGGAGGGGAGCCAAAATGATATAGGGCAGAAATCAATTATAAATGTTGAGTGCCTTTTCCTTTCCAGGTCAATTTAGCGATGTTACAGCCAAGAAATTAAAGTAGTCTAGCAGAAGAATGAGTTAGTGTCGTGTACATGTTTATGATACTGAATTATGCATTGAGAAATCTGTAATCTCTTGTAGCGGGCCCGCATGCTGTAATCGTTCGATGTGTCCAAGTTACTTTGTGCAATTCTGCCGTTATCTTCCTTGTTGACAGGATCCTCCATCGGCACAGCATGGGTGTTAATGCCCTCCGCATCGCCTCCCACCACTCTGCCTTCTTCTGGCAATGACAAAAACAATGTGGCAGAAAGCCTTCGTAGCTGGTGGTGTCACGTTAATAACCTGAGGCCCCTGACAATTTACGAGGCAGAGCCACATAATGGCTCCTTTAATCTCTGCCCGAGGACCATGTCCGTGCCCTCCTTCCTCCAGACCCAAACAGCTCAGAATATCCCAAAGCCACTTCACCATTTTCTGCTGCTCAGCTGCAACCGAGGACTGGAATTCAGATGTTTCCAAAGACTAAGCCAGCTCAGGTTGAACGGTATGGTGTGCCTCCTCTCCAAACAACCCGACTAGCGAAGGCTTTTTGAATGCTAGAGAAATGGCTCTCCCAGGCATAAACCAGAAGAGAATGTGTTTCTGTTTAGTATCAGCCAGATGCAAGAGGCTTGGCAGGCTACTCCTGAGCAAACCCAGCCGAGTCCGTCGCATCTCATCAACATGCATCACCCTTAATACAGCGTCGTGAGGAGGATGCGTGACTAATGTTCTGGAGGCATTCGGGGAATCCAAAAGTTTCAGAAAGCGGAGTAATCCTCCCTCTCTCAGTGAGGTTTCCCCCATCTTCTCTGAAACAAGCTCCCGCTTTGCAGTCTTTGTGTCTTTGGAAAGTCTGTTTGTATTTAAGAGGAAAAAGTAGCTGAGATCTTCATATGTCTTACTGCAGTCGGTGCCCTAGGACAGCAGCGCTTGTGCAAGATCACTTTGGTCTTCTTTGATGATCTGTAAATAGCATAATGCAGGATACACACTCAGAGAGGTTTCTGGAGTGGGGGGAAGTGGGTTTTTCTGGTGGTTTTGTTTTTTTCAAAGGTTATTGTTCTTTCTACTTAATGTGTCTGGAGTTTGGTTTTCTAATATGAAAAGATTTTTTATTTCACTTGTTTGGATTATTTTCCATCGAACTAGTATAGAAAAAAAAAGCAATCTACTATGTAATAGAAGTGAGAGAATTGCAACAACGCATGAGCTTTCTCTCTGGTGATAGTGAAGGGCTTTCCAAAAATGCTGGACTAAAAAAAAATGGCTCTGACAGTGTGCTCCTGTTAGCATCTAAGATTATCAAAACAGAAGTGAATTAAGTAATTTAATATATTATTCTCATCACTGATTATGTTAATCTAATTTATAAACACCTCTTTTGCTCTGGACCAGACACAGAGCTGACGCCTGAACCCATTCCTTGAGGTCATGGTTAGTTGACCAGGATGAAGATCAGACTACTATAGAGATAGTTAAACTATACTGCCTAGTATAATTCTTCCTGTCCTCTTCTTTCTTTCCCTCACCCCCAAGTCATTTTCAATTTCAGGTTGCCATGAGTCAGCCGACTGCTGAAGTGTTGCATAGCAGACCATTAAAGGAAGTGCTTTCAACCAAAAAGTCTTTAGCTTTATTTTATTTATAAAATTATGCAGTATTTCTCAACCGTCTTCTGCAGGAAGAGGAGTAAATGATCTCTTAAATTCTTTAAGAATGCTAAAATAAACAATTAGTGGCATGACTCAGCAGATAGCTACAACAATAGCCAGCAAGGTCTTTTCTTAATGGAATAATATTTTTGTTTTGTTGTAAAAAAGGCAAAGCAACATCACCAGAAAAGGAAGCAAATCTTTTGCTATCAAACACAGTCCTTTGGCTCCTGAATGTGGAGCTCGGTCTTCCCACCAGCATACTCTGCTCCTTCTTACACAAGTAAGCAATTCATAGATTTTCCATCAAGCACCTCCAAAGAGGAATGAAGACAACAGCTGAAGCTTTCCACGGTGCATCTTTCCACCAAGGTTCCTAATAGTGCCCCTCCTGCTGTCAAATGGCATCAGCAAATCTAACCACTGGCCTCTGCAGACGTGAGTCTGGAGAATGGTATGTGTCTTTCAGTCTGTTCTCAGTAGACTCAAATATTTAAGCGAAAATTCCTTGAATAAAAAGAGATTGTTTTTCCCCCTAGGTTTATCATGAAAAGAATTTCTATTGTGCTGCAGGCTGTTCAGTGAGGGCTGAAGTCTCTTTTTGTGTAAGTACTGTCTATCAAGTGTAAATCGATGCATTGGGTACTAAGTGTAAAAATGCTTTTCTGACACTCAGATAAATTATGATTGTTGTTTTGACCCTTGTCTTTCATTCACCTCCACTCAGATGCTGACTTTTGTGGTTTCCGAGATGACATGTTGATTTAGGACCACTGCGATAGACCAATCTCATCTCTTACTTTCCATCTAATTTTATACTCTTATACCCTAATGGTCTTATTTGCCACCAGTCTGCATTCTTCTTATGCATTACCAATAAAATTTATTCATTATGTTCTTTGCTCTCCCTTGCTAATGTCTTAGAACAAATTGTACTCTGCTGCTTTATCTTGTGCTGGAGGAAAGTCCAGGCACAAAGCTGGCCCCAGATTTGGTTAAGATTGTTTTGAGCCATCTTTTCTTACAACTCCAGATGAGTTATGTTTTAAGTTCCTCAACCACAGCCAAGGATTTGGGCCATTATTAATTAGTTATTATTAATAATTGTTAAGTGCCTACAGTGCACTTGTAGCTTAAAAAGGGGGCAGGCTTCTTACATAAAAGAGCTATTGCTCTAAGGGGATGTCTACGCTGCAGTTTCCTGTATCTGAGCTAGCTTTAAAATACTTAGCTCAGTTGCCTGGTATTAGTTACCTGGTACATTCTAGCTAAAACTGCATTGAGCTCTGGCAAGCAGCGGCTCATCTCTCTTCTTGTCCCCAACACCGGCAGAGATTTGACTTTACCAGAGCATGTTCACTGCACCATACCCTTCATTCTGTCTGAGTTTAGGTAGACAGATGCCAAAGGAGATGATGTAGCCTTTCAGTTGGAAGCCTGTACCAAATTTCACCAATTTAAAGCTACCTTGCACTTTGCAATTTATCTTTAACGGACAAAAAAATAACCCAAACAATTGCAAAACGTGTTGGGAAACCCTGGGAATATTCTACTCTGACTGCATTGCAAATATGTTCTGTCTTTTGACCATCTTTCTCCTTTCTCCTCCCTTCTATTTTAGATGACTGACAACACGCTTACTATTGCTGGTTAGTTTCCATTCACTGCAAAGTTGGAATAACTTATGATGAAAGTACTGTCCCAGTTATAGATGAATGACACTTTTACTATAGCTGGTTAGTTTCCACTGACTGCAAAGTTGGAATAAC
This sequence comes from Rissa tridactyla, assembly GCF_028500815.1. Lineage (NCBI taxonomy): Eukaryota > Metazoa > Chordata > Aves > Charadriiformes > Laridae > Rissa > Rissa tridactyla. The sequence continues at coordinate 16,280,310 of NC_071468.1, read as the reverse complement.
TTGCAGTAAAAATAATGTCCCGATTATAGATGAATGACAACACTTTTGCTATTGTGAGTGAGCACCTGTGGACTGCAAAGCTGGAAGTAACTTACAATACAAATATTGTTCTAATAAAGGTAGAAGCTTAGTAAGATGATGATAACCTCTTCAGTCCTTTCCAGCACTGCAGTTTTTGCTTTCTGGCAATAGCTATAGCCAACTCCATAATTTAGATTTCAAATTTAGTAAGTGATAAATCATGCATGAGACCCAAAATATACAAAGCAGCAGTTGCAAAAATATTCTTCTTCAGTATTTTAGAAAGAACATCACAAAAATGTTTGCCAAATGAATTAATGTTTCTATAAAAAGACATGCGAAGAAATGAGCTCTTAAGAGATTACAACACTAACACATGCCATTATTATTACTATAACTAGTTAGCAACAATTTCAAAATTAAGATATACTCTATAAAATCCATGAGAAGGAATTCCTTGCAATTGGCCTCAAGTCATGCTTCCAGGACTAGGGATCTGTATCTCAATAATCACTCTCTCTGTTGCGTATTTAGTCTCCACTTCCTCTGTTAGTTCAGCTCCCATGTTTCACAAATACAACCACATAAACAGTGCTGGATTTTCTCCTGCTCCTTCCAGCCTTAGACTGAACAGAACCATCTCGTACCCTACTTCCTATTTCACAGGTCTTTTTCTAAACAACTCATACTGATTGTTTGCCACTGACTGGCATGGTGCAGTCAGGAATTTAGGTACTACGGTCAACTGACTGCTTTCGAAGCATACTACTCATTAAAAAGTGCTGCTGGAGAGTTTACATTCAAAAAATAAAGGTTTTCATAGGAATATGGCCTTTTTCAAATGCTTGCTGAATGTTGAGGTTTCTAACTGGCTAGTAAGAAAGCGCTGCTCTTCTGGAGAACATAAATAAGTAGAGGTAAGAAAAGACCAATAAAGGAACATTCCTCACTAGACTGTTTCCAGAGTTTTGTATAAAAACCAAACTTATACTAACTGGAATAATGTCAATGTCAGTTTTTCCTTGTAAAACTTTCTTTGTTTTTCTTACGCCTACTATGCTTAGCTAAATCCTACCTTCCCTTTACCTTTGTATTCTAATAGCTGTAAATTTTATCATGGGCTTCTTCAGACATCAGCTATCCCTAAAATATCAACTGCTCTACAAGATTTTTCAATGTTCCCATAGCTCAGTTTCTCAAAAGCCTCCACTGTCATTTTGGGCCTTTGTTCTAAGCTCCCTCCAATGTTTGTAGTCCTGGGTGTGCAAAATTAATGTCTTTATTCCAGGTGCAGCCAGCTGCTCTTTGCTTCTGAACACGGAAACAGAAATCACATTTCACAACACTATTTCCACTGGAGTTGTTGTCACCCTAAAAGATTCTGTGGATTTCTAATAAAAAGCAGGTAACACCAACTGTGTGAAGACAGACTGATTTGTAACCCCAAGGGATGCTCCGACAATCATTTTATTTAATTGTCACAACTGGCTGAACATTTCTAACCTTCTAACTGTGAATAGTGGTTGCCTTGTGCAGCGAAATGACTCCTACAACAATGAACCATTCATTCTGCTGTGACTACACCAGTGGGTGGAGGGGAAGTGCCAGCTTTGTAATGTTTGAAATTATTATTATTAAAACAACTGTACAACTAGGATATTGGCATATCTGCAAAGAAATAAAAAGCCTTCCATCTCTTACCTGTTCATGGTTTAGAACCACCCTAAGCTGGTAGCAATCATAGCCATTAGCATCTGATAGGGCTGGTGTATTCATGAAATCATCAGTAATACAAGCTGATGTGACGATAAGCGAACGTGCTCAGACAAAAAATGCTGGAAAGATGAGAAGCCTGTCCCTTTCCACAAGAGGTGGCTGATGGGGTGAAAAATGCAGAACTGAATGAGAAGCGATGCAAGATTGGCAAGCCTGTTCCTAAAACCCAGCAGCCAGGGAAATCCTTGTTTTCTCCTTTGAAGCAATGGCTGAGAACAAGAGCAGGAAAAGAAGTGTTATTTTAGCAAAAAGGTGGGGAGGTTATAATGCTAAAATAAACGTTAAAACCCTGTAGGAATGAATCAGCATTTTTTCCTGAGACAAGAACAATATATGGATCTACAAATGCAGGGAATGTTTTGTTTTTTAAAGAAATACCGTATAATACTGTTGCATATATCATTATTATAAGCCTGATCCTAGATAAAATATAATAGCAAGGTCAGTCTGCCTTTGCAGAGGTGGGCTTTGCATTCATCATTTTAATTTCTATTTTAAAGCCAAAGAAGGCCAGCTATTTATTCTGATAAAGCTGCTACGCGTCACCCTTCCATCTCTTAACTTCATCACAGAAGCTCAAAAGAAGTTTTAAAAAAGACACATTACGAGGTTCATTTGACAAAACTCATCGTTCATTTCATGTGCTTCTCCACAATCTGGAACAGACGGTGTGTTTGGAGGACAGCTGAAAGGGGAGATGTGTCCCCCATCCCACCAAAGTGCAGGGATTCCTGCTTCATAATGGTCCTTTCAGTTTGACTATGCTTGCGGTAACTTAGAGCAGACTGGAAGCCACTGAAAGCTGAACTTGGGAAGGGAGAGGAGCTAGCTAAAACACAGAAGATGAACTAGCCCAAAAGGTCCTAGGGGGATTTTATACGTGAATCAGATCATATTAGGTCAAAGCCTCCAAACCTGAAAAAAATGAGACTGAAAGCGTTGTTTTTGAATCCTTGCCTGTGACTTGTACAAAGATGTAGGAAATTTCACCCTAGTAAACAAGTATTTTTGGTTGCATTCAGATGTTAACTAAGAGAGAGATGTTCTTGCCTCCACTTACATATGGATCCCTGAGGAAAGCCCGAAGCGGTTGGTATTTTTCAGGAAGATCAGTCTGGTACATGCTGCAGGAAGGTCTCAGACACAGGAGCTCTGCTTGAGCACAGCTCAGTGAATGAACTTATTCTATAAAGCTCATTTGTAGCATTTTCAGGTGCAGTTCGGAATGGATCTTTTAGCTCATAGAAACAAGGAAATTATTCTCATTATCTCTGCATTACGGTCTCACCCATGACAACGTAGTGCTGGTTTATATGCTGCACAAGTATCTGAGCACGTTGCTTTCTGCGTGAGCTGGACCTTTAGCACATACAAACCAGATGAGACTCTGACCCACAGAGGCTGTGACCTTACAACAGGGCATTTCCTCTTCCCCTTGGTTTCAAACATAGCAGCTCCTATTTTCATTTACACGAAGATCTTTTACATCAATTACATCTGAGTTTTATGCTATAATTAAGATCCCTTTGCACCGAAAAAGTGGTTCGAAATGCATTAATTAATTACATGAAATAAGCACGCAAGAGGCTGCCTGGCAGCTTTTGTTCCTCCTCTAAGAATTTTGTGAAGTTAGCTGCAGTTCGCAAAATTGCTCAGCTTCATAAGCATTTCTCCCTCATATTCTCTGACTTTCACCTTTTGCACATCTTACTGGTTTCCATGAGGGCTCTCAAGCAGCCACAAATGTGCTTCTGTTCCTATATCCTACTTTGTACATTGGCTAAATCCTTTACAACAAGTTTTCCTCAAAAGCTAAGAACTTTCCATAACCTAGTTTTTACCTACCAAGTTTTGCAGACGTACTCTCCTGAGATGCTGACCTCACTTGTTTAATGATTTCTATCCAGCTACTGCATTTTTACAGCAACTACACGGAGATCTGACTGACTGTAAGAACCAGGGAAAGTCTTGTCTAAGAGTATTCAAAGGACTTAAAGGTACGAGCAGAACACCCACAAGGCAATTAAAGAAAGATTCATTTTAACTGTCCAGTATTGCATCTTCGTTGTGTCTTCTCCTGCTATTACATAAAGAAACTCTTTGTTTAACGTTAAATTTATTACTAGAACTGTGAAATTGGAAAAGAGTTTTAGATAGGTACAGGAAATAGAGAGTAATTGCACAGCTGTGGTCATTAGTAGGGGAAGACAGAAAGGAATGCTTAGTTGGGAATAGTGGTCTTCCAGACTTCAACAAAATGCCAAGATTTCTGAATATTCACCTCAAAAGACAGATTTTTTGCCACTATTTCACTTTACCGTGGCTTTGTCCAAATGGGAGTATCATGCAGAATTCTGCTTTGCTGGTTTCTGGTGTCTTTAGCACAATGGAAATAAATGATGAAGAACTCCTGTGCTCATCAAAACCAGAGCATTTGCAAAGCTGACTGGGAGTCTCTGTACAAGAAAAGGGAAGTGTTAGAAGCTACGATCACGTGAAACACAAATCATAATCCATGTTCATAATACATGGCTAGTAGAGCTCACCCAAAATGTTGGAGGGATAGATCTGCTAATGCTATATACTGTGTTCTCCCTCTGCACTGCCTGTTAAGCTCCTCTGTGATGGAAGGAAAGATCTTGGCAGTCTTTGGTTTCATGCCTGTCATTACCATGACACTACCATACGTTCCCTTCAGCATTGTATATGTCTTCCTTTACCTCTCAGCAGCAGCAACACCAGTTACTCAACAGGAAATGTCTCGAAATAAGCCTTTCATTTGAGGAGTCTGCCAAAATGAAAACACTTTTAGAAATAGACAACTGATCTCATAAACAGAAATAAAACTAAAATTAACTGAAACCAAAATCACATGTTTCCCCCCCTACGCCCCCACCCAGGTCTCTGGGTGTTGGGAATCTTAAGCTGTGCTCTCCATTCTGAAACTAAATTAGACTCGCAGTCTGAAAACTAAACCTCAGACTCAAACTTTGGTGGAGCGGCTTGAAATGATACGTTCTATACTTAGATGTAAATGCACAACTTTAGATTCATCTGTACTCATGAGTTGTTTCCTAGAAACAAAATCTTACGATTTCTGTTCAATTAGATTGTGTATTTTAATTAATTCTCTAATCTTTCTCTGGAAGCAAATCATCAAATAGAAGAGGCATCTGCACCGTTCTAATTGACTTAAATAGAAATAATGAATGCACAACCTTTGGGTTGATTGGACACCTGGATTATTTCTCACTGAGAAAAATAATACATCTGTCCACAAGCAAATTTTGAGAAAAGAGTGAGTGCTAATTTCATCAACAAAGCATTAGGAAAAAAGTGGGCTAGAATTACACACATTTACTAGGTAGAGCCTCTACTCCATCCTGTGTTAGAGCTTCACTTACAAGACTGGAATGAAACAGCAACAGTTTGTTTCTTTCAGAGATTTCTGTAATAGAGAAGGTAGGATCCAGTCCATGTATAGAAATTCTGGGAATCCTTCTGAATAAAATACACCAGGAATTGCGTTTGCCACCACTGAAATAATCCCACTGAAATCTATTTCTCTTTTTTTTCCAGACAGAATGGGTTTACATTTTAGTAAAGGGATAATACTATTGTTACACCTAGAAAACAAGAAGCCTTTCCAAAAAAAAAGTACCTTGAACAAATTCTTACAGAATACAGACCATTTACTTTGCAAAATTAATCTCTTGTACTTGGAAATTCATATACAAAACACAAACCTCATGAATGATTCCCATAAGGATTCATTTAACAGGCTTCATTATGTGGAAAGGGTATAAAGCAAGCGAAGACCTAAAATGGCTGCTCGGCATTATGCTGTTCTGTGGCTGCTAGCGTGATTTACAACTGTGCATTTTCTGCTCTTGTTTCTTTAGCTTAGTGCTGAATTATAAATGAACAACTGGATCCTGGGGTTCTTCTTCCAGTTTGAAAATAAAATTAACCTGATCGAGGGACAGTTTTCTAACACAGTAAGTCAATGAATTCTTTATGAGGAAATACATTATTTGGAGAATAAGACCCAAACCCCTCTCAGACCTTTCAGGTTTCCTCTTAAATGAAGAGTAAAGAAAGCTAGATGCAAAAACAGACCACATAATGACACGTAAGCTGGTTTGATGCAGTTTGGGTAACTGTGTGGATAAGCAATTCACAATGCTTTGTGCGAACAAATATATAAGCAACTAAGAGGTGACTAGTAACCTTTGGCTTGACTTGAACATACATGTGCAGTAAATTTGTCTACTGATCTAGGTATTTGACAACACCTGCAATCTGCAAAATCACCTTCAGTCTTCCTGACAGTATGGATCTTTCTGCCTGCTTAACAGTTGTGGTCCATATCTGTTGTTAAATAATGTACGCAAGTGCTGCAATCCCGTCCCACAAACGAATCATAAATAATTACTGAGCATTTTCTTTTAATAGACGACGCAAGCCCCTGCCTCAGGGGCGTGCACTCTACCTCAATAATGGGCTAAAAAGATGGAAAATAATACACAACACCAGAAATTAGGAGAGGTCTGTCACCATTCAATACTAAAGGCTTGAGAGAAGACATTCGTATGAAGAAAGAGAAGACAGAACTGTGAAGTTCAAAGTTAAGAGGACATTAACACTCAAAAGCCATCTAAGTTTTACTTTCATACTGGATGCAACCCCAAGACCTGCCGGAGGGAGGATCACCTCTGTGCACGTAGCCAGCCCACTCTGTATTTCTAGCTCTGTTGTAACTAGACCTGAACTTTTAAATTTAAACAGATGCGTATCGCAGTAGGTCCTGCTAATCTAAGGGATGCGCTTGTGCTTCGTGGCTGCAGGTCCCCAGATGGGCCTGCAGATTGTCCCTGTGCCTTTTCAAACATCCCAGCGTGTGGCCGTGCCCGTCTCCGTGGGGCAGTCCCAGGGGCTGGGGCAGACTGTACGGGCCCTTGGCATCCTCTGACCACAGCCACCAACATAGGCCTCGGGCTGTGAACCACAGCCCCGGGCAACAGGAAAGGGTCTTCAGCTCGCTCCTTGTGTTATAGGCCTGGGTTAGGCTGCTTTAGCCTTATTTTATTTTTTTTTTTGTAAATAAGGCACCAGGATCTGCCAGCAACATTCCTCTCATTTTATCTGATCTCATAAGAATTATTTTTAGTAAGGACTGGTTTGCCCTGAAAGAAAGCTATTCTCTAAAAAAAGCTTTGTACACTTAAGACATATGGGACAGAAGGAAGCCTGCATCTAGCATTACATTTTTTTCCAGTCACCAGAAAAACCCTGAAATTGCCCTTTTTAGCAAACAGAAAAGATAAATGGGTTAGTTCTGAATTGAAAATAATAGATATGCCTTGTGCCATTCTTGACAACCTTTTCTGAAGTCTCATTAGCTCACAGAACATGTGCACAACTCCTACCTCTTTTTATAAGAAAGTTACACAGGTATAATTCCACCAAAATAACAGTTGAATAGCTGTAGTAGAATGGGAGCTATTTCTGTCGCTTCTCTCACAAAAATTAATTGAAATAAATACTTCCCAGCAGCAGCAACATCAGCCAGTCCTCCTTTCTGACAAGCTCACAAGCCCTGCAGACATTGCTTAGGGTCATCATACTCTGTATTTTGGTACACAGACTTAGTGAATGGCATGCATGATATGCTTACTAAGCTACTTTGGATAAACATGGAAAAAATCTAGTGGTGTAGTTGTCACAGACCAGAATGGTTTCGTGTGCTATGTGATTTGAAGAATTGAGATTCCTTTGCTATGTGTCATTTACCTTTTATACATTGCTGTTGCTCAGTATTTTGTAACCATTAATTCTCTGGATGCCCACACTAAGATTGTTATATGCATAAAAAAAAGGAGAACTGTGCATTCTTACATGATGTCACGTTATAGTCCACCAACAGCTTTATTGCTCTTTACCATGTTTGGGAACAAAGGGAAAGGGATGCCAATGACGTATGTCTCACGTTAGAACAACTTCCTTTTCACACTTGGAAAACAGAGCTCCTCTCTTTTACATACATTTTATGTACACACACATAGCCTTGGGACGTCAGTATCCTGAGCAAAAAAAAAAAAACTTTCCTATGTTTCATATGTAAATCAGTGACAGCCGTGATCATGTGCTAAAAGATAAATAAGCCGGTGAGGTGAAGTCAGCAAAAACTGTCATGAGTTAATTATTAACTTACTTTCTTGAGCCATGATCCTGCAAGTCATAAGGATCTTTGAGTAGGCTGGGCTCTGTCATGCACGAATTAATTGTTGGCATAACTGATACAACAGCAAACACCATCCTAGATTATAAAAGTCTTTGGGAGAAGAGCTGTGTGTCCAGTCTATAGCAGGTACAGCACAAGAAGCCCTCGCTGATGACTGCCTTCCCTGGCACACCTGTAATGCACACGCTGTGCTTCAGTTGCTGCTAATTCGATAAATCAGTTGACACCGCGGGAAGAGAATGATGATATTTAGGGTATGAGGGAATTCAGGGTAACGTGGGATCTGTTCCTCCCTCCTGTTCCCCCCGTGGTACTCCGAAACCACCCTCCGATGCCTCTGTGCCTCCATTTCTGCCTGCACGGTAATAATTTCCCCCTCCTAGGAAGGCTGAGAGACTGTAAATGTGTTTAAGGGCAACCAAGGTCTTTGGTCGGAATTTGCAAAGTCGATGTGGCTATTTTATACAGTAGGTTGTGACATTATGGCTAACGATGATAAGGCTTCCTGTAGCTGAGGTTTTTACAATCTCCATTTAAGTCACTGTTTTCAGCTACTTACAATATTAGGAAGTACAAACTATGGTGGCTGAAAGTTACCATTTTGGGTATCCACCTCACCTGAATACTTTTGGATAAAGCCAAAGTAACCCAGGCAAGACAGAAGGATATCATTTTGCCTTAAAAACGTTCACATACGGGTTTTTTTTAGAAATCCTAGCCCATCCTTACTCTGAAGGAGGAAAGGATCATGAATGCCAATATCAAGGAGGCACACTTTGCTGTTCATACGACGAGCCTCCCAATTTGGCCAAACCTCTGAAAATTGCTTTGCACTCATTCAGTCAAGAATGGACAGGTTCGGATTAAACTTGTGTGGTGTGACAGAGAGCTGGGTGAGAGCAGGGGGAGCAGCCCTGTGGCGAGGTACCAGGGGCTACCTGGACTACCAGGGACAGACCCATGGAGCTCGGAAGCAGGGGAACCTGGGACAAGGACTAGGAGAAGGAGCTCCTGGCAGCTGGAACGTGGCAATGGTGAGGACTAAAACTGTGAAGCTGAAAGGAGACTGAGAAGCAGGGACGGAGACAAGGAGATGTAAGGGTAAGAGGTGGAGAAATTGGGACTGTAAGAAGGAAAAGCTAGAGGGAGTAGGAGCTGAACACTTCAAAGTTGTGTTAAGAGGTGACTCTGTGCCTAGGCGTGTTCCTCCCAGAATCTGTAACAGAACCCAGAATTTCTGACTTGCAGTATTTTTCTATTTTTCCTACTGAGATCCACTAAAAAAAGTGAACGCCTTGCCTCCTTGCAGCCCGCACAGAGGATGATACAATTCTACATAGTAAGAGTTGACCGTGGACCTCTGCTTCAAACTGTGGGTCTGGAATTCCAGCCGTTCCAGTGAAACGAAGGGGACTAAATGCGGTAACATGTGAAAGGACATCAACTTTCTTTCCATGAGAAGCTAAGAAATTATTTTATATTTATATATGTGCGTGTGTGCATAAAAACTAGTTTGAAAGGAATTTGTAATGTCAACGCGTTCAGAAAATAGGAAATACAAGCGGTTGACCTCGCAACCGCTGCTCGGCTGCTTTGACCACTTGCATTTTTATAGTCTCTATTTCTGCCACCTCATGCAGAGGTTCCTCCAAGTCATCTGCCGCACAGGAATTACTTCAACCTTTTATTATTAGCATTAGTAAGTATTTGTATGGCGGTAGTCCCTAAGTCGGTGGGTGTTGTGTAAACACAGGAGAAAGCCAGTCTCTTCACGGACAACTTTGCAATCTAAAGAATCTGGACTGTAATTCAATAGCTGAAACTTTTTGCTGCAGTGCTCAAATTTAATTCAGCCAACCCCCAGCTTATCTTGCTAGTCTTACTTCTCTTCCTCCTTTTTTTTCTTCTTCACTCCTTAGGCTTCTGTTTCTTCTTTGTTTGTTTGTTTCACACTTTTTCAATAAAAATGAGAGCATTCTGTATTTCTCCATTCCTGTTTTCCTTTCCACCTCCTCTGTTTCTGTGCTTCTTTTCCACAATTAGCTCACTTTTTTTCTTCCTTCTTCATTTTTATTTCCCTCTTCTGTCACAAGGAATGAAGTGTGCGCCTGATCTTGCATTATCTTTGTAATTATTTGAACCTGTATTACGTCTTCAGACCACCTCTATAGCCACAAGAGCTAAAACTTGATTATTGTAGTTTTCAATTTTTTTTTTAATAAAAACTTTTTCTGGGCAGCCTCCCAACTATGATATCAGTCTTATGACATTTGCCTGAGTTTGCTGACACCCTGAAAGAATGATCTCAGGAGGTGTATTCTCCTGGCTGTGAGGGCCAGCAATGGCACATCACAGTCAGTAATGAGCCTGCCCACAGCTGATTATTTTGGGGGTTGGAATGGTGCAAGGGGAGAGAATGAAGCCCCCCTGAGAGGCCTCCCCCTGGAAACGGCTGAAAGAAAGATGGGGCGGGGGGGATGACGGATAAGCAGAAGAAAATCTGAGGAGGAAAACTTAAGAGCCCAGAGGCAGAAGCAGCAGTAGCCTAGAGGAGAGATTTTCTTAGTGTGATGGAGAACAGGAAAATAAGTACTGATTAAATTTTAGTTACAACATAATTTTAATCTATGAACAAACCTCCTGGTGATATCAGTATGAGATCCAGCGATAACTGGAGAGGTTAGAATGAAACACGATAGCCTGCCTTCTTTTCTCCTCCGCTCTGCTCTATCATCTTCCTTATCCATCCCTATTTTCCCTGCCTGGGCCTGCCCAGCTCCTACAGAAGTTGAGAGGAGCTTTGCCATCGACTCCAGGAGGGGCACGGTTGGGCCCCATTTGCGGATGACTGTAAATTGAGGCCAGCCTTGGCAACGTGCTCACAGAAGGGCCAGTTCCACGTCAGGAAGCAGGGGATGTTTCACTGACAGTGTTAATGAACTGTGGAGCAATAAAACTACTGGGTTCTGGCATATTATGGAGCAACATGACAAAAATTGCAGAATCCACAATATTATCCTACCCGCAGTTTTCCATTGACCCTAATTATAGTTCTGTTGCTAAAGCTATATAATTTGATTTTCAATAGCACACCAAAAAGGCAGGAGCTCAGCAGTTCCCAGAGCGATTGCACACAGTTTGCTGGACAAATGTGTTTTGTTTTGCTTGTAGTCAGAGTTAAGGTGAATAATGAATTAAGAAATTAGATGTCTAAACATTGGGTCTCCAGCTGGACTAAAGGATGAGAACTAGTATCAGGTAAGTTAGGGCTGGCATGCCTGTATCTTTGAACTCCAAACATTTGAAGTTGATGATAGCTTTTTACTCTAATGGCAGGTGGTAGATCCCGTGACGGCCACAGTGTGCTTGCACTTCTATTCTGAGTGTCATTCTCGTACCTTTAGAGATAACGAAAGGCCTAAGCACCACCGGTGTGGTGCCACCTGGCCCTCATGCATGTGGCAATAAAAGCACAAATCTTTTCTGCTTATCCCCATTACTCGTCCCACTTGACTTATCTTTTGTCATTTTGAAAACAGTTTTATAACTCGGGTGTCCACTGGTTGCTCATCCTCTGTCCTTTCTGCTCTGACTGCCCAGGAAGTGGCAAAGCAGCATTAGCTGTCACTAGGATCTGCTCTGACATCAGTGAGCCATTTCACAGAAGACACTAAACAGCATTAGCTGGTAACACAATCAAAACCCATCCAGACAGCACTGCAACTACTGATGTACCGCTGAAAGTCTCCATTTCCTACTGCCAAGTCCCCAGCTCATCCAGTGTCTGTCCCTGGGGTTTTTTTTGCCTTTTTAATGAAGGAAATCAACAGAACACAGACTGTAGCATGAAGTGAAAGAAAAATATTTGTTAGAAAAGGAAGATGCGGAGTTGTAGCTCTCCAATAAATTATCATTTCACTCATCATGTGAATTTTTGTTTGGATCTTGCCCTTCTCTTATTTCTATACTTGTGTATTCTTGATTATTTTGCTGTTCAAGTCCCTGATCTCTTTCTTGCCTAATTCTCTGTTGCCACGCAGTTGTCATACACGGGTGAGCTGACACCTCCCCAGCACTGACAGATGAGTACGGCTGTGGTAGCCTCAAGAGCCACCACGCCGGGCTGCCCTGTCCTTCTCCTGGAGGTTTCCACCCAACGGCCGAGTGGGAAGCCTGTGCTTCCACCTCCGTGGGGGGATCGGTGCAAATCCAGCTGAGAATCCAGTCGAGGTGAATGTAAGTAGACGACCAGGCTTTCCATGAAGAAACTGAGGTGTGACATACTCTTTTCTGCCAGCGTTGCTCGGGTGGCGATAACCTCCAGCAAAGCAGCAGGGTGGGAAGCCTGGGGCAAAGTCTTCTGTAGCTGCTGCAGCAAAATTCACCAGAGCTCATCTCTCAACATGGAGTAATGCTCTTGGCGTTAGTGGGAATTGGGCATCCTCTGACTAAAGTGAAGAGTGGCAAGGGACATGATTTCAGATTGTTACTGATTTTGTTTTGCTTTCAAAGGCAGCATGATTAAAATTTGGATTCTAATTATCTGCCTTTTTTTTAAAAGTAGCAGCGCCTAACTAATTCCCATCAGTGCTTTCCCTAAGATCAGAAGCAAAGCTGTCTCTGAAATATATTTTTTTCAATTCCAACCCAGTCAAATAAGAACAGTGACCAAGATGAATCAGTTCTATGATGCTTTCATTCTGTGTTTAATAATAAAATAAAACCAAAAAATATTAATGGAATGTCGAATCCTGCAGGGTGCTGAAAATTGCAGACTGTTGTCTGAGCTTGCACTCCGACCCCGGCTTACATTTGTCTGCTAAAGCACAGTAAGCAGACAAGATATTATAGAAACAAATAAAACACAATTAAACCAATACATTCAGGCAGATAAAACTAACGAAAGGTTTACCACCTCTCAAAAATAATGTGCTCAGTAGAAGAAAATCTCTTGAAGTGTGGTATGTGTTAACATAATACATTTCCATGCTTAGATTTTCAAAACTGCAAAATACAGACATTTATAGGTACGTGTTTCAAATTTAAAAGAATCTCTTTGGAAGAAGCAGATGATTTCTTTTTCTGACACACTGAAGGGGAATAATGTTCATTGTTCATGCATTTGCTCAAGCAGTGGAATTTTACATGGCTGAACTTCACTTCATCAGATGTATATCAGTTTAAATTAGCTCAACATCCATCCCAACATTCATTTTTAGATCACAGTCTTCAGATGAACTGATTTATCAGGATGCCTAAATCCAGATGCACTACAAATAAGCCAGGAAAGACAAATAAGCCTCTTGGCATAAACCAAATGAGCTGGGGGAAAAGGAATGTGGAAAAAGAAAGAGCTAAGGGAAAGTAAGAACAAACCTGCCAGTGTGAAGAATGCACAGTTTCAAATCCCGGACATTACCCCACTTGGATTTCCTCATGTTCCACCTTCCCTGCAGCCTTTTTTTTTTTTCTTTTTCTTTTTTTAACATCACCTTCTGGACCACCTTCCCTGCCCTCATCCATCAGCTCTCCGCTTTTTCATTTGCATTCCTTTTTAAACCAGTTCTCTTTGGCAAACCTTATAAACCATTTAGAGTGCCTGAATGAGAACAGTTCAGAAGCACCGAAAAGCTTTGTGCGTGGTCTGATCAATGGTCGCTGCCCAAGTATGCTTTTAGCTCCCAGCAAATACAAAGAAAAACAGAATAAGACCTTAAAATGAAAGGCAGTCAATAGCAGACCCCTTGTTATCCTTCCGTTGGGTATATCGGTTTGCTGATTCTGGAGTTGTGAAGACTTTGTGAAAGAGTATGAGTGAAGGAAAATTGAAATGCTTGTTTGATACCAGTGCTGGCAAGAAACAGTGGCCAACTGCTAGAATAACTACCGTTTAAGGAATGTGGGATTAAAGGTAAAATCTTTCCAGCTGAGACCGGGTCTCCTTAGCTGGGGAGCAGCCCAACAGAGAGAAATCCTTCTTCCTGCACAAGCTTTCCTTTAACGGTGGCTAATTAACCTGGTGTTACGTTAAAGATTTACCATATTTATCAGGTCTGACTCAGTTCTTATTCATCGCTATTTAAGAACACAACAGAGGTAACTTGGCGTATTTTCATCCTTGTTCGTGTAGTTTGGCTTGGGTAGAGGGTTAAATGAACTCAGAGGAGTAGGTTCCCTTAGATCATGTACAAGATACCATTTTACCAGGTAGCACTGAGTATAAGACAGTCAGTGCCCCATATATTACCATTACACTCCTCTGTTCTGGATTTTGCTCCTTTTGTTTCCTGTCAGACTCCCTAGAGGCCTTAGTTTGTATTCATTCACTCTCTCAAACGTCTTCCCAGATGCTCAAATCCCACTTCTGTTATTGCAGTTTCTTTTAAATTTGTCTGGATCCCTTGTGCAGAGTCAGGACTTTACTATTCCTTAGCTCAGCATTCTCCTGGCTGGACTCCAGCTCAGGTAATTATATCCAGTGCTCTCTCAAACTTCTCTCTCTAGCTGCATTTGGAGAAGTTATTCTGCCCTTTCTTTTCCGAACTGCTTTATAACATTGCGGATACTGAGAACTGATGGGATGTGTATTTCGGAGAGGCTGTGCATTATGCATTAGGGGTGAACCAACACCTTCCGCAGGGGGACTGAAGGTACTGTCACAGCTTCCTTTCTTTCTCATTTCCACGCTGTTTTAAGTGGACAGTTGTCACACAAAGTAGAAGCTGGAGGGTAAAAATTTGGTCCAGATTAATCTGTTGTCGCTATTTGAATGTGGAGACTTCTCCCTCTAATTTACTATTCTGAATCTAGCCTAGATTTGTTCAATAGCTGTTCAGTGGCTTATGTCACTTGAGCCGGTTGTCACAAGATGCTCACAAAAATAGATTTCTCACTTATTGGGAGAAATATCAATACAGAGGCTAAAGAGAGAAGGAGCATTGCTAGAGGTAATGCTGCTACATCAACCATGCAGCAAACTACACAGCAAAAGCAATAGAAAACTTAATTTTGCAATGCCCGTGTTCAATCTGCTTGTTAACCAGCAGTTCTCTGATTCTGATACGTATCCAGTGCGAGGCCAAATACAGCTCAGAGAATCCTTTCCAATGAAAAAGAATGAGAAGGACTTTGATACATTTAAGAGAGAGAAAAATTCCTTTCCTTCTGAACTAAGACATATGAACCATAAATTCAGGTAAATTACAGAAAGAACAAAAAAATATAGTAAAAAAACAAGACAGAGAACAGCAATTAATCTACTTACTAGATGCTGCTCGTTTCCTGCAGGATATGGGCATGAGAACTGGCTGCAAGTACTTATGCAAGCTCATCTAACTGCTCACTGCAGTGCAGTTCTTCCAAGGCAAAGAAATGGATCTTCACACTTCAAACGGGTAAATTACAATCAATTCTCACTCCCTCACCTTGGAGGAATTTGAGCTGTTGCTATCAGTTAGCAGAAGTTAGCTGCTCCCTAGTCTGGGCAGAAGTGCTGCACTCAGGAAAATCTTGGGAAGACAAATGATTCAGGAGAGCTTTACGCTCACAAGAAGTTTAAGAAATGCTTTTCTAATATAAACCTGAAGGCTTTACTTTCGCCATGGGCCATCTATCAGAGAGGGATTATCAGAGAGCAGCCTCATCTACTTGGCCCTACTTGGAATGGAGGTTAGACCAAATTACCTCCAGAGGTCCATTCGAGCCTGAATTATTCCATGGTTATTCTCCAGGCTCCGTGAGGATAGCCTGTACCTGGAAAGAAGGTAGTTGTGCCCGCTCTGCACCCACAGGGGAATCCTTCACGCCAGGGAAATTCCTACCATGGAAAAACAATAAAAGAAACATCTATCTGATGCAAAAGTAATCTAGACTATATTCAACATTTTTTGTTTTTCCTTTCCCCTCAAATCTTCAGGTTTTAAAAGCTGCCGGGTCCAGCTCAGCTTTCACGTTAAAAAAAAATTTATACCCAGTTAGGCCATGGCTGAACTTGGATCACTTCCTGAATTCAGTTCTCCGGAGCAGTCACAACCGTCGCAGACTTCACCTGATGATGTCCACCTGGCTGAGATGGCTTTTGCACTTGTCCCAGAAGGGGCTGTGGGGAGCGAAGCGAAGAGAGGGGAAGGGAAGGACCAGGGGTCTGTGGAAGCGCACATCTGGAAGTTTAAGTTAACCTTACCCTACTGCAGAGTTAAGTTAGCGCAGCCCCCGTGCGGTTTTGATGACAGGACTTGGCTAGTGCAAAAATAGCTGGCACCAGGTTCAGCTTCTTCCCCTTCTGCTAAACAGTCCTTTCACGCAAAAAGAAACTGACCCCACTGTACTCGGTAACATTTCTATCCTGCCTCCACTGCAGTTCAGTGGTACGTAAGCGGTAATAAATCCCTATTTAAAGTGCTGTTGATTGCCTTAGAACTTCAGCAGCAAAGGAAATAAAGTAAGCACATAAGCATGTAGCCCTTGCACAGTTAAACATGGCGTCTGCTGCTGGGTATAACTAAAAGCATGGCTGACTAAGGAACTAAATAAAACTGTAATGCACTGCTGTACGGTTTTTATCACGTGGATTTTTTTGTCATCTTTGTAAGTGGAAACCAGGAATGAGTGCGCATGTTTGCACAAGACCAACGACAGAAACAAACTTATTTTAGGATTCTTACTGCAATCAAAGCACTGGGGACACGGAGAGAGTCAAATTAGACGAACACGCTTGAGGGTCAGAATTTTTATGAAGAAGAAATATTCACTCTATGATGATATCCACGCAGAATGGATGCAGTTGGCTTACATTATACCAGCAGAGATGAGTCTGATGATGATGCTACGACATGAATAGCTTATAAGAAACGTAACTTGTATTATTTCATGCTTGCATATTTTCAAAAGAGGTGATATTTGAATGAAGCCAATTCTACAGCTTCATAATCTTCAGCATGTTTCTTTCTGTTTTGAAACTTCGAACCTCAAACAGGTTTTGAGGCCAGCTATCAGGCAAGTAAACATTGCTTTATCAGATCCAACTCAGGATTTTCTTATTAATCATTACGGGTAAATATATCTAATGTATGAATAGCAACGGTCTGAACTTCCACAGTACCCATCACCCAAATGTTTCAAGTACTTTACAAATATTACTGGGTGAATTTGCATTGAACAGTGATATGCATCTTATTAAAGGGAAGGAAAAGCACTGCTATTATGCATCACATTTTTACAGAGTTGCCAGTCGTCTTCTCTGCAGGGGCTTTACACACGGGGCAAGCTCACCATGGTATGATCCTTACCTTACTTCAGTCACTTAGTAAAAGAGCCTCAGACCGCTCATATACATTTCTGCAAATGCTGTAACAATCTCCTATTCTCAAAATTCATTAAGACAGCTATGTATTTTCTTTTTAAAAACGCTGTCAGAGAAACAAAGTGAATGCTTGAACCGCTACTTTACCAGGAAGGCCTTTTTGGCTGCATGATTCTGAACGTTTGTAGATGAGCGAAAATGTTTTCAGTCAAACTTAAAAAAGAATGTGGAAATAACCATTAGCAAGCCAGAGGTGCCTGTGAAGATCATAGAGGATATAGAGAGGGATATTAAGAGAGTGCTGCGATTCAGCTGGGAAAGATCAAAGAGAGCCAGATAACAGCCAGGGGACATAAGAGTACCACGAAAGTTGCTGAGGATGTAGGAAAAGCCTGCATAGTGCTGTGGAACGTACGGGAAGTTGAATAAGATATGTATGTCAAGAAAGGTCCCACGGTGATATAGAAAACCAGAGGAGACATCATCGTGACAGCGCTGCCTGAGAAAGCCTCACAATGCTACGAGATGCAAGCCTCAGGATGACAATGAAAACCAGAGAAGGCTGAGAATTGCTGGGGACACAAAAGACAGTCATCTAACACCAGGGAATGTTACTGAATGCAATCGCATCAAGAAGGGATACAACTGCTGGGTATAGCTGCAAGGATGTTTGAAATAATACAGTCACAGAGTGTCCAGATTATGGGGAATAACACATGCTGCTAGAGATCAGGGACTGAAAAAGGTAAATGAAGAAGCAATTAGAAACACGCCAAGGAAAACCATATTATATCACAAAATAGAAAAGAAACTCATTGCTAGAGAGCATGAGGAGGAATCTGAAAAATGTTTTCAGCAAAAAGCTCACCAGCCTTAGGAACCTTCTTGGAGCAGCTGCTGAGCCTGAAGAAGGCTATAGCGTGTTAAGAAATGAGAGAGCAATCGTAAGATGCCAGAAACAGTGAAGCAGATTGTGAGTTGAATGACAAATGTGTAAACTGCTGGTTGCTATAAAGGGCCACAGTGTCAGGAAATGGTGGAGCCTGCTGTTCTGCTGCTGGAGGCATCCAGGAAGAATCCACGTTGAAAGAACACTGCATAGGTTGAACAGCGTCAAGAAACATCGAAGGCCATGAATACTTTTAAGCCTGTTCCACGGAGGGACCCAGACGAAGGCAGTGAATTACTGGAGTGGTTATCTATGCAGCCACATAGAAGCCAAGGCGAGGCCGTGATCTCCCAAGGGCCCAAGATACCAGGAAAAAGCTCGAGAAAGAATGCAGATTGCCAGGGGGACTGAAGAATCCTGCATATAAACTAGGGACAACTGAAAAGCTGTGAGATCTGTCAGGAAGCACGGGGTAAGGTCGCAGACTGAAACAACTCAGATGTCTGGTTTCACCGTTTGACTAATAGAAGAAGGATGTGACCCAAGATAATCCTGCCTGATTCTCTTTTGGAGTGCAGAACAGAATCCCTTTCAGTACTGTCTTAAAGGAATGAATGCTTCCTGCCGAACAACCAATGCCATGTATGGAAAATAGCTATCTATCCTATGTCATTGTATGTGTTTAAACTGGGCCTTGGAAACCACATGAGACTACGAGAGGAAAATAATCTCTTTGGGACACAGAAAACTTTTTAAGGGCTAAGTTGTGCTTAGCGCTGTGTGCTGGCACGTGGAGCCCTTTCGCCCCTCACAGCACAGTTACACAGCAGGTAGATATCACTGGTCTCTCATTATGAGTTTATAAAATGCCGATAAGTGAAAAACAGTACGGAAAATATGTTTTATTCATGCAACATCTATCTCCAGAGCCACTGGTCCTAAATAGAGTAACATAGCCAATGTATTTATAATTCACGGTGCCGACTGGCTCTGGAGCGATGCCTTGCTGGAGCCTGGGCAAAGCGAGGACCTCAGCCCCCATCTGGCAGCCCGGTTTTGCTGAAAAGACACTTACTCTATTTGAAACATGCTCCTTGCTGCACATCTTCCCGGGGGAATGACAATCGGCACCAGCACTTCAGCAGCGCACCTCCTTCCTCCCTCTAGCACAGCTCAGCCTCAGGAGAGCCATTCTGCAGCCTGCATTTGGATGGGGGGGGAAGGGGAAAGAAGGCAAAGAGTTATTTCTCATAAGATTTACTGGAGAAGGCAGCAAACAAGGTTTCCAACCTCTTTCCTTTGTTTGCCTTAGGTCTCTTAATTTCTATATCAGGCTCTGGTTCAGCTTCCATTAGCGCTTCCTCATCAACATCGTTAACAATGGTTTCCTCACTGAGGGTATCACTAGGATTATACTTACTGCCAGAATCCTCTGGCACAAAATCACTGTCTGAGTCAGAGCAGAGAAATAATTAACCCTCATGATACTTCTCTGAGGAATGCACAGAATACCTAATAAGATTTATGGGGCATCAAATTGATCCTGCTCCTAAGGAAAAAAGCATCCACACGTTGAAGTTGGCATTGCCACTGAGGAGTGAGGAGGTTCCTGTGTCAACACAGGAGACATCTTCACCTCACCTGTAAATGGCCTGCATTACCTTAATTGCATTAGTTACCTTACATGTCTAAACAGCAAACCACTTGTTTACCGCTCTGGCCCTGGATTAGATCATGGTTTCATTACCCAAAAAAACTATCAATGTCAATGGATTCTCAGCTTCTGTGAAACTGGAGTCAGGCAGGGTAAGACTATCTTACTCTAAATCACCAGCATCTGATTTGCAAACAGCCTTCAAACACTCCTGATCATATTCTCCATCTATAAGACTAGATTTATGATTCAACCTACAACTCCAGAAACTGAAATAGAACTGCTGGAAAATTTGCCCCACATATGGAAAAGAGCGTTGCCCCACAGAAGAGAAATAACCTTCAAGATTTAAAAAAATGTGAATGTTCTTGCTGTTTTCAACTCTGGAGACAAGATTTTTCCTTTCCTCCAAAAAGTAATCAGTCACTTCAGTGGCAGACGTTCGCACGCAAAGCTAATTAACTTTTTAGGTCCAGAAGGATCTCCTCCCAAAAGCTGATAATATGTCTCAGCGGGACAGGAGGAGGATAGTGCAGTCCTAGCTGGCTGCGAAGGACCTCTGGAGAAGCACATATCATACAGATTTCTGTCTGCAAAAAACAGTAGTCTGCTAAGATCTGGAAGCCTCAAAATCCTTTCACTTCTGCTGGGAATTTAGTTCAAAGCAGCTGCATGTAAATTTTTCATAGCAAACGCTGCACTGGCAAATCTTTCTCATGATTCTTGTTTTTAAATCAACAAGAGTAAACTATATAGAAGAGGAGCTAGCTTTAGGGCAGCCAGATTTACCCTAACTGTTTTAAAATAAAAGTGAAAACAACCCTAAGGAAAAGAAAAAGGATCTGAAATATGTATGAGCAGACGCACCGCCCTGCCTCATCTCTTTGTGCTGCATAAGGGGGACACAGATTGGCTGAATCCTTATAAATAGAGATCCGATGCAGAGATTCCTCAGAAAACATGCAGCTACCGTTCCCAGATCCTCTCCCTCCAGCCAGGAGTGGGTAAGAGGAAGGGAGACAAGGAAGGAGGGTCAGCATCACACTGGGAATTGCCTGAAGGCTCCTTGTCTTTCTCCAGGCCCTAAAATGACGACAGCAGTGAATATTTCCTCCTTCGTTCCCTTCCCTTGCATATGTGTTTCTGGTATCTGTGTGACCTCTAAACTCCTGCCTCATCTGAAAGAAGTGGGAACTTAGTCATTTATTCCTGAATTGCCAAGATCACTTCAACCTTTAACTTACTTCATACACGTTAAAAAAAAAAAAAAAATCAGTCAAAGTTGCTAATGGAGAGAGAAAACCACCTCAGCAAGAATGCAATTGTTAGGACACATTTCAAATCTTGTTAGTAGTTATCCCTTTAATATAAAGTCACAGCCCTGCTATATAATTTATATATTTTCTCTGCCCCTACTCCTACACACTACCTACATCTGCTTTCATATGTTTAATGTACTCCAAATCTTATGAAAACGCTAAACTTACAGATTTGAGGTTAAAATTTCTCTGCAGACTCAAGCCAACCAAAGGGCCAGGTAAATAACTTGCAAGGTTTGTAATAGCAGCACCATGTTGGAAGTAAGGAAGCTCTTCCCAGCACAGATCCCATCTCTTACGGATGCATTATGTGGGCCTGCGAGCCCGATAGCTACACAAGCTCTGCATCACACATCCTTTATAGAAAGCTGCCGTGCTGTAGACATCAAAGGAATGTATGTGCTTGCAGTTGTTTCAGGAATTGGCAATGCAAATGCCGAGAATCCACTTTGACACTGATTTGACCATAATTTGGACCTCTGCCGGCGCCGACTCTTGACCAAGGACAAACACGTGAACAGGAGAGCCTGAGGAGCCTGCAGAGGCTTCAGTCTGCTGTGCCTTCTCGGCAACAGCTGCTCCGCACAAAGTTTTTCTACTGTTGTAACAACGGGAAGGGGTGTATGGGAAAACAGCTGCACCGCTGTGGCTTCCCAAGTTCAGCCTGCCAGCTGAGCTGCCCAAGGCGTAGGGGGGTGGGGGTGGGGGGGCGCAGCGGCTGGCGTCCTCTTCTGCCTGCCGCTGAGGGGATGGGAGAAGTTGCTGATTCAGATCCACTCCCCCTGCTCAGCCCGTCCTACTTCTTCTTGTGGAAATTACCACCTCTTCAGATCTGCCTGCAGAGTGGCGCGTGTGGACACCCCCTAACCTACTTTGGTCAACCTGAGCCAGACTTAGCTTAAATGGATTAAGTAGGAGGTTTTTGCTAACCCAGTTTGATTGAAGTGGGTTAAGGGGCACTCACACAACCATCTCTGCAAACACATCATGAGAGGGCATTAATTCCTAGGAAAAGGCAATGACAAGTGGCTGGGATGACCAGCCTCTTTTACTGACACAGCTAAATCAAGAGTCCACTCGAATGAGGCCGCACAACTTTAGGGACAGGCATGAATTTACTTTGCAAACAGCAAAAGTTACTGTTTCCCACCAGCCGCACGTTGCTGCTCTCACAACAGCACTGGGGGAAGGGGGAGCGTGTTACTCTCTCACTTCAGCGAGAAGTTGGCAGGGTTCACCTGCCAGGAAGGTTCAAACTCCAGCATTACAGCGGACTGGGAACCGCTCATGTCTTCCTTTCCGCAGGCTGAACTGGGAAGGAGGGAATTCCCATGTGATCTGGGCTGAGACATACAGTTGAGAATTAGAAGTCAACTCAGTTACACGTGGCGAAAGCCCTTCTGCCCCAGGTGCAGTTACACTGCTCCAGAGGACCTGGGAAGGTATCGCTATAAGCATGTAATCTCGCTTGCCTGTTCTGGTGGTTTGTACTCTTCAATTACATCAGCCATGCCGGCGTGAATTGCACAGGTAAACCAGCCGGCAGCCATGCCTATCAAATAAAAAGCTTTTCTATTTAAAGATTAATGTAAGAAATCAATGTGCTTCCAGCGTGTGCCAGCAGATGATCTAACCCCGTCTTAAGCATGCTCAGAAACTGCACGTAATGGTGATAGAAAATCTATGAGCAGTTAATGCTCAGAGTGTCTGTCTGCTTCCAGAGTGCTTCAAATGCCTGGTCATGAGCTGGCTACCAGATGTGCTCATCTTTTCCCCGAAGGCCATCACGAGGACTGCTATTTCATTCTCAAATCTCAACAGTCAATGTTGTGACAGCATAGAGTCTGCTCTCTAACATATGTCTCTTGCATGACAGCACGTTAATTTCAATACGTTATTATGCTGAAGGGACTAAACTGACCGCTTAGCAGGAAGGGATGCGTCTTTCCAGCTATCAAAAGCAAACAGCTTAACAAGAACACTGTCAGAACAGCATCTGAAAATGAAAGGGCAGTTTCTATTAAGGCCAGGCTGGAAACACAGCCATACGTAGGGACGGCTCTCTTGCTAGTGTAATGGCTACTGACATGCACATACATAAACTCCCTACCGTACAGTAAGATTAGATGAGACAATATTAAATGACAGGTTTATTTTTTTTTTCTGATTGTTAAAGCAAAGTAGGAAACAATGCTGCCCTTGTGAAAGGTTTTATAAATGTATAGCAAGTGTGGATCACGGTGAGCCCACGGCTGCAGGCTCCCCAGCAGCGCCGATCAGGGACGTGTTTGGAGCGTGTTTCCTTTCACAGGAGTAAGGGCACTGGGGAACAGGAACGAGGATAATAACAGGCACCCAGGTCTCATCCTGACTTGAAGCTGTGACTTGTCTGGGACAGGCACCAGGACAGGGCCCTGGAATCCTGCTGTCCACGTACAGCCTTAATTGTCATGAACTGTATTTTAACAACCAAGTGACACCAATATTTAATTATCCTGTTAAACAGTATGAGCCCGAATCACTTGATAAGATGCTTGTGTGCAAAAGAAATAGAAAATTAGCATTGATGTAATTAACTATGGATGGCTTAACCTGGCAAAACCATTAGCCAAGCTGTTTAAAACATAAAGCTCATAGAAAGGAGCAGAATGTTTTGTGCTCCTTCATGAGCTGTGGAGTGAAAACATGGTTTGGCATGTTATAACCCATCCAGGAGCAGGAACAGCTTCTGACTGCAGACTCAGTTCTCATGGGTACTGAGATTGAGAAGCCAGTGAGATGTCAGAGACCTCAGATCTTACTGTACTCAAGATCTATCTGCATCCTTGTGCACATAAATACCCTTTCAAAGAAAAATATAACCCCATGTGATTGAAGTTTGCATCAGTACAAATCCCAAACTGGTTTAGACCATACACACACGAGAACGGAATGTTTCATCATCATGCCCATGCCTTCTTAACTTTACTGAGGGCTGGGTTGAAGCTATTTTGAAAGAAGTGACTGTATCTTGCTCTTTAAACATTCCTGGCAGTAATAATTGCCTCGTAACTAACTCCTCATTAGCACTCTCTTAGACCTGTGTAACTGCACTGACTTTATGTTGCTCCTAGTCCAAGAAGAGGATTATCATCTCAGCACCAAAGCTTGCTCTTAATTAAGCTGTTACAGATACAAAAAAAAATCCACCGAAATAAATGGAATGACTCTGGATTTACAGCGGCATAACTAAGATCAGAGTTTGTCCTGTTGTTTCCTATCAAATCCATAACTTGGCATGATAATGCACAGCATTCTGTACAAAGCTTCTTTTAGCTGGAAAGACCAACTTCTTTTGCCCACCAGTAGTATGTCATGGTGACAGATAACAATTTTAATGAATTCAATACTCTTATCTGAATTTCTTATCCAGTAAAGAAAAATCCATTCGCAAATAAGAATATGGCACCTGCTTTAGACTGAATAAAAGCATTAATGTGAAGAACAGGAAACCAAATATCTAACCCTGAGTGATGCTGAGCAGCTGGAACTTCCATGAACTTCGTAGAAGTTGCAAGAAGCCAAGATCTCCGTGGATGATATTTTAAGATATAATGCAAGGTCTTTTTCTACTGTTTTCGTTCAGTTTGTCATTTAAGTAAAGGAAGACACAATATAAAAAACCTAAAGAAATTAACATGTGGAATCCAGATGCCTCAGCATAACTATACAAAGCAGAACTTGCAGTGGCGATGCATGTAGAAGCTTGATCAAAGAGAGATCATTAATCATGTACATACAGGTTGGATGAGGGGAAAAGGCCTGAGGAAAAACCGCACGAAAAAACTTCATCACAGAAGTACTTACATTATTGCTTCATAGCTTTTTATGGCCTTAAATCCAAGCTAAAAAAAACATTATCTAAGGTGGTCCAGGGGATATAGCAAGGATATACAAGGAGAGATTGAGGAAAGGGTAAATGAGGTTTTATAGCATTCCAGATTTCACTTACAAGTGATGGAATGGCCATTAAGACTGCTGGAATGATTTCTTGCATGGAAGAAAGCAAGAACTCAAGAAAAGAAAGCAAGATAAGTATGTATATTTTAGCAGAATTCTTACCAACTACTAAATTATTATTGGCTGCATACCAAACACTCCACACAGTGATAAACAACTGTTCGTTTTATTTCACTAAACAAAAAGCCTATTGAAACATTTCTACTATTAGTGCATTCACTGGAACTCACTTGAAAAATACAGTTTTGGACATACATCAAATACAAATTACAGATGAATAACTGCAGTGGTCTAAGTTACTTTTCAAACATGTCAAGAGAATGTTCTGTTCTCCAACGAGAGGAGAACAACAGGGCGAAGCAGCACACTAACTATAGGTATCAGACATTCCCTGAGGCTCAGAAATAGCTTCTCTTTTTAATTGCTGAGATTTCAGCAACTGGCCTTGCTTTCGGGGGAGTTGGGGGGTTGTTTCAGATACTGGCCCCCATTTTTGGTGGCAAGCCAGTAAAAACAGTAGGAATTCCCATATCCTGTCTTGCCACCAAAAAAGGTGCATTTTCAACAGCTGTGTCAGCACAACAGTATGTAAGGCCACACAGCAAACTGGAAAAACGAACGGATCTTAGTTGAAAAAATGTGTTACTAAAAACGGTGCTGCTTTTAATCCAAGCATTGGTTTGATCCCCAGCGCAGAGTTACAAACAGCTGTGGCAGCACAACCATGGGGCCATAGGTGGTGGTGGTGGTGGTGGCAGGGAAGATGAAATCCTTAAGATCGCAGCCAGGAACAGGCTATGTAGAATTGTGCATCAGGCTGTATATAACTGTCGTAGTGACACATCACATTTTCTTCAGAGGTAAGGCCAATTACAAAATCCCTCTCTCTGGTCTTTGCCCTGGCTGCTGCAGTTTGTCACCTCCAAAGTTGTGCGTATATAATAGTTTTAGAAGCTGCATCCTAACCTGGATCACAGAAATCATCTGGGTTAAGGAAAAAGAAATACCAAAATGGGTTTGTTTTCTAATCTGGCTCTGTCGCATTTGCTCAACTGCAGAAATTGTGAATAACAAGGCTAATGACTGGCCACTGGCAAGATCCTAAGACAGCTTTTGTGTCAAAAAACACATAAAAGATCCTGAACATTTGAGTCAAAATTAAAATCCTCTGAAAAGCAACTCTAAGGTGCTTCTGACTGGACAGAGCAAAATTGGGACTCTTCCTTCACAAAGAAAATATCCATGTCCCACTTGAAAACCTGGATCCAAATTTGGCGAGCAATGGTTTTGTGAAATGTTACAGGGTTTGCGCTACCCATACCTTTCATTTTCATATATTTACATCCCCTGTGTCTGTAAAACACTGCCAAAAGCAATCCCTACTTTGCAGTTATAAACGGCTATCCAAAACCTGAGACAGCGTCGAAGCACTCCTTCCAAGTTAGGTTCTGTGTTTTCGATAATTGCTCTGTCAATACATCTATCACCTTTAATCAGAGCTGTTGATTATTGGCCTCTCTGAAAGACAACTCTTACATTTCTGAAGCTAGGTTCTCAGACACAGCAGCATCTAAACTCTGTGAGCAGTTCTGGAAAGAAAAAAAAAAAAGTCTTCAGTCTTTCCACTATTCATAGCCTCCACTCGTTGGTGCAAAGCCCTTTAACAGAATTGTTTAGACCACATAACACCCACAAGTCGCAATTTATTGAAGTTTGGCAGTCTAATCACTGCAGACTTTTTCAGAGTTGATCCCCACAGTAACAATTATTTTCTGCTTTACTGACTCAGGGAAATTCATTCTAGTTTTTCTCCCTTCAACTCCCATCCACACTTTTATTTCTATGCCATGTTTCTTCATTCTCCCTTGCGCCTATTGTGCTTTTTGTGGTCAAAAAACCTATGGCTAGTATTTCCCCATGTTGCTAGCGGAGACTGGAACAGCCTGCATAATTTGTCCCCTTACATGCACATCTGCCCTAAACTTTGCAGTTTATTTGTTTGGCCACAATGTTGAGGTTTGTGCAGTTCAGTAAAACGAGCTTAAAGTCGTGAGTCATTATCAGGAGCTTCTGGGTTTTCAGCGCGTCCCCATGAAATAGAGAATAGAGGACTGCAATTACTGTTTATTGTAACCGCAGCAGCGACACAAGCCGTGTAGCGCAGTCAGAGCTTAGCACTGTGGCTGTTCACGCTCTTTGTGCAATTAAGGAACAAAAATCACAGGTCACCAAAGGAAATGGGATGTTAAAACGTAACAGGAGAAACCGCGGATTATTTTTCTTTCCTCCCTCATTTCTCTTTTGAAATGAATTCTAGTCAGTTTTATGTAAATGCTTTACACACACACAGACGTATATGCGCATTTGGACAACGGGGTTCCCCGAGATCTTTGTAACTTCCTGACTTCCAGTCTCTCCCTGAAGCCAGCAGCCTTCCTCCCAGCGCCAGGCCCAGCCTCAGCGCCCTCCCCAGCGAGGCCAGCGAGCTGCTCCTAAACGTCCCTTTTGTTCAACGCGGAGCCACCCTCCAGTTTAACAAAGGACCTTCCAGCCCGGGAAAACCTGGACCAGATTCAGCTGTAAAAGCCAGCCGAGCTAACGCCCCACACTCGCGGCCTGCTCGCCCGCCTGACCGAGGCCGGCCCTGGGCCTCACCGCCCGCCGGGCCCCCCATGGCCTGGAAAAGCCAGGTCGGGCCCATCGCCCCCACGCGGGCCCACCCGCGCCCCCAAACTCCCCTCCGCGTGCCTCAGACCAGGAGATTGAGGCGGAGACAGCCCGCACCTGGCCTGGTGGAGCCCCGCTGCTGCCGCCCCCTTGGAGCACCCAGCCGCAGGCAGCCGGGCGGGCTGCCTGCCCCCTCCGCCGGCAGCGGGGCTCGAACCCGCGACACCCGGCTGGCGGGCGGTCGGCCGGCCGGCTGGTCCGCGCCGCTCCGGTGCGGCGGCGCGGCCACCAATGGGAGCCCTCGCTTCCGCCGTGGGCGGGGCCGTGCGTGCCGGCATCCCGCCGCGCCGGGCGGGGTCGCTGTGGCAACGGCGGGGCCGGCATCTCCGAGTCAGCCTCTGCGCCATTGGGCGACGGTTTCCCGCCGGCCAATGGGAGGTGCCGACTTGCGGTGACGCGGCGCCCGCCTTCGGCGCCATCTTGCTGCCGACTGGGGAAGCGGAGCGGAGTACCGGGCCGGCCTCGCCATGCCGCACTATCAGGCCTGGGAGGAGTTCACGCGTGCCGCCGAGAAGCTCTACCTTGCCGATCCCATGAAGGTAAGGGGGGAGCCGGGCCGAGAGGCTTTACGGGAGGGACGGACGGGCGGGCGGGCCGGCCGGGGTAGGCCCCGGGAAGGTGCGGCTCTGGGGTGAGGCGGCGGTCGTCGGCGGCTTGGTGGCTCCGGCGCTGTCTCTTTAGAATTGGTTTATTTTATGAGGTTGCAGCCTTTGAGACCGTATCATTTGAATTAGTCTTCCTGGAAAAATTAAAGCATTCGTTAGCTCTTACGGTGCGTTGTTGCCTGCAGTGTCATTTCGGAGTGGAAGACGTTAGCTTCCTAAGGAGTAACTTCTTAGTATGTGACAGTGTTTTGTTTCTGGTAACTTTTTCATGTGTATTGATTGGTGGAAACGTTTCATAACCTATTCAGTCTCCAGAATCAGCATTGCATTTTAGCTAAAAAGTAGCACAAAAGGTAGCGTGGAACTTGTATGCCTGAGAAAGCTTCTATAAGAAAGGCCTAGTTTTCCTCACCAAAAATAGAGGACACAGAGAAACCCTCAGAAGCAGTATTTGATGTCTGCCTTTAATTAGCATGGTTGACCACTTACTATGCAATTGCCACCTATGTACTGATAATAAAATAAATTGTTCTGGTTTACCTTGTGCTATTTAATGGCCAGTTAAATGAAAGAGTTTGCCAGGGATGTCACTGCAGCCAGGAGTTGCTCTTCCCCTTTTCTTAAGGGGCCTCCAAAGGCAGTCTGTTGCCATCTATGACAATAAATTTTCTGTTTATGAAAGAATTTATATAGGCCACAGGGTCACAGCACGAGTACCCTCCTTTTATTTGCTAGCGAACTAGCCTGAGAAGCTTCTGTGTGTAATTGGGCTTGTCAGGAAACTGAAGGAAGAACAAGAATTGTGGGATGTTAAAGGAGGTGGGTCTGGGCTCTTCATGGGCTGGTGTGGCTGGGCAGTGAGTGGTCTTTCCTTATGTGTGAGCAAGTTGTCTATCGAGTCTATGCCTGCTGCCTGTGGCAGCCTCTCCTGTGCTTTTGGGCCTGCTTGGCTGAGAGATGTACTGCTATGCAGCTGTTATTGTTCGAAGACGACAGTTCCTTAAACAAGAAAGATAAAACTGTGGGGAGATCCATCTCAGAGCAGGAATTTCAAAACATATTTTGTAGTCAAGGAGGTTGTTGACCATTAGCATGGGTCGCTCTGTACAACAAAGACCTGTTTATAGTGTGAGTTCAGAATGTTCTCAACAGGACACCTTGCTTTGTTTCTAGTTACTGATGCTGGCTGAGGCTTGAAACAATAGATAGAAAGTCCCTGTGGCCAGCTCCCCATTCAGGGAGGAAGCATTTAATGCTCAGTCAGTTGCTGAGGATGTTGATTTTTATCACCGTGATTTTGAGAACTTTGGCGATTTGAGAGTGCAGAAGGACTGTGGACAGGTTAAAACTCAGGGCAGGTATCTACAGTAGTAACTGGCTTAGTGAGAAGTTGAATGCTTGCTTTCGGACTTCAAATTTAGCCTTATTGAGTCTTGAAAGCAATTTCATCTGCAGGAGCTCTCTTCAGTCTTCTGATTTTAGTTACTCTAAAAGTGTTATTCATGTCCCTTTTCACTTGCAAAACATCAGAATGCTTCATATCTGTCTGTAGGCTTCAGTGCAGCTATTGAATTAACTGTAGGGACTGGAAATACAGTGTTTTAAGATAATAGTGTAGGTACCGTAGAAGAAAAAGCAGTAATGTTGAGCTTACCCCAATCAGTTAATCCCTTCCAAGTCTTCATGTAGAACTCTTTTTAAGTGTTTCAAGACTATAAACACAAGTTTCCCTTCAGTTTTTCTGAAGCATGATATATGGCGAGGGGACGTCTTGTATTGATATGGCTCTCATAATTTTTCTTACTTTTCACTGAGGTCCCTGCAGCTGCTGTAGTTAGAGTGGGTTTGAACGCGCCCAATGTGAAGCTTCCTGATACTAATATAACAGCAGTTTTGTATGTTAGACAGGGAAATGTGGTGGTTCAACTTCTAAACCGTCCTGGCTGTAGGATTAGGGGCCAGCAGAGCTGAGGACTATCACAGAGGTGACACAAGGTAGTCTGAATTTGGGCATATTTTCTTCAGATATGTTCTCAGAATTGTTAATAGATGTTAATTTTTAAAATGTTTGTCATTTCAGGTACGGGTTGTTCTCAAATATCGACATTGTGATGGGAACCTCTGTATCAAAGTAACAGACGATGTAGCTGTAAGTACGGAACATGTTCCCCTTTCAGGGCTTACTGTACCTCTCACGGACTTGCGTTTTGCTGTCAGTCAGCTTGTGAGCTCTTAGCCATTGCTGTGAGAGTGCCTGACACTTTCCTAAAAAACTTGTGCTCAGCCTTCTCTAGTTGCCGTGTCTGTGACTGACATTGACCTGGGGTTCAACTCTGCATGGTCCAGGAAGAGTTCTCACACTTCAGTGTTCTTTGTGGGTCTCAACATAATTATTTTAGGATTCTATGAAAACAAGCAGTACAAAAATCTTGGACCTTGTCTCTGCCTGAAAATGCATCATGGAAGTGAAGGACAATTAAATTGATATCTTTCACAGGGGAAGGCTGGAGTCAGGTGATTGATGAACTTGGACCGTTTTCAGTTATGGGCCTCTTTACCTGCTTCCAGTCACGGAAAGCTGTTACACCAGTGGGGGATAGGGGGCTGGGTTGGTTTTCTGGTTTTGGCTTTTTTTCTAAAGGTGGGAAGGGAAGTCTTGCTTGCTGCTAACTCTGTAGAGCTAACATAGCTGAAGGGAAAAAGAAACTGGTTTTCTGCTGTTTGTCTCTGAATTAAAATAGGAATTTAATGCTGTCAAAAAGTTGCTGTGTTGACAGCACTGAAGAATGGAGCATTCTGGGGTTTTTCCATTGTTAAATCAGCCTGGGCAGTCATATTTGTGCTGTACAGGTGTAAGGAGTTGCTTAGTCTGCAAAAAAACCCTAAGCAGTCTTTCTGCGATAAATCAGTGGCATATTACTCTTGTTCTTTTGCATTTACAGGCTTGTCACATGAAGGAGTTCCTTTTGATCTTAATCAGATGTTATGTTCCTTATTTAGAACTTTCTTAGAGATTTTGCTTGGGGGAGGGGATCCTCTTCAGTGGGAAATACTGGACTGATTTTTATGTCACTTGCAGTGTAACATTAAGGACTGTGAAAGGCAAAATAAACTTGCTTTCAGAATATAAAGAATAGGAAAGTAATTTTGGGTTTAAAATCTGCTTCTATTTTTAGACAACACAAACAAAGGTGTCTTTAAAAGACAGTTTTAAAACCCAAGTGTTGGCACCTCTTTTGAGAGAAAAGAAACAATCATGAGCTTTTGCATTTTCAAAATAAAAGGCATGAGCCTTTCGGAGAAACTTAAACGTAAACACAGATGCATGTGTATTTTAAAACAGGGTAGATGTGTGTTGGTGCTGTCTCATGGTAACAACATGCCACAAATGAACATTTAAGTACTTACCGTGGTTTTGTGTGTTCCAAGCACAAATTTGTTGCAATTATAAACAGGATAAAAATGGTTCAAGTGAAAAACTGATGTTAAGCAACTTTCTCTTACAGTGTTTGCTGTATAGAACAGACCAGGCACAAGACGTGAAGAAGATCGAGAAATTCCACAGTCAGCTAATGCGACTCATGGTGGCTAAGGAATCCCGCAGTGCTGCCATGGAAACAGACTGAATTGCTGAAAATAAAATGAGTGCTCCGGTCATATTTCACTGGAAGAAAATATCTCTTGGATTTGAATGAATGCTGGGACAGGAGATGCTTTTATGTACCAAAGTGGACCGATGACAAGGATGAAGCATTTCCCACCCCCCAGACTCCACTTTGGAAAACTAGGGAAATAAATGCTTTCAATTGAAAGCTTATATTTATTTTTGGGAATTGAACAAGAAACTATTCTTACACATTAGGTATGCTAAGATGACAAGTAAATACTTTAAATCTACAGTACTTTAGTCTGAATTTGATGGGCCACAAGCATATTTCTGGAAAGTTACTATAAAATTTCATATAGATTTCGTTGTGTTCATGCCTTATGCTGGTGTATTCTCACAGTGAGAAGGGCTATGAACCTGACTAATACTGTAGCATCATGACTGGATCTAAGAACTATTTACATAAGCACTATACATCAGAGGGTTTTAGAAGAACGGATGTTTTCCAAACTGAAATGTTAAAATTGCCAATTTGTATTAGCACTGTCAATAGCAAGATTTTAGCTTTTAGTATCGATCTTGGTCATAAGCTGTGCAACACTGTCTGTGATGCGGTTTGCAGAACTGTTCTATTGGATAAATCAAAATTCTGTATTTTAGAACAAAGTAGAACTTTGCTTGAATATTGCTACAGATCAGTGAGAAACTGGGAGTTTCTTTTCTGCTTATGCAAATACTGTTATTAAAAAATAGCCAGTGGCTTTTTTCCGGTACTTGAACTATTTTATACCAGCAGGGAGGGACCTTTTCCTATCCTTGCTACAGGCAGAGTTGAAGTATATCAGCAAGACAAATTCTAGAAGCTGTTGCCTATTATGTTAATAGAAAAAATGCAACCAAACACTATCCAGATTCCTTATTTTAGCAGCTTGCTAACTGTGCATTTTTAAATGTTACATGTGGCAGATGGATGTCAGCCAACTGAATAAATGGATGAAAACCAGCTTAATAAATACTTAAATACCACTGTCAAAAATAGACCAATGCTCCTGTGGCTTAGACTTGTTTCTTATTGTTACCTCTGGTAGGGTGATGGAAGCCTTAATTGTCCTTTGCAAAGGCTTTTTGCTTCAAAACCCAGTAGCTGAAATTGATACTTGCTTTGACTAGATCTTGCATACTTACAACCAGATGAATGTTTTAATGTAATTATGCTATTGGTATAACTAGGCTTTTCCAGCACTAATGTTTTGTGTTAAACCAAGCCACAAAAGTAAAGCGGAGCCATACAAAGACTTGTCTGTAGTGGCATTTATGTATAACAAAACAATCTACTTAAATAGCTACCTGCTGTCAATTACATAAAAATAATTGATCTACTCAGAAGCGGTGGAGTTCCCACATTTGCCAAGAGCTCTGGGAAAAAAAACCCAGGCTTGAATATTGCATTAGAGTACCCTTGCAGCTGAGCATGGAATGTTGCATATTGTTGGAAAATACTGCAGTGCTAAATTCCCAGTGGCTACTCAAATACTAGTCTACAGGAGTGACTGGTACACATGTAACGTTTTTCTTTTTGTATTGCCTTTTGAAATACAAATAAATCCTGAGAGAGGGCTAAACTTTGTTCATAGTTAAACTTTAATAAGATACTCTAATGCTGAAAGTTTTTCTTGATGCTCCAAATCATTATCTTAATATTTTCAATCTAGTATATTAGATAATTAAGCCATTTTTGTCTAAAGCACTGTTCTGCAGTATGAATGGTTGCTACATAAAGTCATACAAACAAAGATTTAAGCTAAGTTAGGAGGTGAAAAAGCTGCAGCTATTTCAGTATGATTTTTGGCCACCTCTTATCCATTGGTTTGGCATGTAGATGTCTTCTGTGAGCTGAGGGACAGAAAGGCTTGAGTGGCGTGAAGGATAAATGGAGAAGAGTGTAAATAGACTTGGTGTACCAAGCGGAGGATGTGTTGTTAAGCTTATTCTCCATATACTTGCAGAAAAACTAGGGCGGTTCTGTGCATAATACACAAGAATACTGATAAAGCTACTGCTTTTAAATTAAAAAAAAAAAAAGTTTTTTTTTTATTTTTAATTTAAAAAAAAAAAAAGGTGCTTCTTGACTTTGTTCTGGAATTTTCAGCAACTCCAATACTGTATTCATGGGGTGGTAGAAAAGCTGTGAACTCAAAAGCTCTGCTTTTTTTGTGCTTATACTCTTGTTGAGAGTGTGTGTGTGCGTATGTACGCTGATCACTTTCCAAATAAACTTTCCATGAGTTAGTCCATCATATTGCCAACTACTGCAATGTGTCTGTTGGTACGTGATTGAAAAAAATCAGCTTAACAGGGCTGTTGCGCCAAAGGGGTGCCTGAACGCGTGGCATGAGAAGCACTGAATTTGGCAGCCCGGCAAGTGCTTCTGATCACCAGCTGGGAGTTTGTGCCGTGTACAGGCTGCAGGCAGGCAGCACAGGAGCAGATGGGCAACCTGTCCAGCTACGGACAGGCAGCCGCCTTTGCAGGAGAAGCGAGATGATTTTTTTTTTTTTTTTTAAAGAAAAGGATGTTTTCTATTGCTAATTATATTGCTGCATGTTACTTATCTTCAGTAATTGTTCTGTTTTGTGAGAATGGTTTAATAAAGAGTATGGGTGGTGTTAGTGCACGAAGAAATTGGATTAGTTCACCCATGGAATTTATTCTGGTTTACTGGTGTTCTCACTTCCTGGATTCTCAGTGTCTGGATTTCAGCTCTGCCTTTGTGCAGAGCACTTCAGCTGACTTTGTAGCTGAGCTCTTTCTTAAGTGCAACTACATTACTTCTCTTTTCCTTCAGGGGTTTTACCCTTGAGCTTCTCTGTGCTTAGTCCGTTCTGTAAGTGTATTCTGGATTACAGGAACATCCTTAAATTATCTGTAGAAGTGAGACTTTTGGTCACAGGTCTTAGATTTAGAGATCCTTATGAAAGAGGCCTTTGTTTCCACTAAAGTCTTGACCTAACGCTTTTAAGAGCAACAGATTTATTCTGGAAAATGGGATGCTTTGGTGCCTGAGTCTGTGAAAATGGGAAATGGAACTGAAGCCAAGCAGCTGCTTTTAAAAATGTTTTAACCTGTCAAAATAATCATATTTCTTCTCAGTAAGTTCCTTCCTGCGGTATAAAAGTGGTTAATAATCAACATTTTGCTGTAATAAATGTGAAGAAACCCTGGATTCTGTCAGATGTGGTCACTTACTACCATGGGTTGATCCTAAAGTATGACATCATCTGGAAGGTGTGTCACCCCTCTCGCTGTAGGCAGGACAAATCCTCTCACTTCATTCAAGTCAGGAGGGGAACAAGCTGCTGCCCCCAGCCCACCTGTGCTTTTCTCGCTTCTGTTCCTCGCTTAGGGGAAGATAAAACTATAATTAAGTTTGAGATCTGAGGTAGAAAAAATGAATATATAGCGAATAAGTGTTTTTTTCTGTGTAGCTTATTCTCTTCTAGACTACAGATTCCGCACAAGTCCCATTTTCTTCAAGAGTCTGAGCATCAGTGGGGGACTTTAGGGAGTACAACTGTTATTTGTTGTACAATCCTCTGTGCTGAAGTAACTTAAATCTAATTGACTGAAACAAAGCTGGTTTGGTCAAGCATATCTAAGTCTTCTTGCGAAGATCCTTTAAGAAAGGTTTCTGATAACTTTCTTTTTTTTAAAAGGAAACTAGTCTATGAAGAACTACATCTAGTTTTTGCTGAAGTTAATAGTGATTTGCTTTTTAAGACATGGGGGTGTCTGTTCTGAAAAGGTGATACCACTTTAAAGGTAGACGCTGTGTGACTCAAGATAACGCAATGGTTTGTTTATAAAGATTTTATGGTTTGTTTATAAAGATTTTATCTCTTACAAACGCTTTGAGAGTTCAAGGACTGGTATTTAAATACAGGCAAGAGCTGAATTGTCTTTGTTGCTGGGGATGACATAAAAACATGCCTTTCATCTCGTACTTACTTTTACAGTAAGTAGGCTCTAGACTGACATCCAGATAGACCTCCCCACCTTTATGCCGGGCTGAATTATCTCACTTTAATTACTACGCACTGAAGGCAGATGTGGGCTTTTTAGTCTGTAGAAATGTTGTTTTTTGAGATGAGAATGATGCCGCGGTATTTTAGAAGCAGATCAGTTACTCAGCAGAATACAAAGCCGTGGTGGTTTGCTAACCCCTGCTTATTACATGAGTTTGTGTAGGTCCTGTAGCTGTTCTAACAGGCTGAATGCTCTCAGGAGAATGTGGGCTGAAACTGGACCAGGTGAAACCCAAGTCTGTGGGAACCGTGCCAGTAATAACACGGTCACAGTGGGACAGCGGAGAGAGAACTGCCTTCATGCGAGTCCAGGCCCTATTGTTGAAGGGCGTCTTTGTTTCTTGGTGAAGCTATGTGATTGTTTTCTTATACCGTGCCAAAGTTAGTTACAGGTGTGTGTTCTCGGAGTCCTGTAATGGGAACGCAATTACTTTCTGCCATTCTGAAAACATAATTAGTCATGAGCGACTGTGGTGTGTTGAGCCTGGCTGGATGCCAGGTGCCCCTCAAAGCTCCTCTTTGCCTCCCCTTCCTCAGCTGGACAGGAGGGAGAAAATACAATGAAGGGCTCGGGGGTTGAGATAAGGACAGGGAGATCACTCAGTAATTACCGTCATAGGCAAAATAGATTCGACTTGAGGAAAACTAATTTCTTGCCAATCAAATCAGAGTAGGGTAATGAGAAAATAAAACCAAATCTTAAAACACCTTAACCCCCACCCCTCCCTTCTTCCGTGGCTCAGCTTCACTCCCAATTTTCTCTACCTCCTTCCGCAAGCAGCACAGGGGGATGGGGAATGGGAGTTGTCATCAGTTCATCACACGTTGTCTCTGCTGCTCCTTCTTCCTCACGAGGAGGACTCCTCACACTCTTCCCCTGCTCCAGCCTGGGGTCCCTCCCACAGGTGACAGTTCTCCACGAACTTCTCCAATCTGAGTCCTTCCCACAGGCTGCAGTTCTTCACGAACTGTTCCAGCGTGGGTCCCTTCCACAGGGTACAGTCCTTCAGGAACAGACTGGCTCAGCGTGGGTCCCCCCGCGGGGTCTCAAGTCCTGTCAGCAAACCTCTTCCAGCATGGGCTCCTCTCCCCATGGGTCCTGCCAGGAGCCTGCTCCAGTGTGGGCTTCTCTCCCCATGGTTCCTGCCAGGAGCCTGCTCCAGTGTGGGCTTCCTACAGGGTCACAGCCTCCTTTGAGCATCCACCTCCTCTAGCACGGGGTCCTCCACGGGCTGCAGGTGGATATCTGCTCCACCATTAACCTCCATGGGCTGCAGGGGGACAGCCTGCCTCACCACGGTCTTCACCGCAGGCTGCCAGGGAATCTCTGCTCTGGCACCTGGAGCACCTCCTCCCTCTCATTCTTCACTGACCTTGGTGTCTGCAGAGTTGTTTCTCTTACAAATTCTCACTCCTCTCTCTGGCTGCAATTGCACAGTTGTGGGTTTTTCTCTCCTTAACTATATTATGTCCGAGTCGCTACCACTGTTCCTGATGGGCTCGGCCTTGGCCAGCGCAGCGACAGGTCTGTCTTGGAGCCATCTGGCATTGGCTCTATCTGACACAGCGGAAGCTTCTAGCAGCTTCTCGCTGAAGCCACACCTGTAGCCCCCCCCGCTATCAAAACCTTGCCACACAAACCCAGCACAGTGCCATCTCTGAGTGCTCTTACTTGAAAACACCCAGTCTTCTAGCAAGAACCAGTGCTCAACCCATTAGTACTCCCTGTACAGACAGCTCCTACGTGTTGTGAATGTTGATATTATAGTACTAAGGGTATAGCGTGTCTCTTAAACTCTAACGTTGGTATTTATGAAAGTGTTTTCCATTTAAATGAAGAGCAGCTCTGAGGATATTTTGCTTTGTTTTTGTGGCAAGTTTTGATTTTGTGCTCACATCCTTCTGTCCCCTTTTTTGGTGGTAATGCTAAAGTCATATTTTTAGAACTTAAAACATCAGTCATACCGAGAGGTCTGGGAGAGACTGGGGTTTTTTTAGTTTCCTTTGAAGTTGTGTTTGCGTGTTGGGTTTTCATTTTTTTGTGTAGAAGTGGTATCTGTTCATAAAAGGACTAATCTGCATTGTTCGGCTTCCACTGAGCAGAATCTTCCTGAGCATAGGCACGTGGTTACAGGAGGATTCCAAAGACTGGGTTCTTGGAGAGGGGGTTGAGTTTTCTGCACACCTACCGAAAGGCTTTGCTGGCTGGTAGTGAGCAAATGAGATTTTTCTGCTCACATTGGCTAGCAAAAATATGTATTTTAACTGGATTGCTCATGCATGTAAATACAGCCATCTATAATAGAGTTCTGCTAGCATTATGTGGCTAGAAGATGAAAGGCTTGCCTCGGGGCACTGACAAATGAGCTCTGGCAAACTGTGTGTGTGGCTTAAAGATGTTACCACCCAAAGGCATCTGCTCTTCTAAGGAATCGGCAGGCAGGAGGATGAACTGATGCCTCAGACACCTCCGTGTGACAATGTCTTACTTTAAATTGCCATAAAAGATACCTTTTAAATTTGGGGGCAGGAGGGAAGCTGACCTTTTCAGAGTGATTGATGGGGGGGGGTGTGGTTATTTTTTTTTTTAAACACATTTGCTGTGGTGGTGCTATGGTATGGCTGAGGGCAGTGGCCAAAAAGATAAACAAAATTCACCAGGGGATTGTTCGTTTGTGCCCAGAGGCAAACCTTCTCTGTGTTGGTCACGCAGCAGACCCACGTAACATGGGACTATATTTAAACATGCAAATAACCAACCGTGTTTTTAACAGAGCAAACAGATGCTTTGCAAATAGTTTCTTAACCACTGCAGCAATATTCCCTGTTGTGCATCTAATAAATGCGCAAAGACTGGGGTTCCGCACCAGCCTCGGTCAATGTAGCAGCTGGTTGCTCACCCCTGTTGCCTCTCTTGCCACGCAGTTCTAGTGTCCCTCAGAGCCTCAGCCGAACCATTCCAACGTACCAGTGCATCAGGAAACTCCTTAATGTTCCTGGAGAGCTGCTGGTTTGGTGTTGTGCCTGGTTAGTGTGCTGAGATGGCTTCACAAAAGGTCAAATGAGGGCTACAGGGGGTGAAATGGAGAGGTTGAGGGCTCCCAAGATGGGTGATAGGAGCGAAAGAGCCAGGGGTTAGATTGGCTCAGGCTGCCACAGAACCACAGCCTCGATAACTTGCACCTTGTTATTTCCCTGACTTGCATGCAAAAACCTCCTGCCTGTCGCGTTAAATGCTCTGTAATGTACATGCCATACAATATTTACCTAAAAAATAGCCATGTCTGAATTTGTTTCTATATTGTTCTAGTTCATATGGATGGTACAGAAAGTGTGGAACTAAAGATGGTCGATGATGTTCTGCCTAAAGGCCTCTAACACTCTGGTAGCCTCTCAAATGGAGTAACCAGAACTGAATATGTGATACAAGGTGAAGATTATGTCATGGATTTATAGAACTGTGTTGTAATTCTTAACATTCTTAAAGTGCTGGTGTTGGGGCAGGGGTTCAAGAAGGGATCAGTGTGGTGAGAGGCGTATGTGACTGCAGTAGTAAGGGTTCAGTCTGCAGTAGCTCCAAACCAATAAATTCTTCAGG
Source organism: Rissa tridactyla (assembly GCF_028500815.1). Classification (NCBI taxonomy): domain Eukaryota; kingdom Metazoa; phylum Chordata; class Aves; order Charadriiformes; family Laridae; genus Rissa; species Rissa tridactyla. The sequence goes on along the minus strand of NC_071468.1, from coordinate 16,240,488 downwards.
CGCCTCCAGAATACATCCAGGTGGCCAACCCTCAAAACACCTACAAATGCTGAAACACCTACTGGATATGATTTTGCTGGTGGTGAGAATGGAGTATTTTGATTTCATGACCTGAGAAGAGCTCTCCTTCCTCATCCCTTTGACTTCTGTATTAAGCTTCCTTCTTCTCTGACTCTTTGTTCCTTTCTTCTTTTCCATTTGTTTTAAACTTATCCTTTCTCTTTCAGATCTTTAAGACATGTTCCTCTTGTTTTCTTCTATATAGTTGATCATGGTGAGTTCTTGGTTGGCTAGGGGGAAGAGGATTGTTTTTACAGTTGGATCTTTACTTTCTTCTACTTGAGGGTGCTAATAGAGGATTTTGTTCTGAAATCTGAGCTTGGGTAGAGAGCGATTTTGCTTTGCCACACTTGCAAAGAGTACGTGTGTAGGTGTCACAGAAGCATCGATAATAAATCACATGACCAACTTCCTTATCCAATAATAGGATAAGAAAATATTTTTTTCTTGATATCAAAAAGAGCACTTAGGCTTTAGCAGATGAGAAGATCCTTCAGCACAAACTCTGTGTTGGAGTATCTACCTAGGTTGCAGCAATTAATTTACTTTCCTGTACTGCAAATTGCATACTACTTGACATTGTTTTACCTGGCTGATGACTGCCTACCAGTCTACAACTTGTAATCATTACGTAGCAGCAAGTCTTCATAATAATTTGTCATCAATATCTGTCTTTTTAAAAATCATTCCTTACATCGCAAGATAAAAACTGTTCTCCAAGCACATCTGTTGTTCTCAGTTCTCTGTGCTTATGTGAATCTCCGACAGAGCTCTCTGCAGTTCCCCTCACACCAGTAGTCCCATAAGTTTCTGTCATGGCCATCTCTTCCCCTTAATTTCTGTTTGCTGTAACAAACTCCAGCTGCTTTAAAGGTGGATATAATGCTGTGTAATGTTCCTCTACCTCAGCTCAAGACTTTAAAGCAAAACTAACTTTTAGGAACGCCAGACCATGGAGTTGCTCATGTTTTCCATTTCTATTATTAAGAATCATAGAATTTCTCAAGTTGGAAGAGACCCACCCATAAGGATGGTCAAGTCCAGCTCCCTGCTCCTTGCAGGACTACCTAAAACTAACCCATATGAGTAAAAGTGTCATCCGAATGCTCCTTGAACTCTGACAGGCTTGGAGCCGTGACCAATTCCCTGGAGAGCCTGTTCCAGGGACCGAGCACCCTCTCCGTGAAGAACCTTTTCCTAATGTCCAATTTCAGCTTCCCCTGATGCAGCTTCATTCCATTTCCTCGTGTCCTATCACTGGTCACCAGAGAGGAGATCAGCACCTCCCCCTCCGCTGTCCCCCATGAGTAAGCTGTGAACTGCAATGTGGTCACCCCTCAGCCTTCTCTTCTCCAAGCTGAACAAGCCAAGTGACCTCAGCTGCTCTTCATATCTCTTGCCCTTAAGACCTTCTACCATCTTGGTCGCCCTCCTCTGGACACACTCTAATAGTTTGATGTCCTTGCAACACAGTACTCGAGGTGGGGCTGCACCAGTGCAGCAGAGTAGGACAATCGCCTCCATCAACCAGCTGGCAAGGCTGTGCGTGGTGCACCCCAGGACACGGTTGGCCCTTTTCGCTTTAGTGGTATTTGCATCTCTGTGTTTTCCTTTGATAGGCAGTGGGAGTTGTACCATTTTCACAACAAGCAGCCAAACCGGTTCCAGTTAGGAGGAATGCGTGTAAAGAACTAAACCTGATGTGGTCTTCCTGTTCTCTGTATGTTTGACGTAACTACTTTGCTCATTGCTGTTTGCTACTGCTACGGCTGTAAGAGTCCCACTCACAGATCAGAAGCATCGTATGTCAAATCTGTTAGATCACAGAGAAAAACTGATATTTAATGAATTTGCAATTTAAGAGCGTTAACAAGCACAGGAAGACATATATGCAAGAGTGGTATCTCCACAGTAGGAACTCTGAACTACCCTGTCCACTTCATGAAAGGAAGAACCGGAAGGCACTAAGGAGGTAAGAAGGTGCCTTCCTGGATGACTGAAGACACATGTTTTAAGAACATGGGACAGTCTGGACAAAGTATGAAACTACTTCTTTAACAAGTTATAGAGGCTGGAGTTACTGGCTAACTAGAGATTGGAGTTGGCATTTTTATAACAAATAGGGGATAGAAGAAATGCAATTTTTCATTAGCTAAAATAGTCAAATATGGTATCTGTCTGGTTGCTATAATAAAGTGTTATGACAGTGGGACATAAAACAGTTGCATTTTTATCTATCACCCTATGAAAGTTACGCTTTACTACAAAATTCAACACAGCCTTATTTGTATGTTTGTGAAATGCCTGTAGTCCTACAGAAGAAAGATGGGTTGCTTCTAAAGCTTTTGTTGTCCCAAGAAAAGTAGCATGGAGCTGTTGGTGAAGACAGATGCCTCAGAAGGGGCAGAGCTCTCAGCCAGCATGTTTGGTGTGGAAGAAGAAAACAACAAAAAAAGACAAGCCTTACTTACAGAACAGTTTAAGCACCTGTTGGTTTAAAACAGATTACTTTTTAAATTGAACCACTATTGCTGCTCATAGCAAAAGAGCAAGAGATCTGCACCGAATATTCTTTGGGCAAAGGACTGCTTGAACAGACTGGGATGATTGGGTAGAAGAGATTGAAAGATGTGAAAGGAATTGTTATCTGTGATCACAAGTCTGTCTGTTAAGACTTCTCTGCAACAATCAAAACAAGAGAATTGAGATGGCGTGGAGGTGACAAAAAAGGTAATATTGGAACCTGGGAGCGGAGTGATAGATGAAAACTGAGATTGAATGGGAAAACCTCGAAGAGCCAATAAAGAATTTAAGTTGCTTGTTATGTTCTTACTGATGGGATTCGTTGTTACAGCTAGACCTTCCGAGGCTCGCTCTGATCTCTCTGACCAAGTTTGGAAGACAGGCCTTGGAGAACACAGGTTCGGGGAACAAGCACCCCTGCTACCTGCCTTCTCAGTGTGTTCATTCTGTTAGTCACATAGTTACACTGCACAGGAGGGTAGGTGGGGAGGTGGAGCAGGCTAACGTGTTTCTCTTTAAGCCAGTCCTGCTACAGCGCGGCGAGCGCTGGTGAGATTGTCTGAGAAGCCATTTAGGAAGCTCACACGTGGTGCTCCTTGTTAAGTTAGTTGCTGCCTGGCTCTGCCCTAATTCTGGCATTGCAACTGTGAATTAGCATTTGCTGGGCTGCAGCCTGTAACCCTCTGTGAGCGCCTGTCCTGGGGAGCCCAGGTAGCCCCCGTCGCTCCCCTGTTGCCCAGCTTTTGGTCGGTGCCGAACACCAGTGTGCCGGGCTGCGGGCAGGCAGCCACCAGCCCTGCCGGCGGCTGGGGGCAGCGGGTGCTAACACTGGGCAGTAGCTCCCCAGAGAAGACTCTGTGACCGGCGTCAAGCGGGTAAAGCCTCCGCGGCCATCTGCTCGTTCGCCATCGGCTGCGGTGGCCTCGGGGGCGACCGGCCCGCACCGCCCGGCCTGGGGCGAGCCGGGGAGGGCGTCGGTGGCGGTCCGGCGCTCCCCGCCCCCGCGGCAGGAACTACATCTCCCAGCGGGCTGCGGAAGGAGGGGCCCGGCCGCCACCTTGCCCCTCTCCCGGCGTGCCGGTCGGCGGCGAGGCGAGGGCGGTGCCGGTCCCCGCTCCGGCCGCGACAGGTAACAGCGGGCGGTCGCCGGGCGGGGGTGCGAGGGGAGTTCCGCGGCCGCGCTCCCTCTCCTTGGGGGAGCGGCGCTAAACCCCTTGCCGGTGGGGTTCTGCCTTACCGCAGCCGCCCGGCAGGACAACCGCAGCGCTTAACCCGCCGTTCAGCTCTCGCCCCGCTCGCCCGGCGGCGGCCGGGGCGGGGAGGGAAGTGCCTCGCCGGCCGTTACCCGGCGGCCGTGACCCGGCGGTAACACCGAGGAGCTCGGCGAAGCGTTGCCCGGGCGGGGGTGTGTGAAATGGTGCCTCTGCCCCCAGCAGTTGGCAGCCCGAGGGATGAGGGGAGCGAAGCGCGGGCGCTGGCCCGGGCTTTCCGTGCAGTGAATAAAAAGACTCTGGCAGGTTATTCTGCGTGCGGCGTCTCCCGCCGGAGCCTGCAGACCGTCAGCACCGAGAGAGAGGGAACGGGGACTGTTTACAGCAGGCTCTGCGCCTATGTGCCTTAAATACTATTGTTTTTATTAAAGAGTGCATGCCCCTCTGCCAGCTGGCAGCACCGAAATACTATTAACAATGGGTATTATTAAAGTCTGAATAATAGCAGTGGCCCGGGTGGGGATTTTGGGGTTGATTTGCCAAACAGGAAGGTCCTAATCGGCTTTTCTGGGGGGAGAGTAGATGTGACGTTCCCCGACAGCTTGCTTGAGCCAGGGTTTTTGTCCAGCCTAAGGTTCCTGCTAAGCTGGCCTTACTGCCGACAATACTTATGGAAACAAACAATTTTATTTAGCCTTCGTTGGGAATCTGGCCAGGTTTCCTGGTTTAGTGAGACCAAGTGGCTTTAACTATTGGCATATAAATGGTTTAGTCTGTTTTTTATTTGTTTAGTTTTGGTTTTGTTTTTTTTTTTACTCATCTCTAAATGGGATATGACATTGAACTTTTTTTTTCTCTAATGGGTCATTTGCCAAACCTGGAGACTGTTTGAATGAGTACAGTATACATAGTTCCCTTTGCTGAACAAGCATTTTAGGGATGAGAAGAAAACCTTTTAAGTTTATTGACCGTATTTTGTTGCATAATTGAGCAATCTGCAAAGATTAAGCAAATAATGCCCTCGCTCCTCAAGTTTGGCTCAGTTTGTCAGACTTTAGTTGGGATTGTGATTTTGTTGCCCTGCAGTTAAAACATGTCCTAATCAAGTATGTTGCTTAATTCTTCAGTTCTATTGCAAGCAGTCTGTTTTCTCTTATTTTCATAGCGGAGCTTTACCTAAAATAGGAAAACTTGCCTAGTTGTTGTAGGTGAACGTGGGAGACGGGATCAGTCTTGGGAGGCCCTGCTTGAAATTTACTTCATCAGCCACAAATGCGGGGTTAGTGTTTTGATTGGCGCTATTCTTTTGAGATGCCATGCATCTCCTCTGAAACGGATATTACTCCTGTCTGAAGTAAGCTAAAACTAAGACCTGAGTGCACAAATTGCTAATGCTTACTGAAAATCGATGGGAGATAGGCACCAAAAGCAATTAGGCAGCTCTGAAAATGAATCCGCTGTTGAAGTTGTCCAAGGACAAGCATTAGATCTTTGTCAGAGCTGAAGTCTTTGTGGGGAAGGTCCTGGCACAGTGTCAAGTTCGTGACTCTCTGTTCTACATCTTTTCCAGTTTGAGTTCATGTATAAAACTTGTGTGTGGTTTGCTTAAACTCTGTTTGTTACTTCTTCTGAAATCTCTTATTTTTTTCATAGGAGGAGTCATGATGTTGAAGTAAACAATTTGAAATAGAGCACAGTTGGCAATAACTGGTACAGCCTGAATCCACATGCAATTTGTCTGTATGAATTGCCCAAAAGAGGTTTTGAATTATTAGGTGTTTCAAAAGGCCTTTTTTCTCCCATCTTGATCTACTGTATTTCTTGTATTTGGTCATTGCATAGGGTAATAACATGTTTTCAGCCTGTTTGTTTATTGAGGCTTTCAGCAAAGCTTTCAGACATACATAGTGTTTTTAGACATAGAACTGCCATGTTTTAGTATGGTAAACTCTGTGGAACAAGTTCAGGCTTCTTAGTAGAATATACATGGCCAATTTGTTCTAAGTAATTACAGCGGGTAAATACAAAGGTTTGGGGTAATAATTCCTGAATGATAATAGTCCCAGAAGTTCTTGTTTCTTCAGTAATAGTTTGTCAAGTAATTTGTCGGTGGAGAAGTAGCAAAACAGGGATGGGGGTGGTAGGTGAAGTATAGCTTATAGCTCTAGGCAAAATGAACTGATTATCTTATTCCTATGCACACTTCTTGTATTATAGTTGGAGTATTCAAATTTTGTGGCCAGACAAGCAGAGTCTTTGTGGTAAGAGTGTGCACTGCTTCGTTGAGCCTGCCAGAGTATTTTTTGTCATGCAATGCACAATCCTAGAACCAGGGCAGTCTTCTCTAACGTGCAAATTCCAAACATGGCAAATTGATCTCTAATTACTGTGTAGGTCCCTAAAGAAAAGTCACTTGGAAAGTAGACTGTCGTGCTTCTCTCTGAAGAGCTTTGGTCTGCTTGTAATTAATGCTGAAAATACTTTTTTCCCTTCTGAATACTACTACTGAAAAAGTCCTGGATTCTCCTTCTGAACATGATATTTTTAATTAAAAGCATCATTGTATATGCAAATAGATGTTTACATAAATAGTAAAGCACAAAAACCTACTTTTAAAATGGCATTTGCTTTAATATCTTGGCCATGCTAGACATACCAGGATGGCGAACACAATGATTTAAATATGTCCTGGATTTTATGGGGTGGGTGGGTTGGTTCGTTGGAGGTGGGGGGGTTGTATGGTTTTTGTTGTTTCTTTCTTTTTTTTTTTTTTTTTTTTACACGGCATTATCAGCTTTGAGATATATTCACGCATATTGTTATTGATTAAATACTTTCTGATTGGCAGGGCTGGGAATATTTTTGGGGGGAATTGTCATAGCCATGCTTTGTTAGTTGCTTTTTTCAATAACATATGACGCAGACTTGTAATGCATTTGCCAGAATGAGGAAATTATCTGTGATCACGTATGTGGGGGGGATCCTATGGGGGTAAAGAACAGGAGCTGTTTTCTAGGTTTCTTCTCTGAAAAGTGAGCTGTTCTCCAACATTTCTCCACTTTGTTTTTTTGAAACATCTCGTTTGGAGGTGATTAAGTGTAATCTACAGGAAAAATAAAGGCTTAGCAAACTTTTTTTTTGTGCTTTCTCTACCTCAAGCAATTCTCATATTTCTTGCACCCAGCAGTTGATTATTTTCTTATTTATTTATTTTATTTTGAACTCTGCAATGAAGACACCCAACTATCGCTCTGTCTGTTTGTTCTGTATGTCCTGGCCGCCCACCACATCTGTACCGTGGGTATGCTTTGCTGTCTAATGCAGGATGAATCTTTCTCTCAGGTTAAATAGCTACATATTATGAATCAAAAATAAAGCTCTGTTGAAGGACCTAGTGGTCTTGGCTGCTCCATCATGAGAGTTAATTGTTCTAATCTGGTGGCTACAGGTAGTGCACTTTTCTAGGTGAAGCCCTTAAATCCAAAGAGAACTTAAATATTTAGTTGTTATTAAGAGAGAGATGAAATAGCAAGAATTGTTCTTGTTACATGTTTACTCTGGCACATCCCTTTGGTGTTGCAGTTATTTGACAGAAAATGATGACTACCATCTGTTCCCCTCCTCTCTCATCATTCAAAGTTCCTTTTCTCTTTGAGAATGAAGTCTTCATAGAGAGATAACAAGTTTCTATCTCTTCCTGTTTCCATAGTCACAATTTAAAAAAAAAATAATAATTTTTTTCTTTTACACTCTCATACATGTTTTCGTTCATGATGCCCTTACTACATGGAGTCATGATCCTAATTTAAATTCACAGAGTGCACCTCATCTTGCTGTCTTGCAGGTTGCCAGCAGTTTTCTCTGTCAGTCTTTAGATTCACAATTTCCCTCTCCACACCATCTTTTAACGGAAGGATTGTCTTATACTTTGTTCTTACATAGTTTGGAGTGCAAGATTTCAAACTGTTTGCACTTTGTTTTCCCCCTCTAAGGCATCCCGTATGTGTCAGTTCTGCATGTGTTAATAATTACAGGTTTTAGTAACACAGTTTTCTAACAGTGCTAATACAAAAAGCTTGTAAAGCTGCTAGTTAAAGAAGATCTTTCCCTCTCTGATTTCATGGAAGAATCTTAAGAGAGTTAGACTAATGGAAAATCCCGCAGTAAACAGAATGACACAGGCTGTGCCGTACCACCAAGCAGTACGGGATGAATCTAGAGATAAGACCGGGCAAAACATTGGCAATAATACCGTGGCAGGGGAGGATAGTACTGGAGGATTTAGTGAAGCTAAAAATAGAGCTTGAATTTCCCTTAAGGCCTGAGGAACAATTACCTCAATCTCATTTCCTTTTCTGTAATATCTAACTCTTTTGGTGCATCTGTGTTTTTTTCCACCCCCTTCATAAAAGGCAGATACTGGCATAGGATGAGGAGGTTAACCTCATTGTTGCTAGAAACTCTGGTGGAAGGCAAAACAGAACAATGTGCTATTCATAATTTCTTTTCAGACATTAGACACTAAATGTTGAAGCAAAGATTGAGATGTTCTTTGGAGTCTGTTTTATTGGACTGTGTCATTTAGTTGGCTGGACAGTGGCTAAGAACTGTTCTAAAAACTTTTTACTGGCATGATAACCTTCCCTTTAATCCAACATGTGACTTGAGAGAGTTCTGTCTAGGAGACCCAGCTTTCAGCTGTGTTCACCCCCAAGTTGTATGCCAGGGTTCTGTCGCTTCTCGGCATACGTGCAAAAAAAATCCTGTTGTTGTTGGAATTTGAGGGTCGTTAAACAGGGCAAAGGCTGGATAGGATAAATAGGATAAAAATCTTTGCATGATCTAACCTTAATGTTTTAGCTATCAAATGCATTATTATGAAAGTTTAAACAGTTCTTTCACACTTAATTATTGTGACTGAACGGTGCTGATTTAAGAATCCTTTAGCAGCTTTTCTGTCTGTAGAGTCCTACATGGAAATTACTGCAGATGATGTGTAGACCTCCTTTCCCCCAAATTGTGCACATAAGTCACTGGGCCACAGTAACGGGTGTCACACAGATCCGAGGTCGGATTCTGCCAGTTTGTGTTTATGTAGCCCACAGGCTTTTTTCAGACTCTTTGAAGGAAGTGGTTTTTTTCAAGAATGATAGAAGCAAAATAAGGAAAATTGAGATAAACAAGACAAGTTTTTAAGCCGTACAGAAGACTGTGTTGGGCATGGATTTGAAAGAGCAAGTAATGTTGCTTAAGTATGTGTTCTTGTAAACTGAGTGTCTTCCTCTTCAAAATGTGGCATGCAGTATTTTAAATTACGATTGTGATATGACCTTTGACTGGCCGGTGGTTGTGTAAGTATGCTGCCTCTGGGTGAGGCAGTGGATAACAGTGAACTTAGTCCCATACTACTTTTATTTTATGCTTAGCCAGGCTTGAGTCTCAGTGCCTGTCGGATTTCAGTGTAGTACTGAAGAGATGATAACACTTGACTGTCGTAGTATCATAGGAAAAATCAGGTGCTTGAATACTCTGCTGGAATGAAGTGCATCAGGGACTAACTGCTGTAAGTACACGTTCTGGGTGATGCCTATGAGCCTTACATTGGCTCTCTGTTACTGTTGTCCAAGGGGCAAAGCAGGTGAAGAGCTGCAAGGGAGCAGTGCCCCACTGCCACAGGCATGGGGCGTTCCTCAGCAGTGATGGAGGCGTGCCCCCCCGCCTGTCCTGGGAGAGGCTTAGTTGTCCCCCTGGGAGAGAAACCCCCTGGGTTTCTCCTTCTTTGGGGAGGTGACCCCTTTCCTTGGTTGTAGTTTTCTAATTAGGTTCTTGCTGTACTGGCTAATTCCTAATTGCGAACAATCTAGAAAAAGATTGTGGAACAGAATGATATCATCTCTTCCTGCTGTTTTGGAGATAGCATTGTGTGCCACCTCCCTATGGCAATAAAAAAATGTAAATGCTAAATTTCTTATCGAGACAAGCCAGAAACTCTGGATTTGTATTTCCTGTCTTTGATTTGCTTCCCTGCGTAGGACGCTTTATTTCATCCGATGCCTACCTCTCCTCCTTTCCTACAATGTTAATGTATCATTTTATGCTCACCTGGGAGATATTATCAGTTGTATGCAAAGCAATTCCTGTGTTGCTAAGCTATTTTGAAGCTTGTCATAATGCTCCATAAACTACATAAATAGGAAGGTTTTCTTATACAAATATCTTCACTTCATGGTTTTCTTCTCTTGCCGGTATTATATAATGACAAAAATGTGATGCCTGGAGATGGTAGGATGTAGACTGAGGCTGAAGCTTCTGGGGCTGTGCCATGTCTTAGTCCCTTTCAGGCTGTAAGTGCTAGGGGATGCTGTTACAGGTGCCTTGAGTTTTTGAAGTCCTTCAGTGGGTTGTTTTTCCATCAGATCTATTGGGAAGAGTAACCTGCAATTGCTGTTCTTCAGGCGAACCGATCTGTAAACAAAGATGCTGCAGCAGAGGGGTGCCTTTTCAGTAAAACCTAATGGGGGAGTTTATGTAACAGAACAAAAATAAATGGAAACATCACTTCTAAATTGAGCTGTTATTTCTCCTGCAGAGTAATTATTAATCAATAAACCTTGTATCTGACAGCATCAGAGTGTGCTAAGTGCAGTGAGCTACCTTGCAGTCTGCTAGTAAACCAATCTTGGAGACAAAATGTTATTAACTCTAAACCACAATCACAACCACTATGTGTCTGGAAGCAGCATGGTCTTTTAGAGCTTTTCCTTCACCCATGCACTAGCTGTTTTGCACTGATAGGGTTTAATAGCACCACTCGGTGTTGTGGGTATTGTGCATGATTCAAGTTGTAGTAGCTGGGTTGTGTAGTGTTTGGGCCAAAACGGGTTTTCAGATGGAGGGTTGAAAGTCTTTCCAGTTGCTTATTTCTCCAATGACATGTTTCAGATGGATTCTAATGCTGCAAGGCAAAGATGAATGATTACCAGGAGAACAAGATGGGGATTTTATCATTAAGCTATTTCATAGATGACCTCTCTAAAAAATAAATAGCACTGTTGCTGGATACTGATGAAGACGGGGCATGAGGCAGGACATAGCTTTCATGTAAATATTAGTTGTTCTCTTCTTGTGGAGCTATTAGCTCTGCTGTTAATGCACGAACAGAGGACATGCAAATCAAAATGCAAACAATGCTGAAAAACAAGTGTTTTCAACAAGGAGCAGTAAGATACTGTAAGAAAGTTTTGGGGTTTTCTTGCGAACAACATATTTCTTGAGATCCACTTGGCCTTCTTCAAGAGGAGCTAGGTTTTGGGCTATTTACTGGATCTATCACACTTCAACATTTTTCTTTCAAAACATGTTTTTAAAGTAGCAAAATGAAAACATTCTTCCTTGGACTCTTTAGGATAAAAGTACCGTCTAAGGTATTTAAGTGCTGTCTACAAACAATATCCACCCTGGAGTACTGCAAAGTCTTGGAGCCTAAGTACTTGATGGTAAAATAAATGGAAATATTTCCTTCTAAGGTCTTGCCTTTGGTTGCATAAAAAGAGGAAAAAGCCAAACAAAAACATGAACTCCCTTTGAAGTAGTCATTTTTAAAGGCAACATGCCAGCATGGTTGCATCAAGAGACTTCAGAGAATAAAAACACCAGCACTTTGTTGCTTACATCTCTGAAAACTGCAAGTATAGAAAAGTCTTATTGTTCCTGCTCTCCTTCCACATTCATGATTCAGTATCGCTTTATTATGGAAGAAGTGTAAGGGGCTAATAACTTCCATCTCACAACAGCGCTGTAGTGATTAGCGGAGGAAATTCTGGTGCAGATGCATCACGACTGAGGCTGCTTTATGCCGTTCAAATCACACCCAGGAGTTTTAGAGAACTAACCTGAAGCGCAAACTTGGGAAATCATTGAGTACGTTTGCTGTAAGTGGTCTCCTCGCAGCACGGGCTGCGGAGGTTAGTAGGAACATGCTGTGTTCCAGTAACTCATCACTAGCAAAACAACCCCTTTGAGTGTGCTATGAACTGGTGCAAGTTAAAATACTGCTGACACACTTTGCCCTTTCTCTTCCTCCTGTGCACTCAGGGAAAAAAAATGTAGCATAGTTGGAGCTCTAGGCCCCAGTGTTTGTTGTAATTAGGAATTTTGCAGGCACTTTCAAAGGACTGAGAGAGATTGAATATAGAGAGCAACTTGGGATCTCTCTTTGTTAGCAAAAAAAAATTCCAACCAGTATCACAGGCAGCTTCTTCCAAGTCAAAATGACATCTCGTGCAAATCAATTTGTTGCTGGCCCCAATTCTCTGCAATAGAAGACAGAACTTTTGTGAAATCTGAAATTGATTTTGGCACTTATTGTTGGATTGTAAACAAGCTCATCTTAAGTCTGTTTGGAATAAATTGCAAAAATGGATATCTCTTCACATAGTGAGTTCTTTGTGCGCACACTCCAGGGCAAATGCAAAATACACATGTTTGTATGCAATCCCCTCCGTGTCTTCTGCTGCAAAAATTCTGATTTCTCAAGTCCCCTTGAAAGCAGATGGGAGAAACATTTTTGTAGCTCTGGGTACTCCAGTGATGTAGGACATAGAAATTTCTTTCTTGAGAATGGGTTTGGGATTCTGTTTCTGGGTAAAGCAGTTCTGTGTTAGGTGCTGTGCCTCTGTCACAACGTATCATGGTGCTGATACAGCATACGCCAGGAGAAAGAGTCCTGTTTTTCTAGGTAGTCCAGCCATGCTGCCTGAACAATGGGGCTGGCACTGGGAGCAGCTCTCTCTTCTCTTGGCATGGCGGTTTGTTGTGGGGCTTTGTAAACATACTGAAGTTGGCCAAGAGCGTGAATTTTTCATATGTGATGTTTACATAGTTATGCTGGTGAACCTTTGTAGTCTAGACGTGGCCTGGGTTGCGCTGTAATTTCGGGGAAGTTGCTGTTCTTCTCTGTGAAGGCTTAGTAATAGAAATGCTATCAAATACTGTGTAGGTATTATTTCAATGTAAAGTGCTTTGAGGTTTCTAAAAGCCCCTCCAATTCTGCTTTGCAGTAAAATTTAATTGTGCTCTAGAGGCTCCTAGACTGCATTGGTTTATGTGTTGAGGCAAGCTGAAATTGGACAAACTTTTTAATTTTGGGGTAAGTTATGGCCTGACTGTGCCGGAGGTGAGAAAAGATTGTTGTCTCGTGCTCCAGAGAATATGGTGAAGAAAAACTAGCACCTCCTCAAACAACAGAAATTATGGAAGGACAAGTGAAATGACTAAACAGATGAAGGTCTTTCAGTGCCTATCATTTCCATTTCTCCAGCCTCTGAGGATTAAGGAATTTCAGGTAACTTTTCAAGGCTGCAGCCCTTTCATATGTAAGCAGTATATTTTTGTAGCTTGCTGTCCTATCTGCATGGTGCCTGACTTCTCTACAAACGTTTCAGTGCCTGCTTATTTTGATGGGTTTGTGTATTTATTTATTTATTTATTGTCAGCCAGTAGAAAATTGAACTCAAGAGGCTGACCAAAATATGTCCTGTCACATAAAGGCACTTAGAGACAGGTCAATTTTACTCCTGTTATAATCATGTGAGCTGCCACTGACTTGTGTTACAATTCCTGTTTTGATCCAGAAATAAATTTGGCCCATTTTATTGACTATTTGAGTAATTTCAGAGCATCAAATTACTTTGCAGCAGCAAAACCAACAAAAGCTTCCAGCTCTGGAGAGAATGGAGACTGTTCTGTGTCATAAACAATACTTGCCCTACAGAAGTTTTTAAATACTTCATGTCTTATCAATTCACAAACAAAAGTGTGTTTGAAACACTACATTCTTTAAAATGATGCATGAAAGTGATGACAGTACTGTTCCCCAAACCACCTTACAAATATTTCTCATACTTAAAGGGAAGCTTGAAAACATTAATTATTAGAGTCTGAGTAACTATTTTTTCTACTTGCAGTTCAAATATATTTAAAATGGATTTTTTTTTTTTGTTAAGGTGTTCTGTTTGACTAAAGCACAACAGCCCTGCAGTTGGTTTGTGCAGATATGCTGTGAAATCAGGTTGCTGTTCACTTTAACATAACTTTATCACTTGCACAAGGGTGTTTTAGAGCCAGGAGAGCATGCACATGGTCTTTTGTTTTCTCTTTAAAACAGCTGAGAGGGAGAAAGAAAGGGAAAGTCTTTCTACCCCTTTGCACTGCTGTCCAAGGGTTATGTAAATATATCCCTGCCCTGCTCCCCCAGGCTGACTGGGAGGGACAAGGCGGCTGCCCTCATGCTCTTCACTTTTTATTCTCTGTATGTCTTGGAGGTTTTTTCCTTCCAAATTTATAATAATGGATACATGAGCCTTACTGAAGAAATGCCATGCTTTGGAATTTGTGGGAAATCTAGAGCTTCAGAGGAAGAGAAAGCATTAAACTTGAATTATATTTACAGTCACCTCCTTTACTGTTGAAGTTTAGCAGCAGTCAGTGGCCACTGAAGAAGCCAACAGGGCGTGTTTAATCAGAGGACTAATTACCAAACCATGTGATCTCTTGACTTGCTTTGAGTACTGTTTTTACTAAATGCTTTTATGTAAAACACTTAATTCCTCCCTATTTGAGTTGCATAGGTTAAAACATCCTATTTCTGAAATTTTACAGAAGTGTTGATGTCCTGTGAGTGACAGAACATCATGTAGATCAAATCTTATCTTAAGAAGCGAATAAACTTCTATATTCTTTATAAAGTAAGTCGCATGTCTCTGAATTATGATTGGGCTTACCAGTGTTCTGTTCTTCTCTTGCAGTCATTATGCTGCTCGAAGTATTCCTGGTTCTGGGGGCAGTCATCGTCTACTTTCTGTTTTCCAAGAAGAAAGAAGAGACGTTACCCTTCAAAGAGGGATGGTGGGGCAAGGGAGAAAAGCCTGACACTGAAGAAGATACAACTATTCGGCCATTTAAGGTGGAAACTACAGAAGAAGAGCTGAGTGTAAGCAAATATTTTTACTGGGGAAAGAGAAGTAAAAAATGGCCAAATAAATGCAGAACTTGTTTGGAAGTAATTTTTAAATTGAACCCATAGTTACGTTTATGAGAATGAGCAATGATATCCAGGACTTGGAGGAAGGGATTTTTCACTACTTCAGAAGATAGGTATGCATAAGCAGATTTCACATCCTGCTATACAGTTTTGTTCTCAGCTGGCTGTTGCAAGATTACTAGTAAATAAACCCATTCTGTAAAGCCTAATAAACATAAAAATCATATTACAGATTACTCAACTCTGTGTTCCTCTTTGTGCACCTTCCTCAGTTTGATTGTGTAGGCCAGAATAAGAACAATGTCTTTTTTTTATTTTTTTCTTTCAAAAGCAATTATGAATATCTCGTTTTCTTGACTGCTTTATATTTGCAGCTGTGTTGGATGCTGATTCTTCTGTAATTAATGATCTACTTTGGTCAACACTAATACCACAGCGGTAATTACAGTAAACACACAGATTGCAGAATTTTTTAGAT
The DNA here is from genome assembly GCF_028500815.1 of Rissa tridactyla. Classification (NCBI taxonomy): domain Eukaryota; kingdom Metazoa; phylum Chordata; class Aves; order Charadriiformes; family Laridae; genus Rissa; species Rissa tridactyla. The sequence goes on along the minus strand of NC_071468.1, from coordinate 16,225,175 downwards.
AGCAAGACTCCGATTGTGTATGTTTAAGTCAGGGATCGCACAATTTCATAGATCTGTGTGGAGTAGCGGTTCAAGCAGTATTCAGGGGATTGCTCATATTATTAATTTACAATGGATTCCTATTCTCAGTGAGGCCTGGGTTTTTTTGGTTTTTTTAACACCGTTTGCCCTCCTTAGTAATATCAATGGATATTTATGTCCAATATGTTTTCCCCTTACGCTGCAGACACAAAGCTAGATAATTTCTAATTTACAGGTATTTTTGAAACACACAATTCTGTATTATGACAGCTATTGCAACATAATCCATCAGTAGAAAAATGTTTCTAAATAAATGTTTACATAAACTGGAGTTAAAATTTACGCTAGCGTACGTTACTAAGGTATTTTTTAAAAGGCGTTGAGCATAGGCAGAAAGCATGTATGTAAAGACATGTTAAAAACTTCATTTAAAAATCCATGCTTTCTGTATACCTTAAATGCCGAAACCAGTGAGCTTACATACTAACATCTTGCCTAGACTGAGACTGCCTGTTCAGTGCGAGGCATGAGCGAGTGCATACACCTAACTCACGTTAGTCAGAATGAGAGCTACCTCTATCGTTGTATTCGAAAATGCTGTTCAGGTTTAAATCCCACAGAGGTTTGAGCAGGATTAGATTTCCACACCTGCCTTCCACCCTCAATTACTCTGTCGTTCTGTTCGCAGCAGGAAGAGGCTCTTGGCTGTTGTTCCCTGCTGAGTGATTTTGGACTCATTTTGCAGTATCATCAGCATCCCCTCTAACCTTGAACTGCAGTAGGAAGGTCACCTTAATAGATACTCTAGATTGGGAAACTTTCACTCCAGTCTAGTTTCAACAACTTTGCAGCCATTCTAATCCTTCAGAGAGTTTCCCAGTGAAGACATCCAGCCGCCCGGTTTGGGAAAGGAGAGCAAAACGTTTGGGCCAGATCCATGCATTGATTGTGAGGTTGGGCTCACAGGTAACCTGGGGAGCAAAGTACCGTAGAAAGGCAACAAGACTTACGCTGTGAAGCCCCAGTGGTGTCAGGAGAGTGTATTGTCCTCTGGTTATCAGCCTGGCAAGCAGGTTGGCCAGCCCTGCAAAACAAATTGAGAGAGAGAGAGAGACTGTTAAGAACAGCTGTAAATGGAAGAGGAAGGAGGCCATCTGTAGGAGAAAAAGAACTGGAACAGCTGATGGAGCATCAGCAAAATGCACAGGTGTCATTAGAGATGTTATTTTCATTGTTCTCGTTTCACTTGTGAATAACTAGAAACCATGCACAGTAGAGCCAAGATGGCAGACACAAGTGCTTGTAATGTCTCTTCTTTCTTTTTCTGTGTAGGACTTATTTAGGAGACTTGACCAGGCTCGATTCACTGAGCCACTGGAGCACAGTTGCTTCCACTATGGGACTAACTCGGTGTATCTTAGGAAGGTTGTCTCCTACTGGAAGAACCAGTTCAACTGGAAGAAACAAGTTGAAGTCCTCAACAAGTACCCACAATTCAAAACTAAGATTCAAGGTGTGTGTCTTTTTCCCTTAAAAAAAAATAAACAGACAGTAATATATAATATTGTCTACAAGGGATCTCGGTGGTAGGAATGCTATGGTTGTGTTGCATGGGCCTTCCCTCCCTGGCTGCCATGGTGTGGATCATTGCCTCTGCTGCTGAAGCAGCAAGAAACTCCTTCATTGTAACGGAAGCCTTTAGGACAAGGAATGACAAATGGAATTCTCTTGTGCATGGATGGGTTGTCAGCTGGTGTTAACAGGAGCCAAGCACAGGCATTTGGAAAAAGAACTGGATCTTAAGATGTACACATGTTCCCTGATTTGCATGCAATCACGCATGCAAGATGCCTCCTCTTGCTTCATGTAGTTCCCCAGCTGCTGCTGTCATGGTGATGCCGTCAGTCTGGCAGCCCTCCTCAGCAGGGTGTGCTCCTGCTCAGGTTGTCCCTGCTTGGCAGGGCAGATGTGCTCTGCTGCACCATTTCAAGCATTCGTAAGTCTAGAAAGGCAGAACGCTTTTCCGTTGGGGTTGATGTGCTGTCAGGTGTGAGTGAATGGTTTGTCTTTCCATCCAAAGCACAGACACCTTTTGAAAGAGGCCATTCAGCTAAGGTCTGCCGGCCTGGGAGCTTGGTCAAACTACATTTTTAATGCTTGAATTAGGTTGTGCTTGGGTCATTTGGGGGTACGGTTGTAGATTTAGAGCACAGCAGGCAATCATCTCACACGATGGCAAAATTCAAGCTTGAGAGATTATGCTATTACATTTTTACTTGCACCCTTAATTGTACATTATTTCAAATGGGGCAGTTCACCATAATATTTAAAATGGATTTGGGGCAATAAATGGTTGTTACATAGTGGTTAGAACATAAAGATTTATTTAAGTGTATAAAGTGTGGTTAGTGCTAAAAAAGATAAAAGCAAAAAGTCTTCCCTTAAAAAAGAAAAAAAAAAGTACCATCTGAGATAAGAAAGGGAAAAGAAGCTAAGGACAATGCACTGTGTATAGCAATAGGAAGAGAAACTTCAACATTAGGAATGATTACAGAGATGAGCCATGAAAAGATGAGATCAAACATGCTGTATATCAGATTCCTAGCTTCTGTCATCACTTGAAAGTTTTTCTGAGAATACAGAAATCCACAGAATTGTCAAGGATGTGGAAATCTCAGTCAGTGAAATGAGTGGGATTGCTGGTGAGCTGCAGTTGATGTGAACAAAATGTGCTTAAATACATCAAGAAGAGAGGCATTCAGGCTCTAATAAAAGCAAATTATTGTTTCCTAGAAAGCAAAGCCCTGAATGGGTTTGAGGAAAAGCAGGTCACCTGGAGCAACTAGTGCAACGCTGTGTGAAGCCTACTGCTTCACAAATAGGACTGCAATTTTAACCTTTTTATTTAACAATGAGGAGACCGGTACAAGAACATAGTTTCCTGTTTTGATTTACTCACTTAAAGAGATACTGAAAGCTTTGGACAAAAGGTAGAAAAAAACTACAAAATTGAACACTAACTCTCTTTTAGCAAGGCATGTTTTCAGATCTTTGATGCAGCATGATTGGTTTATCAGCAGTTAAGATGTGTGACTTGACTACAGGAGGCCTCACAGACAGAGTATAATTACTGAAGGCTTTTAAAATTCCTTTTGCTGTGACATAAACGGCTGGAGACAGAAGCTAGATGCGTTCAAATGGAAAGTAAGGTGCTGCTCCAGCATTGAGGTGCTGGAGCAGGTCCAGAGAAGGGCAACAAAGCTGGTGAGGGGTCTGGAGCACAAGTCTTACGAGGAGGGGCTGAGGGAGCTGGGGTTGTTCAGCCTGGAGAAAAGGAGGCTGAGGGGAGACCTTATCGCTCTCTACAACCTGAAAGGAGGGTGTAGAGAGGTGGGGGTCGGACTCTTCTCCCAAGTAACAGGCAATAGGACAAGAAGAAACAGCCTCGAGTTGTGCCAGGGGAGGTTTAGACTGGATATTAGGGAAAATTTTTACACTGAAAGGGTTATCAAGCATTGGAACAGGCTGCCTAGGGAAGTGGTTGAGTCACCATTCCTGGAGGTTTTTTAAAGATGGGTAGACATAGTGCTTAGAGATATAGTTTAGTGATGGTTTTTGTCAAAGTTAAGTTGATGGTTGGGCTAGATGATACGAAAGGTCCCTTCCAACCTATGCGATTCTATGATGATTCTATGATTCTAAGGCATGCACAAAACAAGGAAAGTGATTAGTGCCCCCAAACAAACAGGTGCTAGTTATGATGGATTCCCTATTTCTTGATGTCTTCAAGTTGCAATTGTATGCCTTTCAGGAAGAAATATCTGTGGTTGGCTGAAGCCTATCTAGTGCCATATAGGGACATTTGGGTAAAATTTAAAGGCACTTGGACTAAATGATGTAATCGTCTCTTCTGCCTTTAAGGTGTGTGAGTCACTGTGTTACCGTTAGTAGATGGCTTCACTTCTATGTCTTAATTTGCCAATTTATTTTGAAACAGAAATGCGACGACCTCATTTGGCTGTTGTGCTGCTTAATTGCCCATTATAAAGTACTTTAAGGTCCTTGGATAAATGGATCCAGAGAAGTGCAGTGTGTTTGCATGCTCACTAAAAAAGGACTTCAGAAAAGATTTATTCATAATCTGTTCTGAGATTAATTTCAGTTTCATGGTAAATTTGGGCATGTTAATTAATTATTTTATTTTTGCAGGCATTGATATCCATTTTGTTCACGTAAAGCCTCCTCATTTGCCTGAAGGCCAGTCTGCAAAGCCATTATTAATGGTTCATGGTTGGCCTGGCTCATTTTACGAGTTTTACAAAATCATCCCTCTCCTGACGGATCCTGCAAGCCATGGCCTCAGCGATGAACATGTTTTTGAAGTCATTTGCCCATCTATCCCTGGCTATGGTTTCTCAGAAGCACCCCACAAAAAAGGTATGATGTATGAGAAGAAAGTGAGCTAACAGAGGTCTTGTCTTACAGTGAGTGAGTGAGCGCCTCTTAGCAGAACAGTAACTCCTGCCTCTTGTTTGCCCAGTGTAGAAACAAACATCCTGTGTGTCATGTGGGAAGAGGGAGATAACTATGTGACTCCAGGTGACACCATTGATCAGTTTCAGGAGCAATGTATAGATAATTTACGAATTACTATAAAAAGTTATGAAGTGATAACTCATGAATGGTAATTGAGTTAATGAATTGTGTGTGGGTGAGCAGAAAGGGTAAAGTTAATTTGTCATTGTTTCTTTTGGATGTTTTGAATCTATATTCAACAGCATTACACAGGTAGTTGAGAAACAACAGTTGAAACAAATCCATTCGTGCATCTACATGGTAGATTGCAGCCAAATACCTGCTTGTTCAGCTCGTGCTCTGAATTGTACCAACACAAGCTGCAACAAATTGGAGCAATGTAGTATTTAAAGTGATACTGAGTTTAGTATTTAATTATATGTGCAGGTGAACAATGTGGGGCAGGTTGGTTTCCAAGTTTCCAGCTATCATTAAGATCAGACTCTGCTCATGGTAGACAAAATGGAAACGCTGCCTGGGCAATGCCCAGTGCCCCTGATAGGGCTCAGCTGGAGTATGGCTATAGTTTAAAGGGAGTCTGGCAACCCCTCAGTGGGGCAAGTGTGTGGGCAACTGGTGGGGTTAGGAGAACACTAGTCAGCAACAAAGGCTGGATTTTCTCCTCATGGTTTCTACTTGCTCTCTAGACCTTCCCTGGATGATGTGATAAGGGTTTCCATATAGTCTTGTCAGACAGGCAAGGAAAAATAGACTTGTAGCTTTTTAGGAATTTGAATGTTGCTTTTATGGGGAAAATAAATGCTGCAGAGTCAGAAGTGTAGCTGGAATTAATGCAACGGTGGTGTGGTTTTTGTTTTTTTTTCTTTAACGCAGACTTTAATTCTGTAAGTGCCGCTTCTGTTTTTTATGAACTGATGCTCAGGCTGGGATTCAACGAATTCTATGCACAAGGTGGTGACTGGGGCTGGCTCATCTGCACCAATCTGGCCCAGATAGCTCCCAAGTGAGTATCCCTTTGGTACAGTGCTGCACGGCTAGCATGCAAAGCTGGTTTATTCTTTGAATAGTTATTTCTTGTGCATGTGAGAGTCCCTGTCCAAGTCCTCATATGAGCACTGTGTATTTTCTCTCTACAGTGCTCAGTGTTAAGCAGTGATCCAGAATTACATACCCTAGTTTATACTACATACCTGTTCTTTCAAACAGTTGTACAGTAGTTTTGTAATGGCCCCCCTGGGGTCTGGAGTGGGATGAGTACTTGTAACAAAAGGAGGATTTGTGACTTAGTGCCCAGGAGCATGTGCTGATTACTGTCGCTTGCCCCTTTGACTTGTCATTTTTGTGTGAAAAGCCACACTACAAAGTACAGCTAAGGTCATGATGTAATTAGCAGGTCAGAATTTAAATATCTCCATTTTTGTTAATAACATTTTAAATATAACAACTTTGAATCATGCTTTATTTTTGATAATTTATGGGGTTTTTCTGTTTTTATCTTTAGACATATGAAAGGTCTCCATTTAAATCTAGCCTCAGTTACAAACATGGGCTTCATTCACCTGCTCTCCATTCTGCTGGGCCGCTATCTTCCAGGGCTCTTCGGTTTCCAGGATGAAGACGTTAGGCGGATGTTTCCCTTCCTGAAAAAAGGGCTCTACAGGATCTTGTTGGAGTCTGGCTACGCTCACATACAGGCTACAAAACCCGATACTGTTGGTAAAACAAACAAACAAAACCGTTTGAGCTCAGAATACTTAGTCTGTTCGTTTTAGTTGTACTTTCATAGAAACAAAACATACTGCTTAAAACTTGCAAAAAATCAGGGTTTTTTCAGCAAAATGGAAGTAGGAATGTTAGAGGTTTTAAAAGGTGGGCTCCTTTTCTGTATCCAAGTCAGAAAAGGTTACATAGGGGTATGTACTATTACGCTCACTTTTGCATGCAGAAGCAGTAAATCTGCACATCAAAATTGAGCATGCTCCAAGTGCCACTGACCTCATTTTCAGTTTTCATAAATAGTTTATTTAATACTTTTCCACTTTTGCTATCACTGGGGCCGTAATTCTATTTCAAATGCAGCTATGCTAAAAGCAAAAGATAGTTTCATCACAAAGAATGGATCGCATTCAAATGATGTAAACTACAAGAAGCTTTTAGCTGTCTCAGCACACAGTGTAACTTATTTATAGGGATAAGTAATACCTGAAAAGTAAAATCAAATTTAGTTCTTACTCATTGTTCTGAATCACTTACAGACTTTCAAGGAAAAAAGACAAATGTACCTAAGAACATTCCTTCTAGAGCTAGTCACTCAGATTACTTAACTGCTTGAAGTATCTGAGTGTTAAATGTTTCTATTTTAAAAGACATCTTTTGCAACTGAATTGGACAACTGACTCAAGAATACTGAATATATTCTAGTTTAGTAGCAATTCACTTGTGGATTTTATTAAAAACATAGCTAAGGAAACTCGTTCTTAATGGTTTTCCATAAGCTTACTTACAGAACCAGGTACATTCTTAAAATGTGTAGGCAAAATTATAATTTTATGGATTTTAAATAATTTTGCTTCCTTTGAGTTTTGGTTTCTAAAAATTACTAGTCTCCAATTCCTTTTGTGCTCTAAGAAAAGATGGGGAAGCTGGTAGCTGAACGATGCCTAGTCATGCTTCTTCTGCTGTGGTTTTCTGGATGATTCTTGTCCCTACCAGTAACGTGTGGTCTGTCAGAGTGGACTGCGCAGACTGGGAACCAGCAGCCAGTTCATGTTTTGGGAGCTGGAGCGTTCTTGCAATTTTGAGGCCAAAGAAGAGAGAAGCATGGCAGGTTTCTGTGGGGAAAAAGACACTCTGAAGATGGGAGCATAAGGTAGCTGGAGGAAGCTCGGCCATGGAGGCTATCACAGCCTTCCTGAGACTTATGGTGGTACAGGGCTACCTTGCAAGCTGTCCTAAGCAAGGAAGTTGTCTCTGGCTCTTGAGATATACTGTGCTTGCTAATACTATACTCTGGATTGCTTCAGAGCTGGCTTTTGATCAAAGTGGCTTGCACGGATTTGATTTTACTTATTCTTTGGGAAACCTGCATGGAGCGTGGGTTCATTTTCAGCTGACTGAAATAGGCAGCGCCTGTATTTAAAGTACTGTTAGGATCGATGTCAAATTTTCCTACATGTAAACCGATGTACTCTTTGTTCACAGTACGTATATGAGAACAGGCTGTTACTCGTCTAGTTCTGCAGATCTGGAAAGCATGCTCAATATAACTTTTTCAAACACTCTCTATTTCATTTGTCAGTGTTAGTTGTCTGATAACTGAAACTCAACTGTCATGTTTAAATAGCAATTACTGACGAAATTGTGCTAGCTGCAGTGTTAGGTATCTTTCAGGAAGGTTGGGTTGCATGGGTGGAACTTCAGATATATTGCTGTTCCTCAGGAAAAGCTTTTTCTATGGGTTTGGTTTTTTTTTTTCTGAGCAGCTGGGACAGTTTATGGATCCTGTATTTCACAGCACTAGGATGTATTCGCAAAGTTCCAGCTGCAGGTGTGGTTTTTCTGTCCAAGCAAAACAAACTATAAAAAGTCTATTCAGCCTTGTTCTGTGTGGAGGCAGTTGGCTATTCCTAATTCAGAAGATGGACCATTTAATACAGCCTTGCTCTTCCTTAATGACTCTCTAATAATCCTTAAAATGTTTTTGCTGTTAGATAATGGTGCAAATTCTCCTGGTCCTGTAATGCTGTTTAATATGTGACAACTTCCAGATTAATGGAAGCAAACCCTATTTGGCACATAGAGCTTAATCTTATTAGTTTACAAGAAAAAAAAAGGCCAGCAGAAATCCAATACTGTTACATCAGTTCAAAAAACACACAGTGTGAGCTAATGCAGAGCCTGTTGGTTTGCAGATATACTATCAGTTTATGATTCAACAATAAATGTCTCCAACTTGCTCTACTATTTTACTTACTTATTTAAGAACACAGCTGCTGGAATAGCTTTGTAAAGTTATCTACCCTGTATTATAATGGGCTGCTTTTATAACAGTCTGAGTTCAGTAGTCGGATATCATGATTTTAGTTAAATTTTCCTCCTCCTTTTCAGGCTGTGGTTTGAATGACTCTCCTGTAGGGCTGGCTGCATACATCTTGGAGAAGTTTTCTACATGGACTGATCTGGAATTCCATAATTTAGAGGATGGAGGACTAGAGAGGTAAGCGTTTCCTCTTATGCCATTTTGGATGAGGTGACTAAGCCCAGAGCTGAAGAATTTTCTCTGAATTGATCGCCTCACATCTCGTAGGGAGCCTGTAGTGCACAAATGGTGCAGTGCTGTACTACAGCACGCAAAGAAGCAAATAGGCAATGAAGGCTGATGTACGCCCTTCCCACTTTCATCTCCTAGAAAAGAGATACACCCTGCAACTTCTGGGGGTTAAAAACTGACTTAGGTGGAAGAATCTCAGTAGGACAGAAAAACAAAAGTTTAACCTACATTAAGATGCTGGGAAACAGAACTTGTAATTAATTTCAATACTTAACTGTCCATGAATTTGCTTTAAATCGATTAGTATTGCTTCATCTACCAGCTGTTTGCTAACAAAGGATCATTCTTAGTGTGCAGCAGAAATCTGAGATGAAGTCCCCTTTGAAAAGTGCTGAGGTACCTGGCAGGAGTGGAGCGAAGTGAAGGGCCATGTTATGAAAAGGTCCAGTGCCAGTGGACCTGAACAGAATGTCTGCACTGTGTACAGCTGATAATTTGATATGAAACGTGCGCTGTTTACAGAAGCGCATGTTGATGTGATGGCTCTATTGAAGGCTCATGGTAGCCATTCAAATTATGAATAATAAACCGTACAAGCTGTTTCCATGCGCTCTTCTGCTCGTACCCTCCCAGTCTGAGGACAGTATAGACAGCTATGCTGGGGCATAAGGTGCTTGTTGGACTCTGCCTTACGAGTAGGAGTTAAAATGTCACTTCCCAGTTTGTGTCTGAAAGCCTTTAACATGCTTATTTGGCTACTGACAGACAGAAAGGCAGTAACACACTTCACTCTTTTCCTAACCAAGTTAAGTATTTTTTCCTTGTAACCTTTTTTCCTTATAACCAAACCAAAGTCAAGTCTCTGCAAAAGTAATGCAAAGTGGTATTCAGTACTAACTAAGCAATCTCTGGGCTTACCTATTCAGGAAGTTTAACCTGGATGATCTGCTCACCAATATCATGATCTACTGGGTGTCAGGCTGTATAGTCTCCTCAATGCGTTTTTACAAAGAAAATTTGCAGAAGGGGATAGGCAAACAGAAACATGAAAGGTAAGTGGGTTTTTCTTTAAATGTTTTGCCCTGAACTTAATTTTATGGTTGCAGACAGGTTGTTTATGTCTTATAACTGCTGCAAGTTTCTGAATGCTGAGGAAAAGCAATGCTGTATCACACTGTTCCTCAGCAGGACAGGTCTGTTAGTTGAGGTACTGTGTTGCGCCTCGGAAACATGGTAATTAGGTAAGAATCCTGAACCATCAATAAGGAAAATCTGACTGGAGGTACTGCTTGAGGACCTCTCATTTGTGGTGTATCCAACTAGGGGAAAGCATGTGCAAGTACTTCCAGATTTTACTTCAGTTACCAAATTAGCCTGTGACTGAGTCATGCAGTCAGTTTTGTTTATAGTTTATTTGGTTCTAGTACTTTTTTGGACACAGTTTGCCTATTTCTGCAAAAGATTTAAGTCCTACCTTTGGAAGCAACTTCAGTATACTGACAAACTGCATAATTTTAAAGTCATTAAGACTGATATTCCTGCTGCGCAGACATTTAAGACAGCAGCTTGGTTGTGTATACTTGTGTCAGCTTGAGTATTAGTGAAGGCTTAAACCTGCCCTGAGGTATTTGCAGCCACAGCTCAGTGCTATGGTATTTATTTAGCTGTGAAATGATGCTCCCAGGAAGCTGACTCAGTTCTTGAAGCTGTTGTGGCTACACTGTGGGCAGCATCCTGCTCCAGTTCTGCCTACATGAGATGAGCTCTATGAGCTTCTGTGTGCCTAGAGGAAAGAGTCTCAAAGTCCTACATAAAATTAGGCACCCTGTTTTCAGGCTTCCAGGGGTGACATGCCCAAGAATTTTTCTATCTAAATTTTAAAGTCAGGCTGCACTGTCAGAAGTGCCAATGTGCATGGGACATTTAAACCTAGAAAATACTGCTCTGTTTATAGTAAGTGCAGATTGTTCCACTTTCTAAGGTACTTTTCCCCTTAAATCCAGTTGCTTCCCTACGATTATTAATGTGCAGAATGTTCTGTAGAGTACAAGAGGTACTTTACAGGGTAGTCTCACGTTCAGAAATGTTTCCTCTGAACTAGTCTAGATTTATTTTGCAGCAGTTCAAGATACTATTTCCCCTGCCCTACCCTCCAGTTGTCCTGACAGGCTCAACATGTTCTAGTTGTAATCTTCACTGTAAATCTCTCTCTAGCCCTTGTCAGATTGTGTGCTTTCCCCTCAATACATGACTCTTGTGCCCTGAATGCAGCATAAGGAAACTTGATACAAAAATTAGAAATTTTATTTCTTTTTTTTCCTTCCCAGGAATGGGAGTATTGTTGTTGAATGTTCAAACTTAGGATTTGGAAGTCAAATTTTAATTGCCTAACAGTGTGCCCAACTGTTTAAGAACAATATTTCCATGGGATTTTCCATTTCTTGCCGAGTTAAGTCTTTGAAAGATTGAAATTATTCTCTCTCCTCTCAGGCTCACAGTACAAGTACCTACTGGCATTGCCTCCTTCCCTAATGAACTCGTACACACACCCCAGGCTTGGGCCCAGAAGAAATACACCAACATAGTTTCCTTCCATTTCATGCCTCGAGGTGGCCACTTTGCAGCTTTGGAGGAACCTGAACTTCTTGCTGAAGACATTCTGCAATTTGTTGGGAAAGTAGAGAAAGAGCAACTTTGGAGAAAGAAAGGAGACTAACTCTCCTAACAGCCAGCAGAATAATTGCTTATAGCTTAGCACAGGTACAGGCCTTACTAAAGTCTACTATAATCCATGTAATTAGATCTTATTCTTGACCAGATGCGAGAGAGGACAGCAAGAAAAATGCAGTATATCTCAATAAGATATTGCCATGGAGACCTACAGATTTTGGGGTGGTTAATTTTGTTCAGCTAGGCTAAGAAGGTAGCATGAAGACTACTGGATTACTTTCTCCCCTAAGCACAGACTTCTAAAATCTGTTCTGTAGCGTTCCTAACTCTTGCTTTGAAATTGAAAAATAGACCTTACAACTAGCAACATAACTAATAACAGTTTAACGGTTATGAAAGTCTTTTTTTCATGGCAGTAGTAAAACTTGAGTTGATGTAGGTGTCAGGTTCCTCATGTAAAGAATGGGGAACAGCCTAGCGAGACCTAACTGGCATGAATGCATCAGTTAATCAGTCAGCAACAATGATCTACAGTACCTTTAAACTAGCCAGCTGCCTGCTGCAGGCTGCCTTTCTCTTCAAGCCTGGGCTGTTAAGCAGCTTCCTGGCTGTGAGGAAGCTCAGCTCCCCTGCACCAGGCTCCTGGGACAGCAATATGTGAAGAGCAGCTGAAACATGCAGGTGCCTTTAGCTCAGACCAGAAGGAGGGGTTGGGTGGGAGTAGTTATAGCCCAGGCTCCTCTTAACTAAAATCATAGTCCTGTATCAGCTCAAAACACTGTGGCTTTGCACAGCTTCTGCAGAGTATTGTGTATACTTCTTATTAAAGAATAAAAATTTGATTAATTAAAAATTAAAAGAAACTTGCATTAAAATTTTGAATAATACCTGTATGTTTTATTAAAATTTTTAATAACTGAGATTTTGCTTGGTGACAACAAAGAGAAGCGTCAATTCAGAACCTGTCGATTCTGTACTGGGTCTATTACAAAGGTCAGATTGAAGGCAAACTGCTCAAAGAAAATTGAATTTGAAGGGCTGTATGTTTTTGCCAGCAACAGTCCCTAGTGTGTGCAGTTGAGCTTCAAACGCAGTTAAACTGTATCCAGATGACTGATTTCAGTATGGTTTGTTCTCCAGTCACTTCTGATATACTTCCCTACCCTTGCAAGCAGAGGGAAATATAATCCACCAACAACAGTTGCATGGATTAGTATTATTTCACAATATCAATTGAAATGGAAGCTGTTAAGTAACAGTCACTCCAGCAGAGCCTGGCTCCATCCCACAGGGCTTTAGACTCAAGAATACCAACTAGTTTGTTTCACAGAAGGAAAGTCAACACTCCTGCTGGGCAAATTTGAATCTTAGTGCTCAAAGCCACCTGATATGCCATGACAGAAGATCATTAGGACAGATGGATTGTAGAATAGCTTGGATCAGTTTTCTGAGCAGAGATGAGACCTCTTGCTACCCTTCCTCTGCCTTCTGTGCTTCTGCACCTACCTCTGCCAGCAGAGGAAGGCACAGCAGCTCTCGGGTCTCCCTACAAGATTAGGCCCTCAAGCTGTACTTGAAGTCTCTAAGACAGCTGACTGCTTCCAGATTAGTAGTGAGTATTTGTAAATGCTTTCACTAGTCAAAATTTATGTTCTCATTTGCAAAATACTATGTGGTGCAGGCCCATCTGTTTTGAATAGACGGGAAGAAAATACAGAATCATTCACTTTGTCTAAAGTAGATTCTTCTCAGAGAAGACCGTCCCCAAACTTGTTCCAGGTTGAGTATATTAAAAAGAGGTTACTTATTCAGGAGGAATCAGCTCACCTCCGACAACAGCAGCTGTTTACGTGCATCACTGTGCTCCCTCTTGCACAAGTCTTGATCTCTGACCATTTGGTTTTGCCTGACTTCTGTCCCCTGTGTGGCCTTATATTTCAGAGCTGGAGATCATCCTCTCTCATCTTTAATGCACATGCAGACATCTGCTGTGGTGCTAGGGAGCACTGCCATATACTGATAGAACTGAATACTTCCCCAGGGACTGCTCAGTCACAATGCAGATAAAGTAAGTGGGAAGGAAGTTTGCTATATGATACCTGCCAAACCAATTTTCAGATGCAAGTAGAAGGCTCAAAGCATTTTCTCTCTCCATTCTGGAACAGATCTGCTTGAAGGGCCCCAGCCTTGGTGAAAAGAAGCACAGCAGGACTCTGTGTTGTGATCTTGTGTTACAGCAGCTCATCCAGGCTCAGTCAGTCACCAGTGAGACTTGGACAAAAAACAACCTCCTGTAGAACCTTTCTATTTTTAAATGCGCCTCAGCAATCTGAGACAATGATAATGAACAGAGAGAGTAAGCAAGCACGTCCTTGCACCTCTCTGCAGGCCAGGTAAGTGCACATCAGCCTGCCACAAACACGAGCTGTCCACGCTGCCCCTTTTACTTCACATAGAAGATAAATACTGAGACAGCATGAAAAGGGGTTTGATTAGCTACTGTCTGAAAGAGAAGAAATCTGGACATAGAAGGTAGTAGACTGTAGAAACTTAAAAATTATAATTAAACACCTGTTATATAGCAAAGGTTGTTCTGAATCCTGATGTCTTTAAGCCCACAGCTATCAGCAGCTGTTGTTCATCACCTACTTATCTACACTTACATAGAAAGATTCAGTGAAATACTGTGGCAATGTGAAAGAGTATAAAATTCAGCTATGTAAAGCCTGACATCAGTTCCCCTCCCCGTTTTCAAAATTATCATCTGTTTTTAGCAAAATACAGCCAACCCCACTGCCTGTAGTGCAAGGTTTAATACTAATGAAGTGTTTGTGGGCTAGTGATAGCATCTGCATTTCTTCCTGCAGGGAACAACTCTCCCACGAGCCTGAGATTTGGATTTGAAAACCACCTTGAGCGAATCCAGACCTACTCCTGATACACAGTACAGTACATTTTTGGTGCAGTACTGCAGTCAGTAGTGTAAAAGTCAGATAATCAGAAATAGTCGTAACATTTCTGTTAGCAAGTAACCACATATCAGGTTATTGCAAAAATACTAAAGTAGTAAGAAAGGATTTCCCGCCCTGTTATACTTGTTCTGATTTAAGTGGGCCAGCTGAGTACCTGCTGCTCAGACAGTAAGTTTCCTCTAACAAGGCCAAACGTGCTGCTGTTGGCCTGGCTGAGCTGTTTCTTCGGAATAAGGCTCTTTGAAATAGTAGCTATGGCCTTCAGGAGAACATGGAATCTGATGACATTTTGATGCTCCAGAGCCGTTTCTTGGTGAAGCTGCCATTTCTGGACCAAAGTCTCTGCTCAAAAAAAACTGTAGTCCTAACAAAAAAAAAAAAAAAAAAAAGTCATTCCTTCTTAAGTTGCTCCAAAACATGCATTTATCCCACACTGAAACAAGAGGTAGCTGACCTAAACCCTGCTTTTTAATTAGCCAGTTACAGCCCATGAAGAGTCTGGATAGAGGTTCAGAACCATGGAGATGCCACTGAAAATAAACAGGACTTACACTCTGCCTCCCAGCTGAAATGCTTTGGAAAGTATCTGCTTCTGGTATGGAAAAAACACTAAGAAGGTCATCATCTTCTCATACAGCTCCAGCTAAACTAACTCCCACTACAACCAAATTTGACTTCTGACTTTCAAACTACAACCCATTAAGTCCTGAAAAATCCAAGCCGCTATTTGCTGCCTTTGGACACCTTATACAACTAAACAAGACAAGACTTCACATACATAAGAGTCAGGCATTACTCAGATTATGAATGAAAAAAAAAACATGGATAGAAATCACACTTTCGTATGAAAAAGGAAGTTAAACCATCATTTAGCAAAAAATAGAATCTGTTAAGTCTAGCTTCACAGTCAGATCTAAATCCACGAGGGGCACTATTCATCACCACTGAGTCAGCTGGAATTGCTCGGGGGCAGGGATTGATTGGTTCAAGACAGTCAATCAAACATACACTCTGTTTTACAGCAGGTGCAATACATAATATGCATTAAATGAAGATACATTTTTGTCTGAAAGAGGAATGTAAAGATCCTTCTGGATACTGTGGGAAGAGACAAGGAATAAATCCATATTGATTTCAGGGTAGCTTATTTTAAAACATTGAGAAATGATGCCACTTGTTTTACTTGCTGTAATAGCACTTTAAGGAACATCACTCACACTAAAACCATCTTGCTTAGGATTAGTTTTCTTTCACAGAAGAAATATCTTGCGCAGTGCCAGACAGCCCTGATGGTGTTATGCCAATGCTGCTAGAAGAATTAGCCCCATTACAATCGTCAGTTGTCTTCTAGAGAGCAGTATTTATACACAGATCTGCGCTGAGTGACAGCTCGTTCCCCTTGCTAGAGGTAGTCCAAACTTCAGTACTCAAAGTACCTTCCTGATTAGATTTTAAGACGTTAAGAAGGATGCTCATGCTCTCCCTGTGTTTAATAACTGAATGTCTGTGGTTTTGAGGATAGGACGAACGATAAATGAGATTTAAGTGATGAGTTTCCATCTTCTTAAATGAAAGATAATCCCCCTTTGCAGCAATGGTTCAAACCACTGCAGACGATCAGTGCAGAGGGAGTACAGCGCAGTAAAGAGACAAGGTGAACAGGAATATGAGAAGACAAAACTACACTCAGCTGCGCAGCTACTGAGTCAAAGGTACCAATGCGACAAACTCAGCTATGTGTTAAGACTTCACCTTGCCTCTGCTGCCCGTCCCAGCAGCTGCAAGGGGCCTGGCATCCCACTTGCAAAGCCCCCTGCCCCCAGGGCTGAGCGAGGGGCTCTGGCTGTGTCCACAGCCCAGCTGTCCGTCCCTCGCAGCAGCTGCAGCCAGCTTTGGGCCCAGGGAGGGCCAGGCCCTGCAGGCAGGGGAAAGGGGAAACTGCACCCTCAGCTCTAAAATTCCTCCCACTCCCCTGACTTGCCCCCCACTAGTATCCACACCATACCCAATGAAAAAACAACTTTTGCCTGTCCTGCTGACACTGGCTCCCTGGTAAATAGCCCATCCTTCCTTCTTAGCACAGCCACCTACTGTTGCTTCAGTCCTCTTTGTCCATTGCACAAGAGTACGTGGATGTGCCCCACCCCGAGGTATTCAGATCAGCGATGTCAACATCGTCCTCTGCAGCGGGGAAAGGCCTAGCCCAGCTGACATTTTTCCCATTGTCTGCATGGCATCCCTCGCTCAGTGCGATTTCATGAGCTTGGGTTGCAGCTCTGCTCCAGCCCAGCCTAAGTACTCCCACTCACTTTTGGACTGAGGCCATCGCAGCCTTGCAGGATCTCATCCTTGCTCAGAGCACCCCTACTAACATTTCAGTTTCCACAAATGGAGGAATTCCTAGAAGAGCTTTATTTTCCAGCAGTTCTTTAGCTCTTTTGCAAGCAAGCCTGCATTGTTGGAGTGAGTTTGTATGTAAATACATTTGTATCTCTTGAATTCTAGGAATTCTTGTATAGTCTCAAGGGAACTAAGGTCCACCCCTGCATTTTTGTCTCAATGGAATTTTTTTTTTTTGGCATTGTTTCAAGTCTTCTGTGGCTGATAAAGCTTTTCGCAGTGATCAGAAGGCATTCTTAATCTTTCAGAGAAACCAGAGACAAAGAGAGATTAAGTAATATTTCTCACAAACTGAGCAGCAGAACCCATTGCAGAACACAGATATAATTACTTTTCCTAACTTCACCACTATACCATTATGTGTTTTCCCCTTTTGAAGCTAAATAACAGAAAGAATTGCTTAAGTGATTCCTCTCAAAGCTGCACAACCAAATTTATTTCTCAATTTTTGCCCTTTTATTCATAGCAGATTCTGATTTCTGTTCGTAGAAGGGAATGAATTCTTCCTATTTTAGTAACAGTTTTGAAGTTACAGACATCAAATATAAAAGAAGAAAGGCCTACTCTGTTCTCTAAAGCTAGAATGGAAAATTCAATGCCTGCATTCAAATTGCAGAACTTGGCAAATTTTTTAAATCACTTCCTTTTCCATTTTCCTTTGTGGAGATAGCTGCTGGTTTTATTTCTCTATATCTATAGATGGAGGGGGAAGAAGTACTGGTAATCTGCCATAAGATAAAAAAAAATTAGAATTCAAAATAAATTTTGACATGCAGCATCCTCACTTGAAAGAAACAACTTGGTGCTTTACATTTCAGGAGAGCAGGCTGTAATAAAGCTAATCAATCTGAAAAGCCAAGTATGAAACACCACTAAATGCATGAGGGAAGGCAAGCCGTGTACAAAAATACATCTATCTTACATTCCCTCTGCTCTCAGTCTTCCTCCTGGACTGCAGCTTTTCTTTTTTTAATAAAGATCTAAGAAGCACAACAGATAGACACCTTTCAAAAACAGCCACTAACTTCCATCACAAACTTTCACTTTTTTGCGTCACTACATAAAAACTGGCGGTTCATAACTGCACAGCAGCGATGATATGAGACAGCAACAAATTCTGGCTCCTATTTTATTTAGGAGACATACATACATTATATTTCTAGAACTCTATTTTAAACATCACATTTGAGAATAGTGTCTTCATTAACTATGAACCAGCACTTAATTAACCATTAAGTCTAGAAACAGATGTGAAAATTTCTCTCTCTTCTTGGCTATTTACAGTCCCACCCATTCCCACTTGACTATCATGCAGAGACCTAGTACAGAGTGCTTGAAGCTATCAGATCCTGCAACCGCTGTCCTCTGACTTCTCAGAAAAAGCTATTTTACTTCAAGACCAAAACATAAACACCAGTTTAGGGTCTGGAAGATAAAAGTGTTTTAAGGCCCTAAAAGGACACTATCGTATCTGTGTTATATCATATATGT
This sequence comes from Rissa tridactyla, assembly GCF_028500815.1. Taxonomy (NCBI): domain Eukaryota; kingdom Metazoa; phylum Chordata; class Aves; order Charadriiformes; family Laridae; genus Rissa; species Rissa tridactyla. The sequence goes on along the minus strand of NC_071468.1, from coordinate 16,206,815 downwards.
ATTACATATCTACCACATTGTAGGGAAATGATAAGATGGGATGAAGCTCTGGACTGCTGAAGACCACAAATGTTAAAGTTGTCTTGGCAACATCTACTGATAAAGAGAGATGACAACTGATAATTAGAGATTTCAGGTTATTTTAGACACTTCTACAAATTAATACAATGTACTGAACCTTCTGAACATCTATCCAGCAGCAGGTAAATCAAGGTCTGAGGAGGGTTACAGCAGAATGAATATAATTTCTCCCTGACAGGCAATATCATCTCCACTTACTCATTGACGGGGACAAAAAAACCAAAACCCAATGAAACAAACAAAGAGAAGCTGTTGTGCAGGAAGTCAAATACAGTAGTAAAGAGTAGCCTTTTTAAAATACACAAACTTTTAATCTAACAACACTTCAGGAAATCTAATCATGTTCGTTATGGACATTTCCAAACCAGAACTTTAATGGAAAGAGAACTCTGTCCAGAATTGAAGTTGTAAATATATTTAGCTTGTTAGTTAACACTACAGATTATTACTTTCTACTAGCCATAAAACTTGGTCTTGAGGTGGGACTTTCAATCCATTCAAGCTGAGAAGATCAGGTACTTGTTACACCAGAACTTACCTAGAAAGGCAGGAAATAAGCTGCTACAGAAGGGAACAAATCCTCCTCCAGGAAAGCAACAACCTTTGCTTTCGACCAGGAATCCAGAGTCACTCTTCACTGGAGACTGCAGGCTCCTGGTTGGAAGACAGTAGTAATGGAGACACAATGAGTAGGGAGAAGCAGCTTCATACCCTACACCAGTTAATTCATGGGGCCACATTCATTGTGTCATCAAAAGAATTAAAAGCTAATTATGGTACATGCAATAGAAAGACAGCTGATCTTGAAACACATTCTCTTCAAACAACAAAGGCTTACAGACTGCTGACAACGAACCAGTGAAGATAACCCAGGAGCTCTGGGTTTGAGCACAGAAAAATTGGGAGGTTGCACTTGCTGCAGCTGAGATGCTACAGCCTAATCAATAGGATGTCAGATACAAGGCAAGAGCCAGGATTTATCCCAAGAACCAAAAAATTACAGGGAAGAATGTTCCATTATAATGACTCAATTTTCAGTGTCTCCACTTTTGGTCATTTCCTTTCTGTTTTGATCTGTCAGACAGCTGTCCTCAGAAGGAAAGAAGAACTTTTGTACCTCTGAAATATCTGAAACAGGCACTTGCAGCTGTTAGAGACAGGTGACAAGCAGAATCACTCGAGAAGTCTTTAGATTAGACAGAGAAGGAATTTGCGAGGCCAATTTAAAAAGATAAGACACATGTCCTCTTTGAAAGTTATGACCCTGGCCATCATTTGGAGTTAAAAGTGTGTGTTTCCTTCTATTGTTGCAGTTTAGAGACATTGAAGTGCATCTTCTCTTTGTACTCAATGTACTGGGTTTGTCTTTGTGACAGAAAGAGACCCCTCTTCCCCAAATCTTCCTGTGCTTCTCACCTCACTTTTGCCGAGAGCCAGGAGAACAACTCTGTGGTCTGCTGCTGCTAGGACAACCCCACCTTCTTGAAAAGCATAAAAGGCTTCCAAACACTAATAAATGAACTATCTGTAGATGACATGTGAGACAGGCTTTCAGTTGTGCTGCAAGCATCTGTGGGTAAGCCGAGCTGGGAACTGGATTTCTGTAAAGAGACAGAAAGAACATGGTCTATTGCTACACTGAAGCATGTAAAAAGTTAGCCAGCACGGAGATCTGCTTTTGGTTCAGGACATGGGAAAAGCCCAAAGGAAAACAAGGCATGTTTTAAAACAAGGCACATTAGAACATGTGCACCTAATGCAAATGAGAAATTGCAATCTTCGTTTGGGTGTTGAGGATGTGTTGTAGTAGGACAGGGGGTGAACCAGATTGGGCATACACACAGAATAAGCTCTAACTGCCACAGAGCTAGGTATATCTACAATAGCCAAGTTTGGTTTGATTTTTGTTTGGTTTGGGTCTCAGCATACTGTATAGCATTTTCTTCACTATAAAAGAAAATCACCTATAGTGAAGTCTTGGCAGAAGTGCAGAGTTGTACAAACAAACGGGCTCCGTTCTTCAACTTTTCTTTCAGAGGTTGTCCCCTCAGTTGCATCACAGAGAATCCCATCATGGACCACACTGTGTAGGGCTTACTCATGTTGGAGCGTCAGACTTGTCCAGGATTCATGTTCCATGGGATCACTGCCAGTGGCAGCTGCTGGAACGCAAGGAAGGACTTTGCAAGGAGCGATGTGGGGGGGAGGAGTTGTTCCAACTGAGCAATGCAAGGCAAGCAGCAGGCGTTGGATCTCAGCGAATATGGCTTCTGAGAGCTACGATCAGTAACTCCAGCTGGGCCACTTGCTTGGGATTCCTGCCAAAAGATTTATAAAAAGAACAGTAAAGAATGTGCAACGGCTTTAAATAAGAATTTCAAATACAGTGCAGCCAATATCCACATTTGTTGAGGCTTCCATCCCTCAGCTTTTCTCTAAGGCTCAGCAAGGCATGCAAGGAGTTTCTCCTGCTGATCTAATTTTATCCTCTCAGAGATATCCACCAACATGAAGGAATGAATTAGAGCCAGTGCAGTTTTCTAATTACTTCCAGCTCTCAGAGAGAGACCCAAAAAATACTGGTAAGCAAGCAGAACATAGTAAAGCTGATAAACCAGCCTTTAATTTGTGTGTTGCTATACATGGAGGTCTTGTGATAATTTACTAATAGGTGATCCCAGCCTTTACTTGAACTAGGGCAATGAATTTAACTGCAACAGAGCGCAGTGGCAAACAAGAACGGCTGCTCATTGATAAGTGAAACATGCAGGTGATTTCCCCCTTTAGATACAAGAACTGGTTCCTCAAATGCCAACAATGACTGTTTATCAAGATGCAATTTTTCATTACCTAATAGGTTTTCCATATTCTGTATCTGAAGCACATTAGCATGACTGGAGGTGGGTTCATTCAAGTTCACAGGAGAGCTGGCCCTGTCTGTACCAAACCTGTGCCAGCCACAAGGAGCTTCATTACCAAGGTTCAGCAGCCTTCTAAGCACAAAAAGGAAATCCAATCACCAAAAGAGTTTTACGTCCTTGATATAACTACAGAACCTCACAATGATTACCAAAGTCACTTGCTCAAAAAAGTAAGCTATACCACAGAGCATAAAAATCCCACAGTGCCAGCGCGGTAAACAGGTCAAGTGTGGTAGCTGAATCATTTCTTTGTTTCCTCAATTAGTACACACGTAAGTGTCCAGTGCTTCTGCAGACACCTGTATGAGATGGGGTACCGCAGCTAGAAATGAGTTAGAACAGTCACAGACTTTTGATCTAATTAATACAACAGGCTCTCTCTCCTGTCCTCACATCTGTATGAGAGGCTCAGAGACAAGTGAAAAAACTTGGAGCCTGTTGGTTTTCTTTTTTCCTAGTTTGAATACCGATCTTAAATGGCAGTTTGTGTCCAGGGTACACACCACCACTAGTAATGCCATGATTGCTGAATAAACCCCACAATATTCAGTTACATTCCACCTCTAGTAATAACACGATTGCTAAAATCAAAACGCTCCCTGCCACACACACACACACGAATGCTCTGACTAAACTGCAACACTGAAGTGATAGCATAAAGAAGTCTGACACAAATCCATGCCCCCCCCAACTAGACAAGACACCTCACTTGCCTTTTAAGAATCAGGAGTAAGCGTACCTTCAACTAACAGGATGGGCAAGTCATCAGGGTCATCAGAGCTCTGCAGGGTTCTTCTTGCAGCTGGGCAGGCCTCCTGCTCGGCATTCGTCCCGGGAAGCTGGAGGCAGTCCTGTAAGACACTGAACACCTGCACACACTTATTTATGCCACAAATTCTACTCCAATCTCAAGATGTCGCTGCTTCACAGACACACTAGAAACGGTCAAGTTCAGGAACTAACAGTTTAATGACAAGCAGGCAAAAAGAGGGCTTGGAAGGGCCAAAACCTTCTCCTACCCAAAGGTCACCAAGATTCATCCCCTAGAGAAACTTAAAAGTATTCACATCTCTCATGGAACAAACTGTCATTCTAAGAAGACATTCAAAGAAGAAATAAAACAATCAAGACAGCCTGAAATTTCTCTGAACTCAATTTTTTATTGCACGGTGATTATTAGTTACACTTTGACACAATGTACTTTGGAATAAATTGGCACCTACTACATGATTTTAAAAACTTAGTATCTTATAGTTCATATAATTGGCACTATAGAGAAAACCCAGAGATCTGTCTTTTTGACCCAAGATTAAAAGAAAGATAAAATGTTTACATCCTTTATTGTTGTCAGGTGAACTTTCACTGTGGAAGGCCCTTAAAAAAAGTGAACAGAAACTAACAGCCTAAATGCCCTCCAAAAAATATCTAAAATCAGTATCAGATAAATCACTCTCTTCTTTACACCAGTCTTTTTGCTTTGGTACTTTTAGTACCCAAGTGCACAGTAACTCCCTCATCCCTTTTAAGGAAAAGAAGTAACATGGTCAAAACGACACCGATTACTTCGGGTGACAGGAGGAGAGACTCCCACACACCATCCTCAGCGCCCGTGCAAACAGCATTTTCATCAAAAGTGACATCACCTCAGGATTTAATACATCCCAAGAGGCTTATAAATACTAAAGGTTTTTTTAATTTTTTTTAAATAATTATTTTGAATAAATAAATGACAGCTGTAATAGCTGCATTTACTTTGGTGACCAGTTATCCATATGCAGCATAAGTTAAATTCATAAGGCAAGTGATGAGATAGCATAAGTGAAGTCCCTGAGGATCAGCATCTCTGTGTTCAACGTGTTTGTTTCATAATGCATGTAGACAGCCTGGAAAACAATCAGTCCCAAGGCATCCGCTTTTTAATCTCCAAGCACAGCTGCAGACCACACAATGAATAATTTCTGTACCTCTTCTGTAGGCAGGAATATGTAAATAAAACAGAATACTTAGTAGCTGGTGGTGGGGAATTAGTTCTGGTAAACCTGGACCAAGTGCTCCACCTTGTGTTAGTCCTTGGCATTCAAAGCGAACCCCTCGATGCCTGCTCAATAATTGCAGGTCCAGCAGAATAGTTTATGATTTCTTCTGCCTGTGAATTAGTGTCATCCATAGTGCCATATGATTGCTGCTCCGAATGGGCAAACATCGTCCTTTCTGTAGAATAAGGATGCAAAACTCGGGGGACGTACATCTGAAATCACAAGTGTTAAGGATTTTACTCGTTTCTCAAAGTATAACGTTGGGATAATTCACCCAGGATAATCTTTCCCCTCGCCACTCTTCTTTTCATCCATTTCCCATTCTTCACCTTAACACCTAAGGTCTTTTGCCCCCTAACCGAGGCTTCCTGGTGCAACGCTCACATGTACTTGTAGACCGTGGCACAAAGACCTCTATTTCTACCTCAGTCCTACATCCTTTTTAGTGACATGGCAGGGAAGACCTGCTATGCACGTCACAACTTTCTAAGTCACAAAGCAGTGGCAACTGACTGCATTCGGCAGCTGTCCAGTTGTGAGGAACTGTGTGGTGTAAGGCCCAGAACACAGTGCACAGAGCTGCTGGAAGTAGCCGTGTCTCAACTACACACAAAACATCAGCCGAAGGTACTTCTGGAACACCGCCTGGGAACAGTCAAGGAGCCCAGCTGCAGAACTCTCTCGTCCCACACGCATATGGGAAGTCCCACAGTCCATTCAAACTAATGTGTCCTACACATGCTCTTTGATAAGCAGGGTGATAAATTAAGTTTTTCTAGGAAGCGTAAGAGAATATTAGTAACTCTTAACTTCTTACAGAAGATGTTGGGATGGCTGGTACATCTGTGTCGTTTCCTCTTTCACATTGCGTGTCTTCTATCTGTAATCAGTAACAGGTGGGGAAAGGAAGAGAGACAATATCAAACTGGTAAGTTAAAAGAACATACGAAGACTGTAAGCGCCCAAAAACCTGCACAGAGAGATCTCTGTGCAGTGCTGGTACTCTCTCCTCCAATCCTCTTGCATGCTTCTTCCATCCCACTCTTTCTTCTCAAATTCAGTTCCTGCTAACACCGACAGCCTTCCCACTGTGCCAAGCAGCCTACCTCTACCATCAGCCCTCTTTAGCCATCTTACCAGGATGAGCCTTTGTGGACAGATGCTGCTAGCAAGAAGGCACAAACAAACCAGCAGGAATAGCTGGTGCTACATCAAGCACACAGGCAGGTGCTGAAAGGTGTTGAGTATCCATCACTTACCTTATAATTCAGTGGGCTCAGGTACTTGAAACAGCCAAAACAAGTATAAGCCAAGCAAATAACAATTGTGATGTTGACAACTAGGAAGGTAAACATGGTTGTAGGTGCTTTAAAGCCTAGAAAAATATCCAGAGAATACAATATAAAAATACACAGCAGGAAAAACAAAAAAAACCTGAACCTTTATCTTCCCCATTTTCAGAAACCTCGTGGATTTTTTTTCCCTTAGAGGACTGGGAACACCACTTCCAGCCACAAACAAGAGAACCTCATTATGCACAAAGCTTGTTGACTGGTAAAACTGCTGAGAAAACTGTTTCCCCAGCTTCCTTAAAGGCCAAGAAAGGCAGCTGCAATACTTGAATGATAAACAAGACTCAGAGCAATTCTTCTCCTCCTCCCTCAGTCATCTATTCTGGACCCACTTCTAAAATACTTTCATTAATGATCTGTGAAATGTAATAGACATAGTCCATTTATTAAATATGAGGACAGCACCAAACTAGATGGGTTGCAAACAACTCAAAGGCAAAAAAAAAACCAAAAAACACAACAACAAAATACAAAAATGACGTTGATAGATTAGATGATCCCACCCTCTACCAAGGAAAAAAACCCAACCAAAAATAAACAGTGAGATGAAATTGTATGTAGAAAACTGTAAATAACTACAATTCGTAAGGAAAAATGAAATGTAGATATGAGGGAGAACAAACCTGTAGCACTACAGAATACAACTGATGATTACAAGCTGGAAAGCAGTCAATAGTGTGATGCTATCACAAAACATCAGAAGGGAAAAAAGAAAGCAAGCCTCTGGTACCTATACAAAATAATGTGGTGCTACTGAACCTTAAACTTGAGCAGCCTTGACTGTGTAGAACGCCACAATAAAATATGGACAGAACTGGGAGGAGCCCAAGGAAAAGGTACAAGAGAAGAAACTGGGTGAACATGAAATAAGCTGAAAGGCAATTTTTTCTTCAGAGACGGAAAGAGAGAGAGAGAGAGAGAGAGAAATAAAACTATAGTAAAGGACATATTCCATACTAGCAGCCACTAGTATAAAAAAAGTTATAATGATTACAGTGACTTATTATTCTTCAGGTCCACTGGGGAAATATTCTGAAGAAGTTAATCTCCTTTTGCAGCAAAGACAACTTGAATAAGATAATAGGAAAAAAGCCAAATATCTAGCTGTTTCCAAGCTTCTTTAGTCAAAACAGGCAACACCAACCCTCAAATATTTTTGTGGTAATCCCAGCATATGCAGTAGCACAGAGCAGACAAGTTTTACTTTTTAGCAGGCTATATAAGCCCTATGCAGATCTGTTTGGGGATGGTGGGGTGAACCACAACAAAACACACACAAAACCAAAAAAAAACCCCACAAACACGTCACTGTTCAAACCAAAGAGGCAAGTGAAAAAGCCTCCCTATGGGTATTCTGGAATGTCCTTTAGAAGAGGTTGTTTTTCTAAGTGTAGGTTACATCAGTATCTACCAGCTGGTGAGGCATGTCTACACCAAAGGCAATGTATGGTGTGAAGCACAAGGCAAACAGCAGAGATCAGGGAAGAAATCTCCAAAGATCAGTTTTCCCTGCCATGTGTCCTCAGCAGTCTGCCCTGCCAACAGCTCTAGAGAACGTGGGACTTAAGTGACTATCCCAGGAGACAGGGGTTGAACTGCAGATAGTACCGTTGCCTCCTCTGTTGAGAGGCCCAGGGGTGCTTTTGGTGTGTGATGGATGGATGGATGGCATGAGAGCTGAGGAAGGAAACAGCGACTGAGAAGGAAATAGATGACACCAGTACAGCCTATCACCTTCTGTACGCAGTCAAGTGATACTTGGTCCTGACTGAGAACTGGGATAGAAGTCCTTTCAGCCTAACAATAATATAATGAGTGAGAAAACAGAGCATTATCACGGTACTTTGCAACCAGACTGAAATATACCAGGCAAACTATGCAAATCAATGACTGAGCAATCAAGCTTTACACACCATAAACTGATTTATTTTGCAGATAAGGAAGCAGAGCACTCTTCCCCCTCCTTCCTTCTCTTTGGCACAAGAAGCAGCAATGAAATCAAAATCTCAAGTTCCCACCTCTCAGACTCACACCACTTGGCTAGACTGCCCCATGCACTGACAAATCACTGAAGACATCCCGTAAACAGGATCCTCTATACTGACCAAGCCAAACATGGTAACCTGGTCTGTGTTTCCCATTACTAAGTTCCACAACAAATGATGGTTTTACCACATATGCAGAACTAGAAAACGTTATTATAAAGATTTAATTTTTACTACACCAGGATTTCCTTCATAACAATTAAAGAGGCACATCAATTGCTGCATGTTTGGAGTGGATTCTTCTAAAGCATGGCCTAGAAATTCTGCTGTTATTTTAGAGGACATAGATTTGTTGGTCTTCCTGGTTGCAAAGACAGCTCTCAAAACAAGGGAAAAAACAAGCTCTCAGAAATACAGGTAATGCAGGGACATCTGCTCAAATCCAAGGACAGCCTGAAGCAAGAGTTCCAAGTGCCTTTACAACCACAGGGAGCCATCTCTAAAGTTAGATGTCAGTCTGCCAACAATATCTTTTTTACTACTGATATGCTAGAAAAACACAATGCAGGCATGGTCATTTGCCATCAGTGCTGTGAAAGCAGAAAAGAGGCAAAATACAGATAGATGCCAAGGGCCTCCTTCCCAAGAAGGGAAGCTCAGCTCCTTCCAGCATCATCCCTGTTCCATGCCAAATGCTTCCTCCTATATCATGGATAAAAAGCCATAAGCTATCGCCTACCTTTTCCGCTGTCAAAGCTGTTAGTACACCACAGCCAATCTATCAATGCCAAGTATTTGCAAAATACAGAACATCCCTATTTTGAAAATAGATTACACACAAACCATGAGTTTTTAAATTACAACATGGGGAGGAGAGTCACCATCTCACTGCAGTCTTCCATGTAAAGTTTGACAGAAAATGTAGAGCACAGCTCTTAGTAGCAGTAGCCAACGTTTTAGCAGTTTTTTCTAAATGACAGCTGTACAATAGAGGCAATAGCCAATTCACCCAGACACATTAAACTTATGCACAGACTACACAAATGCAGGTAGCGAAGCCAGAGACCATCTTAATAGAAAGCGCTAATTCTGAATAGATTTTTGTTTTATTTAATGATTTTTACTGTCTGTCACTCCACAGCCCAACTGTCCAATTCAAACTCTACAGATCTAGGGAACACATGATCTCCTGTAAAATGAAGAAATACGAAGCTCCATGCTAACAGTTTTAAGTTGACATATCAGCCATCTCCATCAGAGTACTTTATGCAAACTCCTGTAAGCTGCAAATGTTGTATAATTCAGTACCAGATATGACCACAATGACTCCCTATTTACGGAAGCAAAAAGAAAAGCCCACAAAGCCTATGAAACTTCACATGTAATTTAGGTAAGCTGTCAAGAGACAGAGAAGCAGCTTCTAGGTGGAAAAAGGTAATACTTACCTAGCCGCAAAAATGAGAAAAAATAGAGCCAGAAAAGGCAGAGAATTGGAGCTGCAAGGGCCTGATTCACAGCTGCAAAGTGCATCTTCTTCTCCAGCTTGGCAGGAAGGTATGCATAATAAAGGTTATAACGGTCAACCATGTGCTTCAGGAGTATATATATTAAACCTGTAAGGAAAAAAGGGAGAGCCAAGGATAGGTTGTTGAAGACTTGATAAAAAAGGAGCAATTCTGTGAGCAGATCTATGCTAAAAAAGTGACCGAAAACCCAGGTATCAATGGTGGATACAGCCCAAAGATGAATGGGGTAGAGCTCCATGACAGCAGCCTGCTCCTATGGTTGCTGCATCCCCAGCCCAAGACCCCCGGGGTCTCCCTGTCCTCCCCCTCTCCACACACTCCTCTGTAGCACCACTCGTGCTCCCAGAGAGAGCCCAGAGCTCCTTCCTAGTGCTGGCACGTGAGGCCAAGCCAGTAGGGAAGGTGTGGTAACTCCTCCACCACTGTACTGGTAAAGAATAAAGGTCTAACAGCAGCTTAACATCTCCCTTCTCAGCCTTCAACAGATTCATGACTGGATTTCAAGTCAACTATATCTTATCCCCCCACAAAAAAGCCAGTTACTGCTGTGACAGCCATGAATTGCAACAGCTCTGGTATGCAGTAGCACATTTAGACACTTACAACTGCACACAAAACGAAACGTAAACAAATATTAAGTACGCTGTTACAAAAAAATTGGCCACACTCTCCCAATAATATGGCTGTTGATTAAAACCAGTTCTAAACAATAACTAATTTAGTTAATTATGTTCTATCTAGCTCTCTAAAATTTTGCATTAGAAAAGGAAAATACCAATTATATAAAATGATTTAGCACTACTTATGACTGATAAACACGTTTCCAGAGTGGAAATATCTGTAGCTGCTGAAATGATTCTTTATACATAATTCTTATGACAGTCCAGAATCTCTGTGAATGAAAGATGCAATAAAATAAGATGTAGATCATGTCACAGTCACTAAAGATGGAGAACTGTCCATGAGTTCTAGACAGATTGCTAATTGCTAATTTCTTGCGTACCAATGTAGGATTTAACGGCTGGTACAAGAAGAAGAAAAGTAGTCAAAGCCAGATACATAGGCAACGTAAGGCAGAAATGTTAAGTTTTGTTTATGGGACAGAGATAAACCAACCAAATAAGAGAAACATTCTAGAAAAAGGAGGTCTGGGACTCAGAGAGAGAGGAGTCCTGTAGGATTGCAGCTCCATCTACACCACAGGGCAGCTGTGCTCCATCCACATGCCCCAAACTCCTACTTAACTGGTTCTCTAAGCCAGCAAATTTGCCACAGTAGACAGCATTTCCTTTTCCAGTCAAAGGGCAGCTATGGCATTCTTCAAGACCATGTCCCAGCAAAGCAGTCAGCATGTTGCTATGTCACATCCCTAATGTCGAAGGACCATGGAGCACACAGCTGTCCATGGCACAGTGGTGACCACAGCCCCTTTTTTCATTCTCATTCAGGATGTGGAATTTTAGATAAATGGTTTGCAGAAGAGCTGCAGTAGCAAAAACACAGATAGTTTTCCAGTCTCTTGCTACTGGATCAACATGCTTATTTTCATGCTTCATTTTACATACATCAGTCAAACTTTAGGACAAAAGTTATTTCAAATGTGCCTAAAGCATTTGGGGATCAGAATGTCTCAAGTCATGTTCGGCTACTCAAGGTGGACCTCCAGGCTGGGTACCCTCTGCAGCTTGCTTCTCCCAGACCTCAAGAACTCAGAGACAAAAATAATCCATCCCCTCATCTCCAAACCTACCTAACCTCCTACACTTCACTATTAAAAACCACCATCAGAGCTAATACACTCAAACTTGAGAAATAAAATAAGCATCTAATAGACATTAAATGTACTTTCAAATTCTAAAGGTAGTAAGAGAGGTAAGTAATTCACCATCATCTGCCCTGTTTTTCCACAAGAAGGGAAGGAAACTCAGATCCAAGTCCTAAGGGTTATCAGCATTTGAACTGGAATAAGAATGCAGAATTGGGCCTTCGCAACCTCCCGCACGCCCTCATCTCGCTCACGCAGTGCCCACAGCTCATTGGAAAACTTACCAAATGGGACAATGATGGGACACGTAATGCTATAGGCCATGATGACAGTGAACACGCACAACGTCCAGGCATACATTGCTCCAAATTCATATTCAAATGCTTGTTGCTAGGAACAAAAACAAAACACCCAAAACTATCTATCAATGTGTCAGGATTTACGAACAGATTCACTAAAGCAACAGTTCACCTTCTCTTATTCTCTCCCTGTGAGAGATCAGCTGTTTCCCTAAGAGGCACAAATGATGTATTTAGAGAGATGAAGTGTTATGCATTTTAAGCATCGGTACTTACAGAAAACATGCTGCTTCTTTCATAGCCTTGAAGTAATTCCTCAGGGAATCTGTTTTCATCTACAAGAAGCAACTACTTAAAACCACATGGCAGAAAATAATTGTGCCAAACTCATCTTCATCTCACTGTAGCTTCCATTGAATCTGTACTGTTCCTTGTGTTGGGTTTCCCAGTAGGGAAAGTTCAAAATATCAAAGCTTTGGTGCGGTCAGTATTCCCACTTTTTCCTCTTGGGATGAGGAAATCAAAATAAATCACTTCAACCAGAGCAAGGGGTAATACGCAACAGTTAACAGAAGTGAATGTTTAAAAGAATCTTTTAAAAATGGAACCCACCCACACAAAAAGTAAAAAAGAAAGAAAAAAAAAAAAAAGAAAGAAGAAAAAGAGGAACATGGGCAGCTGTATACAGGCTTAAGTTCCCATTGTAACACCTGGAATTTCAAGCTCCAAGATGACACATCACTTGGAAGTGAAAGTCCACCACTTAAAATGGAATATAGACAATAAGTATACATTTTGCTGGGTTTATGTTCAGATTAAAGTAAGTTGTACACACCAGCAGGCTGACAGAAGAAACTAACTATAGACAGATTTGAATTTAAAAACCCCTGAAGTTTAGAGAGCAAGATAAAAAAAACAGAATTATCTTATAAAATCCAAATCATAAAACTCTGACTTGGAGCTATGAAGAGAATAATACATGAAGTTCAGAGCTTGGGTTTTGATTTTTGACCATCTCTGACTTGAATAAATACCTCCCCATTATCTGTGCTGCAAATGAAGGGAGTATGAACCTGTCACGGATGAGTGAAACAAAAGCCATAAAAAAAAAAAAAGACAGGAGATGATAGTTAATGGTATGAAGGATGGGGGCTCCCACTGTTTCTGATAAGGATCAGTCATTTAATGTCCTCTTGCTAAGGAGGGGCTCTAATACCTGTTTAATATTTTTCCTTTCTGCTGTGGACTTGGCCATTATCATGCGTATGGTGTAAAGGATGAGGCCAGGGAGGCGCAGCAGCTCCATCCCATTGCCAATGAAAGCAGAGGCAATCACATAGTTGACAAAGAAGGCTCCCTGGTCAGGCAGAAAGACACATCTGCAAGGAAAGACATCAGATGCTGACTGGAAAGTAGACAAGCAAATACAGCATATATACAATAAATCCCTGTCACCTTTGAAACATCTTACTATAAGGGTAAGCACTGGACACCATAAGAAGTGGCTAGAAGACTTCCAATAATCTTGTTGAAAAAGCTATATCTATTTAGCTACATATATTTTTTATTTTATATTTATTTAGTTTATATATATTTATAGCTACGTAGCTATAAATGCAGTAACTGTAGTATACTGCAAGAACCTGGCTGAGTTGCAGTTTGGTTGAGGAATAAACTGTTCACAGAAAGATACAGCAGTCTGATGGGTGGCTGACAGCAGACAAGAGCATCATTTGATGTCTGCAACAGCAACCTGAGACAAGATGAGATAAGACTGCAACAGAATAATTGTCTCTCCAAGCTCAGTAACTCCTAATTGTCGTCTTGTTACTGATTTTGAAACAGCATTTGGAAACCTAACTATGTCCTAATAATTGCATTCTATTCTTTCCCTCTACCCGCAGTCACAAGAGCTTATAATAACCAATATCTGCAAATTTGCAATGCTGATGTGAAAAACATTCATGTTTCTTAAAAAATCAAGAGTCAATGGATTACAGAAAGAGAACTGCTGCTGCTATTTGGTCTCACTGTAATCCTTGGGAAGATCCCCTGTCCATGATACGCAACAATCCTCAGTGCATTTTCTGGGCTCCTCTCACCCGCATCATATTCCATCATCCTGTCCTTTCTTATCTTCTACAAAATTTGTGAGGTTCTGGGAAAATAACTGTGTCTCTGTTGACTGTTTGCATACATTAGCTTGCAGGAAAAAAGTATGGATTTCTTCACAGCAAAATCACTTGCGTTCTCCTCCCCTTATTCAGAAGCTCAACATCATCCCACAGGGTACCATCCCCAAGCAAATTTTAATAAACACTAACCAAGGTTACTCAACAGCAAAAAAAACCCCAAGTCCTAAGTATTCCTTTAGCAAACAGTTGCTAATACTTACTCCAGCCTAACTGCAGAATCAGAAGATTCTCTGTCAAACAGCCAACGGAAAAAAAAATCCAGGCTGCAAGAAAGACAGTTAATGTAATTCAGTCTCCAACAGCTTAGTACTGTGTAACATTGCTTCTCTTTTTAAGTAGTTCAGATCAGGATAGTGGATAGAGAGAATCCGACCAAATAATCTGACCACTAGTTTAGCTTCATCACAGTTACCGATAGTCAGAAATAGGAAAAGAGATACAGAATCAAACAAAACAGAAACGTCTACTTCATACTAAAGTTTTAATGTTTCATTTTTAGCAGTTATTATATACATATGACGAATATATGCTACCTGGTTAGCCAGGGAAACGATCAAATACTGTAAAGGTGCAAAGAAAAGGACAACTATAACTGAAGTATAAGACATTAGTCAGGAAACTGGGTTCTCAGCTATGATGGTGAGTATGGGCGACTTTCTATTAGTCTTTGATCTTACAAGGTCTTAAATTTCTTTGCAAAAAGAAAAGTCAGCCTTTGGAAACTTTAAGGGCTATGAGTCCTCAGAAGAAAGATGAACACTGAGATCTACTGCATAATGACAATATAATCATACACACGGGAGGGAGTGGGCGTACTTCAACTAGCAACTAGAAAACAGTTTTATCATATGAGTTGTCTCATATGATAAAAACATTACTCTGTTAAACTATGACTCTTTACCTGGTCAGACCAAGGGAGGGCAGAATCAATACCATGAAGATCAAAAATATGTAGACTTTATGCATCATTATTCTGTTCTCTGCAGATCTACCAACATAAAAATTCACCAAGTAAGAAACTCATACAAAAGACTTTCACACATGAAGGATCTTGCCCAGAGAATGTCAGCACCCATCAGACTTCCAGCTTCCCCAATCCATATCACATTGCTACAAGATACTCACAAAACAAACACCTTTGAGATATTCACTAATTTGGACCAAGCAAGTTTTCTATATCTTCTCAGGCAAGGAAAACATTTCTGAACATTAATCCAGACTCTGGATTACCATCACTACAGGTGTGCACCACAAGCAAGGGGATGTGTGACAATCACACCCAGTCTCTCATCCAAAGATACTCACATCTCGCAACAGCTTGTAAACAAACAACTCTTCAAGCGTTATGCCAAGAGGGATTAGGCAGTTCATACAAGGGCACCATTGCCAAGAAACCAGACACTTACACAAGCTACTTGACTGTCCTTGACAAGTGTCAACTCTTTGGGAACAACATGACATTACTAATGCTATACCCCTACTACAGTAGCAGGAACATCTATCTAGTGACACACTGTTGCCAGAAAAGTGCAGTTGCTATAAACAATTCAGACTGTTAAAGGTGGTATCTGATAGGGCATTAAAACCACAGAGGTTTTATTATAGGATCATGTAGCCCTTGGGCGCTGTGGAATGTATCAGTATAACTCTACCGAGGCTTGAAATCAGATCTGTAATCACTAGTGACTTTAGAAAACTATTTCAACTGATTGAGAAGGGCTCAAAGTTCATGCACGTAGTGCAACTACCAAAAAGAAAAAAAAAAAAAAAAAGAGTTGACAAAAAGCATACAACTTTGATGAATAAGCAGTAGATTCTGGACACAATGTCTTACAAGGGAATGATACAAAAGTAAGAGAATCCAAAAAATTTGACCTTAGAATATTAAAAAAAAAAAAGCATCTAAAGTGTCTGCTGGCATTATGTAAAAGATTGAGTGAAGTTGAGATTCAGTGTGCAGTATCATGCTTTTATCTGACTGTCGGTAAAACAGGGATGAAATCTGGCACCCCCAACCAAGCTGTGCCGAGTTCTCCAGGTTAGCAGCATGTCACTGCACTTGACATCTCCGAGTGCACCGGTTGTATCTGAAAATGTTGCATCAACATATCTGCTGGGCCTCGGTCTCATAGGTCTTCTCAGGTCACCACTAACAATATCCAACAGCAACCAAGTTGCGCACCAAGAGTTACATCCAGACAATATTTTCACATAAAACAGCAAAAAGATGGATGCCCTTTTTACAAGTAGCACCCCAGCAGTTGGAGCACTTTCTGATGAAGGGATTCTGGGGTTCTGTGATGTTCTCAGCCTAGAGGAGATCCAAACCCACACCTCCTGTCTTTCCAGAGAGCAAGCTAGTTATGGGATCAGAGGCACTTCCTGCGCTCCTGTTGAAGCTACTTCCCTTGAGGCTGCTTATACTGTTTTTTTTTCCTGATTAAACAGAAAGACGAGAGGAAAGAAGCAGCATACGTAAATCATGTCATCAGATTACACTTGCTGTATTCATTACAAATTACTTGAACTCAAAAGTGTTGGTTATAACATTAGAAAGAGAAGATGACAACATTCCCTGCTGTGAGAGGTCTGCAGATCTAAGAGCTCCAAGAAAGATAAGCATTTTCTCCATTTGTTTTAGTAACTCAGCTGATAAGGCCAAAACCAAGAAAAGTCTTGCTTACTTTGTCCAGTGGGACTCCAGCAAAGTTGAGTAATAGACAATTGTTGGTAGTAAAGCTGAGAAGGACCAGAGCAAGAGTGTTGGGAAAAACTGACTGATGATGGGATTCTAGTGGGGGGAAAAAAAGTAAGAATAAGTATTAAAAACATTTTAATGCAGCTGTGGTAGAACAGAGGCTGCAATATTTTGCTTTTTGTAAATCATAGCAGGTTGGACTGTGGAAACTATACTCAGATAGAGTCTTAAAATTAGTAACTGCTCAGCACTGGCGTGCAAGACAAAAAACAAGAATAGGATTGGGAATTAAATTCCATGAGAGTGAAGTCTCACAAGCACTTTTTATGTAGCTTACCCTAGCTTGGGGAAGCATTTAACATGAGCAGTATGCAAGAGACTTCAGCTGCAGTAAAAGTAGGACCAGATATATGTGCTGTTCTGTTTTGAATCCAATCAGCAAAATAAAACCATGGCATTTAACTTTGTAGTTTAAAACCTGAATTCTCACCTTCTCATCATAAAAATCAGTATACAAGTTGGACTTGAAATTCCATTTTTGGCAAAGCTTTTTGGTTACAAAATCTAGAATTATGTAAATTTGGAACGCAAATTTTTACAACAAACAAACAAGACATTTAAAATAATATAAAGTTTCAGATTAAATTACTTCAGCCTACTATCAAGGAACAAAAGAGGACTAACGTCCTGATTCTGGACATATGCCTTTTAATCAGGAGTTTCGTAAAGCAATCCCAAGAATTTTAACTGAATTTACCTTATAGACATTTTTTGCTTGTCTTACTATACATCTATCAGTTTACCAACACTGTGGTCTGATACATAGCTATATCCAAACATATGGTGATACTCACATTAAGGTAGTGAATTGGTTTAGTGACATTGAACTTGTCCATGGTTGAGATGATTATGGAAGGAGTCGTAAGAAAAAACAGCACAATAAAAAGAAGTAAATTAATGCAAGCCCATCTAAACCACCATTTCAGTCCACGCACTGAAAGATTTTTCCTGAAAATAAAAAAGGACATAAAAAGAAGCAGTAAGCAATTGTTGTTAAAGAAATATATACTATCTGTCAAGTAACAGGTGGCACTGCTTTTTTTAAATTCATCTTTAGTCTCATAGCCTCAAAACTTACATAACAAAGCACTACACAATTTCCAGTTGCTATTAGAAATAAAGAAAACTGTGCAACCTTTCTTGGATGATAACATAAATTGCACTTGCAGCAGAACATATTTAGTCTTTCATAACACTAACACAATGTCTGATGTAGTTAACGTTTGGGATGACATATTTCCACTGTTTAATAACACGGAAGTACTTAAGTTAGAACAAGAAGAGACAGAGAAGAAGATACAGAGAATTTCTGCAAGGAAAATAGCTATCAGAGGCAGAATCAATCTACCAAGAAACTGTGATTTGAAAAAAAAAAAAAATTAAATTTAAAAACCCTGCATCCATTCCTGCCATATTAAAACAGCACCCATAGGTCTTAAACAGGTAAAGTTCTTAAATGCTATCTGAAATGGTTCCCAAAAGGACTGGAACGATCTGAACCACAGCCAAAGCCAAATACTTAGAACAGACAAAACAGGGATACAGAGGCATCCCCAACTACGACAACTCTTTTTATGAGCCTAGGTAAGTAACTTGGCAAATTCATAAAAGCTCTGCAAGTGCTTCAACCCACAGAGTCTCAACAATCATTTCCTGCGTCCATAAGACAGTGCTTGAAAAAAGGAAGATGAAATGAAGCGTGCATACACGGGAGAACCCTTTCATGAAAAAGGCAGATTAAACTGACCCTATTTGGAAAGCAGCTTGCAAGAGATTTTTAATTCGTGTCTCAAAAGACACAGCTAAGATTCATGGTTGTTTGCTTCATGGTTAAAGATTCTGTACTTTATTCCCAACTGCAGAATTGTAGTTCGAGAGAAAACCTCTTAACTATTAGAAACAGATGGCATAGTCACCTTGACAGGAATTTTATATTAAAATCATTAGGAAAAAAGTGTACTTTTTTTTCAAAAAAAAAAGTTACATACATGCAAAATACAGCAACTTGTACATGTGTGTCTCACTTGCAGTTTTGATTTGGGCAATAGAAGTGTCACAACAAATTTACTGTTATATGAACAGGGGATTATATTGACCCAACCCTAAATTACTTGCAAAGCAACTGGAAAGTAGTCATTTTTAGCCTATAAGCATGACAGAAGGCAGCACAGAAACAGTTTAATTCAAAAAGCATTTATCTATTTTCTGACACACTCCTGTAAGCAGTGGTTAAAGTCTGGGAAATTTACTGGGTTAATAAAAAGATATTAGAAGACAGACCATAGTTCATAGAGTGGAGCAAGTTATACTTGTCATGTGGCAACTCAAGAAAAATATACATACTTGGAGAACACTCAGCACTAACATCCAGTTGCTTCCTCCTAATTTCAATAGTAGATACGCACTAACCTCAAAAAATGGAAACACTGAGGCACAGACATTAATAAGCTGGATGGGGAGCGGCGGGGGGTGGTTTTGGTTGTTTTTTGTTTGTTGGTTTTTTTTTTCTAGTTAACAGGAACTGCAGGTGGCCAAACTTTAGTCAGCCTCTGAGAGGCCTCCCCAAGATCAAGGAAGAGCACCAGTAACGGAAATAAAGATGTAAATCAGCCACATCCAAACACTACGTAAAGTCTTAAGTTTAGGGTTAAAGAAAAACACGCTCAGCTCCCTTCTGCTGTCCCCATTCTTCACCATATCATCAACAAGTGGATGCAAGGCAGAATTCTTACCAACAAATATTCTCAGGATAAGGAGCGTACGTAACCTCCCAGTTTGACACGCACAGCTCCCTGCTGTAGGATGATGGCTGGGGTTCTCCTTTACATTTAATACTCTGACATTTGCAGGCATTGAAGTCCTTAAGAATACTGTAAGGAAGAAAAAGAGGATGAGGATTTTTCCAAATTTTTACACCTGAAAATACTGTATAAGTAACGAGAAAGACTGGGCATAGTGATACAGGTTTTTTACTTTTAATAACCAGATATCAAGACAGTACTTAGACAACAATGTAACATTATATTATGTATGTAATGACTATCATATAAACAGTTACTACCACAGGTCTTTGAGATGTGCAAAGTTGGAAACAAGAAGCAGTCTCGGTTTGAACTGTTCAGTACTTCCACCAGCACAACCAACCACAGTGACTCATATTAAAAAAAAAAGTATTTAAAAAAAATAAAATAAAATCAAAGCCCAAGAGTATTGTAAAAAATAAAAATAAAGACTGCCAGTTCCCCAAACACCCCTTTACATAATTACAGCTGTTTTCAAATCAAAGCAGACTAGAGGATTAGTCTGCACGCCTACTTCATTACACTGGTATCAAAACTAGCCAATTTTGCCTTGAGTACCAGTTCTCAGAAAAATTTTTACCACACTGGTATTCCCACAATTTAAAATATTACTCTCTTTCACCAACTCCTAATATAATCGCAATACTTGATTTTACCTTCTAATATTAGAGTTGATCGACAATCAACGTATTTAAACAAAATTTAAACATGTCTAGAATAAATGCTTTCAAAGATTTCTCACAACACAGCAACAGAAGCGCTAGGCATGTATTCAGAGAGAGTACAACTGTGTGTGTGTAACTGCGTAAAAGAAGCTCCACTCCAGATAAGCCCTATTACACTAGCATGGAAACAGTATATATTATATTTGAAGAGGTAGACTCTCAAATTCCTGAACATGCTTGTTTCTCAGTTGTGCTCTTAACATAAAGAAAACAGGGAACCACACACATGAACACCAAACAAAACAAAACAAAAATTCACCCAAACCCCAAGTCTTTACCTTACCAGAACGCAAGTAGTGATGTCAAATTGCCAGCATCTTGCAGCAGCAAGTATTCAAGAAAGTTAATTATACTTTGACAGTTCATTTTTAAAAATACATACAGAGCAAGCTTCAGCACTACCAGCCATACTACCGAGTCCCACCATTAACCAAGCTTCTACAACCACCTGACTCCATGAACCTCGGTCCTGGCTTCCTGTTCCTCCCATCCTATTTCAGGGCTCCGTGGAATAACTGCTACTAACTTCCTAATTTGACGGTAGCCTCAGTTTCACATGTAATTTAATCTAGTTTTCCAGAGAATGATGTCCACTGCATCAATTCCAAGCTAAACAAACTAAAATATTTTCAGTTCTTGAAATCAGCTCAGAGATACCTGCAGTGCAACTCAGAACACACGCCCAGAGACTATCCCATCGATATCGTATATGACAAACAAGCAGATAGGGAAGGAACTTAAGTGCTTATATCTTCTTTCAGTTTCACATCTTAAAATGTTATTTCATGCTCTAGATTCTATAAATATGGCCTGTAACATTACAAAATTAGGAGGGGGGCAGATTTCACCATATAATCACTATTCAGTTCAAGAGCAGCAAGCAAAGCTTTCTTCAGCATCTCCAATCTTTGCAAGAGTTTTACACCCTGGACTTCCTTGAAAAAAATCCTGAAAGACTGGCTCTCTAACATGATTTGAAGGTGAAAAGAATGCAGACAATTTAAATCTGAGAGTCTATGAAGAATAATAAAAAAGCATGATGTGTTATTTTTGTAATACAAATATTACTCTGCTTCCCTGTACCCACTTTGTGTTAATAAAAAATGTTCACGAAATGCCAACAGAAAATGAGAGGCTACATGCATTTTCTCTACAAATGACTGAGTAAAAAGCACTGAACAACCTCTGATATTAGGCCTACACATAGATCTACAATAACAGGTAAGAGATACATAATGTGTATCTATCACGTATGGCCAGGTCAGTCACTGACTCTACTTCGCTGAGATGACTAACTAGCAGTGTAATTTGCACCCACTGTGAGAGTTTGGTAATTGGACCATTTGGCACGGTAGAAAATGAAGAAATCACTAATTCGTATTCAAGAGCCAATTAGTCTGTCCTACTGTTAACCTACACTGATGGACTGGATCCACATAGAAGAGAGAGGGTCCTTACCCCAGTAAATGTCCAGAGACATTTGATATTTTATCCCAGTCCAATCCCTTCGATATTTTCTTCACTCAAAACATAGAGGCTAAATACACACTTATAGGAAAACTTACCAGAAAGCAAAAGCAGACCATATCCACAGGATGGTGGAGAAGGAGAAAGGAAGAAGAACCAACATAAGCAAACAAGCGACACAAACAGATCAGTTGTACTATTATAGTTAAAAGAGAACAAACAAGGCAGCAGACAAAACTTACTAGGTTGCCATGGATTTCTCTTGAAATGTTACAAAAGCCATTCCCAGTGGGTTATTATGAACAGCTTGTTCTTCTTTTGAATACTCTTCCATCAGTTCATTTCTAACTTTGGTATAGTAATCTACAGCATCCTCCTGTACAGGAAATTGATGACTGTTACATACAGCCAAGTACCAGATGGATAATACCTTCATTAAAATACAGCTTACACAAACCATAGTGTCTCTTCCTCATACTACTTCCACAAATTACAAATCAGGTCACAATGGAAAGACAAACAAATGGGAAGTTTTTCAATTTTTGCACTAAAGTTACATTTCAAAAGTTTTGGGGAATTCCTTTTCTGTAGAGTGCAAGAATATGACGGATGAGTTATCTGCAATAAATGAATAAAGAATTTTCTGGAGCTCAACAAAATGTCACAGAAAAATTCTTCTCCCCTATTCTAATAATCTACCTAGCCATAACTAAAATTGAACACAATCTCTTACCCTTTCACATCCTTTCATTTCACAACAGCAGAATTGACCACACGGCTTAGGGTTGATTTGGACCCGCTTGCCATACTTCTGATGCAGGTGTTCATAGTAAGTCAGGCTTTTTTCTGCCTGTTTTCTGGACAGAAAAATACATCCATAACATTTTGCAGGAGAACAGCATCAGCATCAAGCTTAAGAAGAATATAATCCCCAAGAGATAAAAGTTATGTCTAAGACTGACAACAAATTAATCAGTCAACAGTTATATTCATATACCTTATTTTGGCTACTTGGCATAATTTATTTTCAAGTCTGTAATAGCATTATACAGCCTATGCCTGTAGTGAGATTCCAGGAAAAAACCAACAATGTATAGCCCAGAAGATAACACTTTTTTCTGCTATGATCAGCACGTCTGGACAAAGAAGCAGGGTCCCAGAGTCATTAATTCAATAGTTGGGTTTTCCACTTTGCGTTGCCTGACAATAATTAAATAAGTACACTCATAAATAAATAATCAGCAAGTCAAAGCTTATCTTATGCAACACACAACATCTCACGCCCACATGAAAGAGGCTGAACCCTACAACTCACTTTAAAGCACAGCTGAATCTAACTGAAGTCCAGACAAGAACTTTAAGAGTAGAATTAATTTCTCATATGCGCAAACTTAGTACTACTGGTATATGTGTATTAAGGACTGGCAAAGCATTCCCAAAATTATGCTAAACTCAGGTAGACTACAAAAACAAGTACCTTTTTTTGAAAAGACGAATAAGCTTGGCTACATCATAACACAGCTGGACCTCCAGCACAGTGCAGGTTGGGTAGGCAGCACTGAAAAGGAAGCAGTACAATAAGAACACAAAGTACAATGAAGAAACTGTTTCAAAGAGCATCACTGATGTCTGACTGACATCTCAATCACTCATTTCATTTCTGAATGAGGTATCAGAGGGTGGAGACTTCCAGAGAGACGGTTAATGAAAGTTACTTTAATATGAGATGTGCAGCATTATTCCCAAGTAAAGGCCACGTGGGAGCATAAATGGAAATTGTGGATACAACCACTTTCTTAGATTCTAATTTTAAGATCAGCTAACTAACTTTATTGAAATATAGTCTTTTCTCAATTCTGTCTAAGGAATAAGATATCCTTTTAGAAGATGGATACTATAATACGAATTTTGAACTGTGCGAAAGTCAAATAACATTTCTGCTTGGGCAGGTAAAATGACTAGGACAACTTTAAACCTCCTGTTCGTAATGATGCTACTCAAGCACGGAACTTACGTGAAATGGCCGTGTATTGTCTCTTCTTTTGCATTTTTTGGAAGACCAGTTATAAACAATGTGCACTTAACCTGCAAGAGAAAATGCAACTCTAATTTTGAGGAACCACACCATGAAAGAGAAAACAAGAATATGAGGAAGGCAGTGACACAGCACAAGTAGCTGTGTTGTAGAGGGGAAAAAAAAGTAGGAAATTCTGATTTTGATGGGAGCTGCATCTATTCAAGACAGCACCATGTTCACCTTCTACATTGGTAACAGGTTACACCAAAATTTCACAGATCCCTCCCCAATCTGCTTCTCTCCATCCATTTTCACAACTCACTCAGTGGAGCTTTGCTTTCAGTGAATTCTTTCACACTTATGTCACATTCTAGCAAGCAGGAGGCATCTTAGCAATCTGCTTTTTTAGCATTATCCACTTGCAAACATGCTGTATGGTGTTTTTTTCACCCCAGTACAGAAACTTACCATGTTTTCTTCTTTATATGTGACATACTTCATGTGATGTCTCATGAAGACAACAGTCAAAATCAGGTAAACAACAGCAAAAACTGTGTGCAGCCAAAGAAGATTATTACTGTGGGACAAAACGTTATGAATATGAGAAACAGGAAGAACTAATTGTCAGCCTGGTAAAAGCAGCCATCAAAATCCTAAGCATGTCAGAACCTCTCATTGAACACAAAACATGAAAAAAGGTAGTTACTAGTAGTCAGTCACACCTACGCAGATGCATTGGCCAGCCATTAGGGTTACTTGCTTAACATAAAATTCTACGGGTAACAGACCTACAAAGAAAACAGATATTCTACTACATGGGCATTTTTAGGCAGCATTTGGCTTACACCTTCTCATTTGGATGACCAATAGGACACACCATGCTACTTGCCAAAATGTTCTTATTGGCATTATTAGTTTCTGTGCTGAGTGCATAATCGAACTCTCTTTGAGCACAATCCTTACTCAAATTGAAAACAGCCTAATTCAGGGAGTAAATTCTGCTTCTCTGATAGCTCCTTCCTCAAAGATTACAGAAGTTCTGTTCTGTGAGCAGTTCTTCAGTTTTGCAAAGAGCATTAATAATTACAATTAACTTAAAATACAGGAACCTATTTTACAAATAAAAATGCCAACCAAACAAGAAATCCCTGCTAGTTACTAGGATTCATAACACGGTTAAAAAAAAAAAAACACCAAAGGGCATTGGCAGAATGCTACTGGACATAGTAGCATGGATAGATGTGGATCGATCAAGTATTAAAAGAGAAAAACTGAAGAGCTTTGTATCTCAACTATTTTATAGACTGTTTTTAAAACACATAGAAGTAATTTTAATCATGATCTCGGATGGGAGAGATATGCACACACAGAAATCTGATGCAAGAGAATTTAAGTCATCCAAGTTACACATTCTAGTAAAGCTGTCAGGTTTATTTTCCTTCTGAAGTATGGTTTCTTTTAATGTGGAAATTTCTGAAAATAATATCACTAAATGTGTAGTCATTAGCCAAGAGAAACATGTGGTGCAAGAAGTAAGAGCTGAGAGAGTAGAAGCCAAGTCTCCAGATTTCTTATCAGCACTGTAACTGCATAGCCTGAGGCAGAACGTATCCCAGTTTCAGTTGATGAAGCGTGAATAAGTAATTCCTACCCCATGAGCCATGCTGCAAGTATCAATTCATGTGTTTAGAGACTATGTCAGGAAACAGACATAAGCATAAAAGTACTCTGCAAGATTTACTTACCCAGTTTGTAAGTTTACTATAGTTGTTCTTCCAAAACTATAGGGATCTTTATCTAAGAACAAAAACAAGTAGCATAATTGGCTGGTGCAACATTCACATGCAAACTATCAGAAAGTCAGCTTTTATTCTGTTTTTTTAAAATGTTTATATACTTCTTTTTAATGCTGAGCATGTTCATTGTTAAAAAGATTTAGAATCATAATCAATGCTGGTTTACACTGCATTGCACTTTAAAGTTGGAAAAAAATCTCAGGATTATACCACATTCAGCCCATCAAGAGAAATAATAGATTATTTTAAAAATCTGAATACTAGATCCCAGATTCTCCTTCCAATCTCCCTTCACATCCATTAAGAACATTGCTTAGAGATTTGAACTTATTTCCTTCACATCTTCACCGATTTCTTATCTCAGTTTTTTTTAACTGCATTAAATCAGTGTTGACAAAATAGCACTGATAACCTTACTAAGGTCAACAATGAGAAAGTCTATACGACATTGTTTCTCTAGACTGTCAAGTATTTTTAAAAAATGATAATGCGAGTGAGTGAAAATTGAGTACGTGTTCACAAAGGAAAAAGAGCTAAGTGTATCTGGAAAGCTAAATAATCTTCTGGCATAGACTGTTAAACCACATTGCGAGTTAACTCATCACAACAGAAAGAACTGCAAATGCACAAAATCAACATATGGTGCAAGTGGAGGAGGAAGGGGAGAGACACTAAAAGTTCGTATTTGTTTTTCAGCTGTATTTCCTAGCATCACAAAAATTAATGCAGTAAAAAACATCCATTTTGGTGTAAATATACAGGTAGTAACTAGACCAGAAGAGGGAACTACATTCTGTAAATTCTTTGAACACATTGGCATCTCTCTCTCTACTTTACGAAGGAGGTGAAGACAGCAACTAGGGCACCAGTAGTGCTGGATTCGATTCTGTAAGACTAGTGTTGGATTTGATTCTGTAAAACTGGCTGAGAACACAGAGATGGAAAGCAAGGAAGAAGTGACCGTGAAGTGACAAAGTGTCCTTTGAAAGAACAAAAAAAGAAAAGAAATGCAAAAACAGAAAATAAGAACAGCAATGGTCATTAAGAAAGCAGATATTAATATGAACAGGTAATTTCTAAGAAAGAGCTCATAAAATGGAAATCAGAGATGGCAGTTCCACAAAGAAACAACACTAAAGGCACAGGTACAATGTAGCCCATTACAGACCAGGGCTAAGTCACAAGGCTCTTTAAAACACAGGCAGGAGTAAACTGAAAACAAGAACTAGGCCACATTATTAAGGACAATAGAAGAGAATAAATTATAGGGACAAAGATCAGCAAGGTCAGTACACAAAATAAGATGCAATAGTTGTGGTATAAGAACAAACAAAACAAAACAGAAGCTTGAGAGCTCCTGGGAAAACCAAATGAATTATTGCTTCCCACCCCCCCCCATCACTGTTTACCAAGATGATAAACAGTGAACAAATCTGTAAACATGATCTTGACAAGACTGATATAAAGCCAGGTATAAAATGGGCTTATAAGGGCTCATTACCAAAAATGGAAGTGTGTTTAAACAGGATTTAACAGAGTTCAGTCCACCATTATTCTTACTAGCCACCTGAAAGGCAGACTAGAGGACACACTTATTGTATTTGTTGAGTATGAGTTAATAATGGAAAGAGGTAGGTGTCACAGTAGCAGACATAATCAGGACTAGACTGCAAGAAACATGAAATAATTCTTTGTCTTGTCAGCACTGACAAAATCTCAGCAAGAAGTTTTGTCTGGTTTCAAGCTGCAAACCAAGAGAGAAGGGAACAATGAGAGACAGTCTGGCTAGACAGAAAAGAAGTTCAGAGGATGGCTGATGATTTTATGATCAGTCAAATGGAAAACATTTCTCGTTAATTAACTGGTCTGGTTTATCAAAGAGAGAACCAAGCACAGATGAATTGATAATCCTCAAGCAGCCAAAAGGATACTGCAAAAAGGAAAAGAATAATCTCTTCTCCCCAGTGATCTTAAATTGCAGCAAAAGAGATTCAGACTGGACACCAGAAAAAGATTTCTCAACTGTAAAGACAGTTTTCACTGGCAATCACCACCAATAAAAATCATAAAGAATGCCTAGATAAGCACCAGTTGAGAGGGTATAGGTCAAGTTAATCTTGCCTTGAGCCTTCTAGGTCTAGCCTTCTGTGTCTGCATGTAGTCTACCATCTTGTTTCTGGCAACAGCTTTTGCCAGACATTTAAAGAACTCTCTGCTCTCACACAAGTTTCACACAAAATGACACACATCAGACTGAGGTGGGGGGAGAAAAACAAAAGCCAAGGTTTACCAAAATAAATCCAAAAAGCTTTTGCAGCAATATAAAATACAAAATTCTTCCCAGAATACAAAAAAAAGTCTTACCAAGTAGATCACCCGATAGGTTGACAGGCAATATGACACACACAGACAAAATGCTGACAGCAATCAACAAGCAGATGATGTGACGCTGGAAGGCAAGGTAATGTATGGCATCTTCACCACATCTCTCATGAATCTCGTCATCGCTGCATCATAGACAGAAAAGCACATGGTCAGTCTACTTAATATCCTTGGGGTTTTGGGGGGTCATTTCTGAACATACACTAATTTCTCAGTCTACCCAGTGACATCTCCATTAATCCCTATCCATTTTCAACATGGTTGTGTCCTTTAACTCACAAATTTAAGTTCCAAAAGTGTGTTTTTCTTGTGCAGTAACAGCATACAAAAAATAAAATGAGGGAATCTAAACCAGAAACAAGTAATCTGAAAAGCAAATATAAATCCATCTTCTTTTCTATCAGCCTAAAAGAGGACAAAGCCATTTGCTGTGACCTCCTGCTTTATGACAGTCACAAGGTGTTCAGCCTAGCTCTCCAACTTTAAGATTGCACTGTGACAGTGTTCACTCATCTCCATAAAGGCTCCCCATGAGGAAAATGACAACAGAATCACCTTACTGTTATGACATCCAATTAACAGAAGATATGAATGGGCTTTGGAATGAAACCCTAATCACCTGTCCATTGTTAGCAGGACAGATCATTAAAATAGGAGTTCTTGGAAAATGAAGGAATTAAACTAGCAAAAAATGGAGAAAAATAGACTGAATCCCCACCCCTTTTTTGTTTCAACGTAACCCAAGCTAGAAATTGATTTTTAAAAACCATGATTTACTAAGCCCCAAGAGATACAAAGAATGAACATCACATGTCTAACACTCCGCCTCTAGGAAACAGTGGGGATGGGCTTTTCCTAGTCAGTTCCAGCCCCAACTTAACAGCCAGTTCTCCACTGAAACCCTTGCAGGGAAACCCTGTTTCCTGCCTGGGGCCTGACTGGCTTCAAACAGGGTAACACCCACACAGTACTCTTTGAAGGGTAAAAGCCTGGAGCCTAGTTATTATCTCAGAATCCCAAAAAATGCCATAAATTCACTTAGGTTCACACGCTGCCACAAGATCAGGATGTCCCTGTGCTGCCAGCAGAAGGCCAACTGTACCCTGAAGAAGTATTCCCATGAGATGACCTTGTTTTCATATTCTTTTTCCACCCCACCAAAGGCACCTGTATCACTGTTTGTATTAAATTCTATCTACTCAAGAAAAGAAAAAAAACACAACCAACCACATTTTATTGAATGGAACCTCCCTCCTTTTTAATTAAAACATAGAGCAAAGTAAACCACGGCTCACTATTTCTGTTTCATATACTTACTGCATCCGAAAAGCAGCTGTCATCCAAGAACAAAACCCCTATAAATAAAGAAGGAAGCTTTTAGGAGCTAAATACAAAAAACTATAGCCTCTAATCTGTACAATTAAGAGAAGTGTTTCTATTAAGCCAATCTCTTAGCTAAAAAGCTGGCAGTTTGTTGCTCTGAAATCATCATTCAGAAACACGCAGAAAAATACCTCATACTCTACATACTTTTTACAAGGTACTTCATATGTGTGTCTTCAGAGAATATTTAAGGATGGGGTTTTTATTACTTGCACATTTATTGCTTGGGCTTCTTAAATTTATACAAGTGTGCCCAAATCCCATCTCCAATGGACACAAGTCAAGATTGAGGCTACTAAGGAATTTTTTTTTTTTTTTACAGGATTGTTTTAGAGCAGAAAAGGTGATTATTTTTTCCCAAAACCATTTCCAGGGACTCTCCAATTTCAAAGATAAGTTCCATAAGAGTCTAACACAAGTTAATCAGTTGAACAGTAATTAGAAACAATGCTGTGATTACGTTAACAGAAAGGTTAACCTTCTTGTATAGGTTTACAAATCCTCCTATGAAACTGTACAGGAGAGATCACTTTCCACTGAATGTTCCAGTACCGTTCAAAAAAATTTGGTCTCTCCAAAGGCCTCTTCTTTCAAGTATGAGTATGGAGCTGAAGAGAGACATTTTTATTCAACAGTTTCAATAACAAAGTTGCTTTAGGGTTTTAAAAAAGGTGAAGAAAACTACACAAATAGCAGAGCAATCCTGATCAAACACCAGTATGCTTTTGATGCTTGCACAATTATTTAGTTGCAAAGCTACATTTTAAGTTGATACACATATAAAATGTTAAAATGCAGGCTGCCACCATTGAACAGCTCTCACATGGTTTATTCTCAAGCTGCAACCCAAAATTAGAGATATGTGAATTCAAAGACACCATAGACAGAACCAATTAAAAGTTTGGAGTGGAAGATAATTTTTTGGCCAAACCAGTCTTAATAGTAAGAGCATATGGCATTATTACTAGCCTCACACTTACATCCAGTTTTCTCATCTTCATGAGGAAGACAATGTACTATAAAGACCAACTAGGTATTCAGCAAAGTGAACATAATGTAAATTTTTGAACTGTTATTTAAGCACAAATTATTTGGTAGCCTTTTTTCTTCCCCACCTCCCCTTTGAAACTCTAACATATAGTCCCTCTCCTTATTAAAAAAAAAAAAAGTCAAAAACAATGACACAAGATACTGGTTTGTGATGTGGCCCTAGTTTGTCAGGAAATGCATTATTAATTTTTGCATATAGATGGTCTTCTAGTTTAATGACTGGTTCATTCAGCCAGGTGGAATGGCAAGTTACAACAGATTCCATTAAATGGTTTACATTTAAAAAAAGCCAAACTCTAGAATACTTACCCTATCATATTCAAGATCTTCAGGTACTGATGAAGATGTTGACAATCGGTTGTATCTTGATTCACTAAAATACATTAAATTACACTTTTAAGCATCTTTAATAACAGATGATGGAATTCCACTGAATTTTTTCAACTTTAACAATTTTGAAGTAATTAAGGAAAGTAAAGTAGTACAAAATCACTTTTTCACTTATGAAAGCTGTGGTTTTCATCTTGTAGCATATGCTTAATTACAGAGACTTTTGCTGTGTCTCACGTTGAAAAGGGAGGACGTGTGAGCTCCTGACATGAGAGCATTTAACTGAACTAGAAAGAAAACAATGTTTTATTGGGATATTAAACCACAATAACACAAGGGAATACAACATGTGTTTTGGAAGCCTAGTAAGGATCAGATTTGCAAGGTGGCTTCCTGTTCAGATATTCCTTGGTACAAGACATCACCTGTTTTTCCTCCACCTCACTTCCTTCATCTTACAGCCACTACTCAGAATTTCTCTGCACAATTAAATCCCTTACCTGCAGGGCTACCTACTCACACAAATTCAGTCCTGTAGCAAGGCTAAAAGGACTCTGTAGCCCTCAAATATAGCAAAGTACTCGGTTTTAGTTTGTGGGTAAAAGGAAATGTTGCAATGGTGATGAGCCCATAATTACAGGACAATACATGTTAAAATGGAGTGTATTCATAGGTGTATCTACAATAATTTTCACCTAGCTGGCTCAGGCCGCAGTCCAGCAGGGACAATAATACAGGCTCCTAGGTGTCTGACTGCTCAAGGACCTGTTTGTCCCATGCAGGCTTATACTGCCCACATGGACACCTAGACCAGAGCATCTTCACTCTTGCTGCCTGAGCTAGCTGTCACAGTTATTGCCCATCTTTTCTCTTTTTTTTTCTCCATATACTTTTCACAATTGTCCACAGATTATACCTAAAAAACACATTTTGAGTCCTTTCCTGTGGCTTAGTTGTGAATTTATGACAACTTAGCCACACCACTAATAGCAGGAAAAGGCTTGCTGTTAAAGTTTACCCACTTCATAAATAGACAGCTAGCTTTTAAACATCCCAAGACATCATCCTCTAGAAATAATATTAAAAAAAACCACAAAAAACAAAAAAAAAACCCAAACAAAAACAAAACCACAAACTATTTGCAATATTACTAAAAATCAGTGAAGAATTTCAGAAACCTGCAATGATACATTTCTTTTTTAAATCCTTCAGAAATATGGCACGGGCTGAACAGGGAGCTCTGGGAAGATACTGGGCTTGAGCCAAGATAAACAAAATAGTTAATATCCTTCTATACAGAAACACACTGTAAATATCAATCTGCAGTAACGTGACGCTTTAGCAGATAAGCAGCCTATTTTCTTACCTCCACTTCCTTAACCCACAACGGTAGAATGAAATTCATGACAGTGCCAAACACACAAATTTATTACTGAAGCTGCAAACAGTAACTCTGTGAGTGGGATTTATTTCACACAAAGCAGTATGAGGACATTTTTAACGAATATGTGCATGTGATGACAAACATATCTAATTGATACAAATGCACTTAATTTAAGCCCTATTTACTGTACCTACTTCCACATTCCCCAAATGGTTTCAACAAATCAGTCTCAATATCTTTTTTTACCTTTGAGCTTCTGACACCAGAGCAACACGACCATAGTCCCAGAATCTCTTTCTTATAATGGAAAACAGTAATATTAAAATCTAGAAAATAAAAACAAAGATCTTTGAATACTTATTTTTCCACTTCATAATAATTATTCTCAGGTGTATAGGAACTGTCAAAAAAAATGCTGTCCTAGCTCCTAAACCAACTGTCATATGTTAACGGTGGCCATGCTACTAACCAGCCTGTCTGGGACCAAAGGATCAGAGCACCTGCCTTCCTGCTGTAATTTATAAAGGAGGAGAACTGCATGCAAAAATACTTCTGAACTGCAAGTGCATGAAAGTTTTTGACACGAGAAGTGGCAAGTAGTACTTCAGAGGAAGTCAAAACTTTCATAAATACACCTTTACTCCTATACATTACTTAATGACCAGGACTATGATGGAAGACTTGTATTTTATTTTTAAACAGTGATGTAAGCAGGCAGTAGGGGGCTCAACTATCTTCTCAAGTATGAAAATAATTTCTATCTGCTGTAAAAGTAATACATTATTAAAACTCATAAACCCCAGAAGCCTATATTTGATCTCTGCAATGCAATTTTTATCTCCCCCCTCTATTTTCACTTTTTGAAAGAGGCTAAGAAAACAAGAAAAAAAACCACTATGTATTTCATATATGCATTTCTTTTTTCTTTTTTTTTTAAAGAAACAAGTTCCTCTGTACAAAGCAATGAAGCAGAAGTAACAAGGCCTGCTTTCTATGCATATGTAGCATACGCCCTCACCTTCTCGCCCCTCCTACATTCCATACCTGTTTGGCTAGAAAGTGGTGCTAGTGATGTAACTTATTTGGATCTGTGCAAATACCAACTGGGCAGCCAGGATACATGTCAAGATTATCTACGTGTGAAGATTACATAGCTAATTTCCTGATTTCACAATGAATATAACCTTCTTATAAGAGCCTTCCTCCCAATAGGGAATATTAATTTAGATCCTCCTCCTTCATCTGGCATTAAACTTCATGCAAGCAGGAAAGTTCTCTAGATTCTTTGACAACTTTAGTTGAAATTGCCTAATGCACTCTATGGTTATTAGGAGGAACTGCCAGACAGAAATGGGCTGACAAAGCAATATATAAACCTCACTTCCTTAGGAAACCAGCCTGGAAATAATATTCTGAAACCCATCAACTGACAGTTACTAAAGGGATCTGCAGTAAACATGTCATGAAAATAGGAATACAGGAGTTGCTAAACAAATTGCAGTATTCAGTATGTGTGAAGAAGAAAGGAGCCTTCTACACTGCATCTAATCCTCTACCTAAAGCTGTTAGAGGGAGAGTTCAACAGCACGGAACTCAAAAGCAGAGACTCAGCATCTTAAAATTCAACCACAGCTTAAAAAAAAAAAATAAGTCATTCCAAATACTCCAACTAAATCTTATTAAATGTTGTGCCATCAGTCGCACAGAGCAGTAAATACCATACATCCTCAGAAAATTGACTTGTTGCATACACCAAATCAATAGCAAAGCATGCCACTACATAACTTTTAGGAACATCCTCTAAGTTTCTACAGAACTACCATCTCAGACCTTACACAGGTAGTTTTAAGTTTCTCCACAATAGCTTTCTAGAACTCAGGAACTATGTCATCCTTTTCTTCTCATTTTACTACCACAAATCTCACTTATCAAGCCAATTTGCAGGTCTACAGCCCTTTTTCTGGTGGCTTAAGACCACCTAGACCAAACTTACAGAAATAATGGTAAATTTTATTGGAGTCTCAGGCCTACCCTGGAGCCTCCAGGCCAGCAAGTAATCCTTTTCCTCCTTTTGTCAGGATTGAGCTGATCAGTACGTTATTTCCTCGACAGCTTCACAAAATCTACTCTTAAAAAAGTTTGTGAAGTGATAAGACTTTCAGTATTGTATTTCCTTTTGAAAAACAATCAAGTTAGTAATGGTGTTCCCTTCCTGAAAAGGTACCCAGTGCTTAAACCCAGAGCAAGGAATAAATGTTCCTGCAGTTATGACAAAACATAGAAATCTGAGATAGCCCTACAAAGTGCACCATGACCCTACATACAGGCCCTATGATACTGCACTCTCTCTACATCTACACATCCAACATACAGTGCCACTGTCATCCCATGTGTTTGTGAACTTTTATCAACACTTGAAAAGTGCTTTGATGTTCCCAGGATAGCCTTAGCACGTTTCTTATTCTGAAGATTCTCAGAAACAAATCTCTATCTGATAAATACGAGAATTCTGAACAATCCAGCTTTTGAGGCGGCCAGAATTATTTTCAATACAAGAAATAGAAACTGGGCTTACAAAAAAGCAGGTTACATCAAGCAGCAGGACAGTTGGGATTCCACCAAAAGTTACTCCTTGGAGCACCGTGCTGCCCTGGGCAGTGCTGTAGCAGTATGTCTCATTTGTTGAGTTGAAAGGTAAACTTCTGTTCCAGAAGTAGACTAGATGAGAATGTCCAAAACCCAGAAAAAAGAAAGGGTTCATTTTGTCTTTCCCTTGAAGAAAGAAGAAGGAAAAAAAAAAAAAAAAAGAAGAGAGAGAGAAACAAAAAGTGAAACAATGGAACAACCATGTGAAAAGCCTGCCTGGTATTTGTAAGATGTACTAATATTAAAAGTATAAAAAGTACAGGAAGATTCAACCAGGAAACTACTTGGGAAGAGAAGTCGTATTTGACAGTCTTTCCTCTTCTCCTGTAAGATATTTCGCAATAACTGCTCAGTTACTAGTAGTGACCAAGCAAGAATTCCAGAAATCTAACCAACCACATCCTCTACAGACATCTGACGAAGACTACAGAAGACCCACACAAAACAAACTTCTCTATCTTCTAATCTATAACACCAAACTACTTGTTATAGACTGGATTCTGATTTTGGAGTAACACAGGGCATTCAATATTCCAACAACAGCAGTTTGAAGATTTTGCTCCTAGTTGATGGGCATGTGTGAACACACTGGCTTGTGAACTTTGTATTCAAATGTTAAGACGTTGACATTATTAACCAATTCACCACTAATTCCACAGAAAAGAACTACTACACAAATACACATAATCCTCTTTGTTCTTGGAATATTCTGGGAGTTTCCCTTTTTAATAGGAGAATTAAACTGAAATTGAATTATTTCATTACAGAAACATCATATGAACAAGAAATAACAAGGAGTATTTCTAATTTTCTAAGAGAACAGCCATCTACTTCATTTTAGTCATCTGACCTGCTCAGATAACGCAGCAGCATACAAGAATGCACAAGATTGGGCTATTGATACAAATGTGTTTTTACCAGTGGAGACAATTCCTCACTTATTTGGGGGCTTTCCACTTCAAACATTTCTTTTCTTGGATCTTATTAACTTGATGGTTCCCTTGTACTCGGGACAAGGGCATGCTTCATGTGGAACACACTTCTGACTGATAAATTAACAAAGAAAGCATACCCCCGAAAACTCTATCCTTTGAAAGCAAATATTGTAGATACTCATCACAAGTCCAGGGGCACTACTGTTCTGGCATCACGCCTCTGTGAGAGGAAAGCACCCGGCTCTGATGACAGCACTGTTCTGGAAGCTGAAAAAAAAAAAAGAAAACCCCACAAAAACCAACCCAAAACAAGATTATGAGTAACTACAAGTTCTGCCTTTAAACAGCAGAAAAACAACACGGAGAACATTCCTCCCCAAAGAGCATTTACTAAACGCTGGAACTGCGTGACAGGGTGGGGAAGAAATTTTG
Organism: Rissa tridactyla; assembly: GCF_028500815.1. NCBI lineage: Eukaryota > Metazoa > Chordata > Aves > Charadriiformes > Laridae > Rissa > Rissa tridactyla. Next base: position 16,170,549 of record NC_071468.1, on the reverse strand, counting down.
TCCCAACTGACTGTGTTTCACCACAGGGGAAAAAAAAAAAAAAAAAAAAATAATTAATTAAAAAAAAAACACACAAAATTTGTGGCGCCAATCTACCCTTGCTTTCTAAGGATTGAAATTTAGGGCTGAGAGAAGTATTTTTGAATATTTTTTGGAAACCTTTGCTGTAGCAACTGCAGGGACCGCACGCTAAACTTTTAAGTAATGCACCGGCTCTTATCTAACACAGCTTCCAATTCTCCAATGCGATTAAGCGAGCCAGCTGTCAGGAAGATAGAGGGGACGGCGGGACCTCCTAGGGGTGGGGTGGGCCGCGCTGCACCCACCCAAGGAGCTTCCAGGGAATCAAGCACCGGTCCGGGGACTCCAGAGACGGGGAACCAGCCGGGGACTTGCGGGGAGGAGGCCCCGAGGCGCCGGCCCTCTCCTCAGGAGGGCCGGGCGGCGGGGGGCGGGAAGGCGGCCAGCTCCGTCCCGCGCCCCCGCGGCCGCCCCTCAGGGCTCACCCCGCCGCGGCAGGACCTGCCCCGAGGCCCCCTCACGCAGCCCCGTCCCGTCCCGTCCCCACGCGGCGCCGCCGGGCAGCGCCGTTCGTCCCCCTCCATTACCTGCAGCGGGGCGGCCTCCCCTCCCCTGCCCTTTCTGCCTGGTCGCCACACGGGGCGCGTCGCCGGCCCACCGTCCCGCTCCCGCAGTTACGAACCCCGGCAACAAGTCCCGGGAGTGGCGCATGCGTGTCCGGGACGGGACGGGGCCGGCCGTTAGCGACCGGGGCGGCGGCCGCGGGTTCCCCGCCTCCTTCCTTCCCTCATTCCCTCACAGAGCATCAGAGCCCCGAAGGCGGCTGGCTTTTTTGGCGTCCCTCGCTTTTCTGATCTTCTTTTTCAGATCCCGAGGTGCTTCCACTGAAGGAGGGGAACCCCATAGTAAAAAACCGGGGGGAAGTCGTCGTCGTTTTTCTTGCAGCGCTGTCCCTTGTCGCCTGCCACCAACACGACATGGCGGTCAGGGAGGTGCAGGCCCCCGCCCTCGTTCAGCCGGGTTTTGCTCTGGCAGAGGAGAGGCCGGGAGCTGTGCTGGAGATGGGTTTGCTCCCATATGGCAGGGCCGGCAAAGGGCTTCAGGGTTGGAGGCCTGTGTGTGCCAGGGCTGCCGTGAAGGTGCCTTGAGCCAAGCTCTCCCTTTACACAATGCCGCTGAAATGATGTCTGTGGTGGTTTACAACAGTTACTTTAGAATTTTGTAGGTGATCTACGAACATTTTCTGCTGGACAAACTCTCCAGTGAAGAGTGAAGGATTTCCTAACCACTTGGTGATTCTCAATTTTAATGTTAGCATGGACTACAGGGCTCAGGTTTGGAGGAAAAACCCTTTTGTGCCTCTATGACTCCCATTATCCATTAACATTAAAAAAAACCAAACCAACTGAGATCCAAACGGAGCTTTTTATAGCCAAAAAGGAGGAAGATGTGTGAGATTTCAAGAGAGATTTCGCAATTCCCAGCCTGGTAAAGTGGGCAAATGTGCAGGTACAAGTGGAGCGGGCCATACACCAAGATAGGTAACTGCAAAATAAATTAAGTAATAGCAGTAATATGAATGTTCCGTTAAATATTCAAAGCCCCTTGTCAAAGCCCCAAGCCCACACGCTTATAAAGAGAGAAATAGCATTCAAATGTTGTAAATTGGAGAAAGCGAGACCTAGGGAGTTCCGCTTCATGTGTCTATGACAGGGCTGAGATGAGACTGATTCCCAGCCATCCACAAGGAAGTCCTGTCCTTCACGGGAATGAATTGCTTCCAGCCACAAAGCCAGAAACACAATACAGCAAGGCTCCACTGTCCATCTCTTCTCTACCCTTTATTTTAGTGTTCTCTCTACAGCCGTTTGGTACTCAGCACTGCCAGTCATCATCCTCCTGCGTCTTCATCCTTTGCCACTGATTGGCATGATTGGCCTCAATGAGTAGCAGGCATCTGAGGAAGAAGGGGATTATGATAACGATGAAAATGTAATTGTTCAGGGGGAGGCAGGGAGATCACCTGCCTCCAAAGATTTGCACCCTACCTCCAGTCTCATGGATGAAGCAGCAGTGATGTTTCAGAGCAGCGGTCCACACTCAAAACAACCAAAAATCATCAGGGTATTTGCAAGATCCAATCTGATGTTACACTGATCAAAATCTCAGGTCAGTGCTCTGTTGACTTTTATGTTTACAAGAAATGAGCATCCCAGCTGCCAAGAAGCCAGCATCTCCCCTAGTTGGCAGTCCCATTCCTGCCTTTCCATCTTCAGGTCCATATATCCCCATGTATTCAAACTGTGTGTACGACTTACTTATGGCCCTGCACGCATACCTGTTATCCTGCCCCCTGCCATGTTATTAATCCACAATTGCCTCGCGCTGTCAGATCCTTGCCTCACTTTTCAGGAGTGCCTGCTCGGCGGAGAGCAGCGTTTGGCTGTACATGTGCTATGTGCCTTCCCTGACTCCCTCCTGCAAAAAGGGAAAAAAGTCCCAGTTATCTGCAGTAGCCGGGAGACATCTCAAGATAGAATTTCACCATTTATCTAGCAGCTGCATTGTAGAGAATCTGGGATTTTAAATTGGCTGTAAACATTTATGTTAGTTAGAAAATGGCATAGAAGTCCTCAGCTCAAAGCAGGGTGGTTCACATTCACTACTGCAATAAGGAATTTCCACTATTGTTGAAAACAATGTTAATGATTTTAGCTTTAAAAAGCACTCTCTTGTAATTAGGGCTATGTTGGTGGCAAAGTTGTTTGGCATGAATACAGTAGAGTAATTATTCCATCCTGACTTTTCTGGAATAACGCTTCCTGTGGACAGTTTAGTTGAAAACAGGAATCCAAAGTGGAATAGTTATAATCGCTTTCTTTTAAATTTAATTTTACTGATGTAGCTGCAGCAGAGTAGACCTGCCATGTAGGAGAAGCCTCAGTCTACGCTTGCAGCTCTTATACTTCTAGGACCAAAATCTGTTTGGGTGGATTTCTTGTTGATTTCCTAGGCTGTTTGTACTTTGATTTTTGTCTTATTTTTCAGAATTAAGAAGGCCTTGCTCTGGCTGGACTATCTTATTCTGTAGTGTAAAATAGGTGATGTTCAGTGATCTTGACATTGTAGTCTTGACATTCTTGGTTCTGAAGAGTTTTGCCCAGATACAAAATAATTTTTACGTCTCTTTCTCACAAGAATAACATCAAGCTTTTGTCATTTGGGTTTTTTTCTTCCTCTGTCTAGACAGGCTCTTTAGCTAAGTGGTGTGATTTTGTTTATCTCTAATTTCAACAGCGGAGTCACATTTCCCTCCTCCCTACCTCTTGTAAATAGGGTTTTGTTTACCACTGTCTGTTCTTTTGGTGACAAAAGCCACATACTGTCATTAGTTAGCAAACGTTTAATTATGTTGCTAGAGCAGACGGAGATCCAGCCTCAGGACCTAGGGAGCAGGTCAACAGAATTTAAAATTCTTCCATCTTTCTCGTATTTTGCATGCTCCGTATCCACTTCAACAGATCTTTAGCACCAAGTTGAACAAGTGTGCGGGGTATTTACACTTACATGTGTGACTCTTCCCTTACTTTATTAAATGACCTTATGGCTGAAGAACTCCGCTGTCACTTTAGTTTGATTTATCACAGCAGGACTTCCCTTGATGGGTGAACTCCCAAGAGGACATCAATAGTCCCTGGATGTGAGTAGCAGGTGGCCTGATGCTTTGCCATGCGTGACAGCTTTCGCCGTGGTTTCTTCTCTCTGAAGAAACTCATCAGCCCAGCTTGCTGTTCCTTACTTATCTGCCTATTCAAATATATCTTAATGGATTTAATTCGGGCTTCTAGCCTGGCAGCCCTTTGCTATGTTTTAATCTTTGCCTTCATCTAGCAATCTGTTTACAACCCTCGATATACCAAAGGACTTAGTGTGGGCATTATGGCGTCTTCCTTTGAAAGCCCTGAGCATTAATGTGTGTATAATAAAAACAAACAAATAGAAAAATCTAGACATATATTCAGATTTAAATGAACTCTAATCATAATACAAATAAGCAAGCAGCAAGTGTTGATTTAAATTAACAATTTACACTTGGCTTCTCTCTATACTTATTATTTTTGTAGTGCTCCTTCTCATTCATAGATAACATGTTGATTTTCAAGGTAGAAATACCTTCACATTAAAGTTGGAATGTATTTCTATTAATCAAGACAATTGACTATTATAAAAAAATTTTAACCAAATATATCCAGTGACACATGATAGAAACTTGCCTTGCTTTTCTTATACATTTTGTGTCAGATAGGAAGTGGTGAGCAGGGCATTGGTATTGATACTTGAGCATGATTAATTTTTCTCATGATCTTTGTCAAGTTATATTTGAATGAAAACTGGGATTTTATTAAAACGCACAAGTAACTGCAATCCAAAATAGCAATACTGAAAAGCACGGGAGAAAAAAAGTAAGCTTATTACATCATATTTTGCATTTAAACTTGATTTATGAAATGGTGAAGTATTGTCCCTACTTTGTGCACTGAGCTCATTGTTTTTGAGCATCCTGGTTGTGTCCAAGGAGATGTCCCTGTGAGTGCTCCTTGGCTTCTGTACCGATACCCCAGCTATAAACACTGCCAAAACCAGCCGCAACAACCTCTGGACCTTGCTGTAGGCCTGCCTGGGCTAAGACAGAGCTCTGCCTTAGCAGGGGACAGTGCATCCACTTCCTTCATCACTCGCCTGTGCGCAATGTGAGGTTCTAAACCTCTGGTTTGGGGGTGGTTGCAGCTCTGGAGGGTCTTTTGCTGATATATAGGATTTTTAGGCTTATTATTACCTTGCCAAAATGCAACCGCTGTTGATGTGACACACTTTGGTACAAAACTGGGACAAGGTGACCTGAAACACGGATGACTTCATTGTTTTCTGAATATACATATTATCTTAATGCCTCTCCATGCATTAACCCTGTGTGTATGGAAGAGAGTTAATGCATAGGTGGCATAGCACTAACTATAATTAAGGCAGCTCCCTGAGAGAGAGAGGCAGATGGAGAAACCATCTGCCATAATCTGATCTCTCCCACTGAGGAGGACAGCACCTGGCCACATCACCCATTGGATTTAGGTGAGTCAGGGAGCAGGTGTATTTGTCACCAGTGTAAAATATCAAACCACTTGCTGCTTGTAATGTTTTCTCATTCTTGTGTGCAATATATGTTAGTTTTAGTGAAGAACACTAGTGTTCTCAAGACCCTCTGTGCTCCATAGCTGTCCTGACTGTACATAGTAACTTTTATTGCAACAGTACTGGGATGAGACCTGGGCAGACCTGACGTCTTTGCCTTAGGTTCTGCTTTCTCTGGAGCAGAAAGCTGGGTGAGGGTTTGTGCAGGAGCCACAAAATGCTCCAGGAGATTTTGCAGTCTAAACCATTGGAGGGCCAAGTCAGCAGGGTTTGCTGGAACCTTGGATTGAAAGTAAATTTTTGTTAACCAACCTCTCAAATCTGGGTTTTGATCAGCATAAATCAGAATAAATCAGAATAAATCAACCTCTTAAATCTGGGTTTTGATCAGAATAAATCAGAAGGACAAAACTAGGTTTTCCTTATTTTTTATGTTTTTTTCAAATTTTCGGTTTGACAGCTTTGAGCTAACTAGTGCTTAAATTGGTTGGTCTGCTTTATCCATTCTCTATATGTAAAGCGACCAGTGAGATCCCCAGCTTTTAGACTTAAGAACTGGGTTCAAGGCCTTGGTGATGACCCTTCCTGGTTTGCTGGCTTGACTTCCCTTAAAATGTCAGCATCAAACACACTGCTTGAACATTTATAAATGTCATTTACAATATTTTTAATGTGTCAAAACCTTAAGCCTTAATATAGGTGGTTATAATTTAAGTATATTTTTAAAAATAAGAATGTATTTGAATAGAAATCTGGATTAAATAATTTTTAAACAACTTTTAAAACAAGTAATCTTTTTTTTCCCTCGGGCAAGAATTCCCCCTTCCCACTCCCAGGTTTACAGATGAAAAAAAATTCGGTGTACAGACTGTGAGGATTTCAAAGAGCTTTGATTTTATTTTAATCTCAGGTTAACTCAAAGCAAACTAGAAGCAGCAGAATTAAGAATTATGCTTTATTAGCATCCGTGCTCTGCCTAGGAGCTTGCGCCAATAATCATCTCTGTAGATTTGTGTGTCTCAGCCTTTAGAAATGGGCCTGATCTGTTAAATTCAGATTTCAGCTTTGCAAAGAGCTGAGGAGGTTCCCTGTTACATTTTCCACTACAGCAGTGCCTTGGCTCCTTTGCAGATAGATGCACGCCGCGGCGGGCGAGAGCAGGGGGCCACTAATGACAGCAGGATGATCCTGGTGAGCCGAGGCAGGGGGTCAGGTGCCGGGTACGCCTGGTGCAAGCGTCGGGGGCGAATTGGTGAGAGGATGCAAAGTGGCTTAAGCAGGAAGCCGTGAAGAGCTGTCGCGATGGCAAACAACCATGACCAAGGGCAGCGTGGCTTTTTCCAGGGAGGAAGATCCTGCATCCAAGGCCTGGCTTTACTAGAGTGCGACTGGAAATAGTGGGGTGCAGCAGCATCCAGCCAGTTCCAAGTGCATGACTGCTGCTGGAAGCACACTGCAGGCAGCTGGGTCCTCGCTGGGCACTTTCTGTCCCCTCCGCCTTAGGGAAGCAGAAGAGTTGCCTAAATACTGGCCATTCCTTAACGTGATCACCCGCTGGACATAGTGTCACCATGCCTTCTGATTTTCCCATTCTCATCCCTGCCTATCCACTTTCATTCCTCTTTCTGTAGTAGTTTATTTCCCCCTCCCATTCATCCTTTCTCATATCTCCTTTTTTGTGATGATTTCATTTTCTCTGGATCGCTTGCTTTTCTTTCTGTTCCATCTTTCTCCTTTCAAAAGTATGCGAAACGGTAGAAGGGTGTTCCCTTGCATCTCTTCCAGCTGTACATGGCATGTTTGATGTTGCCTGAGGAGTAAGAGTATGCCCAGCGATCTAAAACGTCACTGCAAGCTGAGCTTAAGCACATGGGTGAACAATGGAGAGCTTTCTTCCTTGTAAGTCAGCAGTAAGAGATGGCAGGAAGGATATCTCTTATTTTACTAAGACACTTTATGTACAGTAATTGTTACAGTTTGTTGGTGATTAGGGTTTTGTTGATAGAAGCTGTGGTTGGCTGGTGCCTTTGAAAATCAGGTCATTAGTTTTGGTGCCTAAATATGGACTTGAAAATTTTTGGCCAGGGCAATTTCCTCAAGGTCATTATCCTGACTCAGGGACAGAACTGGGAAGAGGGCCCAAATCTTTTCAGCTCTCCCTTCCTATTGGTATTCTGTTCAGTTTCAGTAAAGCAGATGTTTATATATTCAGATTATATACCGGATTATAATGAAGCGAGTGATCAGAATTAATTTGGGAGGAGTTAAAAGCAGGTCCTGTGAAGTGGCACAGCCACTTTGTGGGAGTTTCTGGAGTGAGACAGGCCCGCGGCAGAAGAAAGATTCCTTGTTGCATGGGAGCACCTAGGCAAACCATTCCTGCCTTCACAACACAGTGTGCCTTTTCTTTTACACCCTGCCTGGATCAGTTCCTGGGACTGTATGGAGAGAAAGTAGGTGTGAGCTGGCACTGCTGCATGCGGAGCCCTGGGATGAGCAGACCTGAGGTTTAAGGCCCCAAAATGCCAACAATGTAAGACCTTGAATTTATTATTCAAATTAGCACAGTGAGAGCATTTCTCAGAGGACATGAAACGATACTAAGAAACTGGTTCCCATCCACTTTCCTTAGGAAACAAGACAAGTGTGTTCTGTAATTGCTGCGGTTTCTGGATCAGTTTCAAGGCAAGCCCAGGCAACAGCATGTTTTCATGTTCCATTGTGAATCTGAGCTTTTTCTGATTTAAAACAGCATGTGCCTAAGAGTTTACCAGCCTGGGAACATAGTGAAGTCCAGAGGTAAGCTTTCCTATCACGAGGGACTGAGAACAAATCAAGCGGTGCAGCCTCCAAAGAGTTTCGAGAGCCAGTCTCCCAAGTCTGCTGCACATTGTGAGTTTCAAATCCCTTCCATTGGACCTGAACTTCATTGAAAACCCTGTTTTCACGTAGTCTGCCTTTGAGCTGTTCTAACAGATCCCATCAAACTGTGTAAGTACCTCAAATTGATTCCCAGGCCATCTATGTCTCTGCTGTGATTGTAGTAATTTATTTCTAGTTTTGCTGTCACAGGGGTAAAATATTCCTTGCTCTATTTTAGAATCAAAGCAGAGAAGAGGGACTAGGCACCCAAGTTTTGCTCAAATCAATGAAAAATGGACTCTGAATTCTTTTTCATGCCTTTGAAAATCTTCTCCATATGTGTGATTTCTCAAAAGGTCCTGGGTTCTGTACTGGCAACTGCTGAAGCTAACAGCCACACTACACAAATAAAACAAATTGTAGTCACCATGTCTTTATTATCATTATTCAACCTGGAAAGCTAACAGCTTCAAATGCGTGGCGTTTCCTGCAGAATCTGGTGTTGAAAGCAAAATTAAGGTTCAGAAATGCATTTGGTGGCTGTGTGGAAATGTTGGCCATTCCTGGATTGACGCTTTTGAACAAGCAAATGGCTAGGTAAGAAAAAAAAGAAAAAAAAAAACCAACAACAACTGAAGTTTGTGCTTCACGCTCCAAGTGACCTGGCCAAGTGTGGCTAGATTCCCTTTTAAGATCAAATGACCATGATGCATCTCCCAGGGTCCTGTAGTATGAATGCTAAAAGGATTAAAACTAGTCAGGTCACACAGCTTTATTTTACTCTTTGCAAGGGCAATGTTAAATCCGAGACTTTATACCCTTTGTTTACATAGATATGGGTACATGGCAGGAAACGACATAATTTAACCTGTGCCATGAAGTGAAATACCCCTGTGTGTTCCGTTTTGGAGTAAAATACACAAGGAACTGTATTTTCTCCAGTTCTTTCCTACTGAAGTCTTTTTCATTAAAAAGTAATAAGGTACCAAAAAAATTACAAAAGCAATACAAAGATAATATAAATGTTTAAGTGAAAACAGCTTTTTAGTAACTGCTCAAGTAGAAGCAGTCTGTCCACAACGCTCACCTTTCTGAACATTGCAGCATTGTTTGAAGGCAAAAGAAAATTAGGGGCCTATTTTGATATTTGCTATTATGCGATTCTCAAAGGTGTAACAAGGTACCCAATCTAGACAGAAGGGGAATGGAATGGAAAGGATAAATAACAAACCCGCATGCTAGGTAAAAAGCTTACTAGGTTTTCAAAAATGAGTTGATGTTAATTATTTGACATTTTATTAACAGGTTTTAAATATTTTAAAATGCATTTCAGATACTCTAAAGCCCTCTAAGACCATTCTCAGAAGTGGCAACAGCACACTGAAGACAAAGAAAAGATGCCTGCAAAGTTTTATGCAACATTTACAACCCGTTAAGCCTGGCTCTTTCTGTTTAAACGGAACAAATATCAAACACTGGGATGAGGGATTATAGTCTGATCCAGATCGTCATTTCCAGGAAGATTGTTTTGTACCTCTTCAATCTCCTGCCCACCCCCCCGAAACCTCTCAAACTTCCCCCCTCAGTATCAGCCCAGCTCACCCAGAGCTCAGGCAGGTCCGCTGCTGTTGCTGGACTGGTTTGGAATTCCACTTCATCATCCTTTTGATCATGGCACTAGCGTGCTGTAAACATCAAGGAAAAAAGCCATGTGCAAGTAATTATTTTGAAACTGAATACGTCTAGGTTCCGTGGTGTAAAACCTACTGACATGCAATAGCCCCAAAGTCACTTTGGCAGCAGATGATGCAGGTGGAAAACAACTACATACGTAGTTTAGCTCATTTTCTTGCTGTTGCAGGTATCTTTTTTCCCAATTAATATATTTGCTAAGGCACTGCCCAAGTTAATTTTAAATATCTCCGTGAGGACTACTGGAAGCCTTTGGGCAGTTACTCTGCACTCTTATCAGATGTACCAAATTAAAGAAGTCTAAAGTATTTATCGATTCTATCGTGTCATCTCTGTGCATGTTGTGACCTAATTTTATCTTCTACAATCTTGCACTGGTTTTCATAATTTCCCATGAAAAGAAGAGCCCTTTTTCTTTTTTGCACTAGGCTAACAAATTACTATTTTGTATGACAGCTCACAACGCTTAGCAGAAAAGGTTCCTTTTAGATCTCGCTCATCTTGGCCTTTCATCTTTATTTTTGGCCTGCAGAAAAAAAACATCTTCCACCAAAGTTAGTAATGCAAATTTTTCAACTTTCATTAACATATAGTTCATAATCCTTCTGCCTTTGCAGCTTCTCCTGGTAGTAGAAATAAATTACAGCTGCTAGAATATAGTGTTATTCTTTCTCTGACTCAGGAAAAAGTGATTTGTCTTCTCTTTTTCTTAGCAAAAGAGGAAAGTCTGTTCAGCGAAGCAAAAGTTCTTAGGGTTAAAATTAACAAGAGGAAATACAACCCGTAATTAAGCCAGGCTACTCACAGCCACAGATGCAATATGAGTAGGATTCCAAGTGTATTAGCATGACAGGAAAACGGGGGCATTCCTAAATTAGTGGAAAGCCACTTGCGGCACAAACTTGGCACAGAATTTGTCAGGGGTACGGGACACGCATCAAACTTTCAGAAGTCTGGAACAGGCTGCTCGGGGAAGTGGTTGAGTCACCATCCCTGGAAGTTTTTGAAAGACGGGTAGACATAGTGCTTAGAGATACGGTTTAGCAATGGTTTTTCTCAGAGTTAGGTTGATGGTTGGACTCGATGATCTGAAAGATCCCTTCCAACCCAGGCAATTCTATGATTCTATAAGTCCGTAGAGCCGTCCAAGCCTGAAAGCTGCGTCAACATCAAGCCCAGCCCTCTTGATAGCACCATGTGCATTAAAACCTTCAGCTCCCACATTTTTCTTCAGTGTGACCGCTGCCTCCATCGCACACACGTCACACTGACGTTCGCTGGAGCAGGTTGGTGAAAGCCCAGCTTGGCAGCCACCACCGCCAAGGGCAGGGAGAGCCTCTGCAGCCTCTCGGAGCATCCTTACCCCTCCCTGGCCCAGAGGTGGGCTCTCACTTGCATCACTAAGGCAGGAAAAACGGACTCTTAAAAACTAAAAGCTGATAAACTTTCACAGTGTAAACACACCGCTGCAAAGAGAGAGAAAAACAAAAAAGCAGCATTTTAACTAAGCAGATAAATGGGGTCTTATTAGAAAATTAAGTGGTGCTCCTACAAAATACAGTTATTTCTCAGTAATGGGGACGTTCCTCAATAAAGTGGACTGTGGTGTAAAGCAAGCAATTTTGGGCCATATGCTTATTTATCTGATTCATCAGCGTTTGCTAAATGTCAGCGTTTTCGCTAGCAGCCTTTTCTGTAGCCATCAGAGTGGTAACAAATCCTACTTCCCCAGCTACAAACAAGGCACAGGCTAGGGCAGTGTGGAGGAGACTGCTGAGGGGACAGAAAAAAAGCTGTATTTAAACAGTTGTGTTTGCTTTTCTGTTTAAAAAAAAAAAAAAAGAATAGTGGAGATCTCTCTGTCTGCCAGAACACTGCCACTTTGCAAATGCTGGCAACACAAACCCTGTGAGCAAGAAGCCAGCTGACATCATCTGACCAAGGACATGGTGGCACTTCAGACATTTTATCCATTCTGCTTCAAACAAGGCGGCCTTTTGTCTGGGATGTTTGACCAAAGCAAGCCCGTGAGCAAAAGCAGAAGGCTGCCTATGGAAGGTGTGCTTAAGTCAATGCAATCTTAAGATAGACGGCAGCAGAATTTACACGAACTGAGTTGAAGATCAGACCAGGTTTGCAATCTCTCTCTCCAACAAAGTGGGGTTTTTTTACTGCACTGGGTACACTGTGGGATAAATGCGTAAGGGAACATTATCCCCGTTGCTGCCTGGGGCTTCGCCACCAGCATTTGTGAGAGGAACTCAAGAGCTCGTGTCATCTGTAAGGTATTTCCATTGGAGATAGCCACTTCAGTCTGGCCTAGACTAGCGACGAGGAAAAGCAGGCTCAAGTCCTTGCCTAGATTAAATGAATTGGTTAATTTCTCCACAGCTCAAGCAGATGATTGTTTGCACCACAAAACTGGCTGCCGAAACCGGCTCTTCAGCTGGCAGGCAGGCTAAATATTAGGGACTGAGGTTCAGAAAAGACACCAAAGCTGCAGTGTCTTTGGTATGAGATCTGTGCGCTATCAGGTCACAACGAATGCGACTCAGCTCAGACATGGGACACAAAGTTCTATTTCCCACAGTCGTATTAGCCAGAGTTCACAGTACAGACATAAAGTCCATTTTATGATTTTTTGCTCAGAGTGGGGGGATGCGTGGAAGTGCATGTCTAAGGACAGGTAAGTCAGGCAATACCTGAATGAGCACAAAGCCTTTTGGCACAAAAATCAACACGGCCAAATTTTTTGAACAAATTTAGAACCCACAGAAAGGATTTAGTGCAACACTGCATTGAGCGGCTCTGCTGTTTTCAGTCTGGGCCTGGGAGCCAGATGTCTTTTGTTATCAGGCCATATCTTACGAAACTTTTCCATACGAGATTCTTGCAGAGCCGGCTGAGGCAGTGAGGAGCACACATGCAAACTCCAGTGAGCTATACCGGCCCCGCAGAAGTCCTGGGTGCTGTTCTCTCTACCCCGAGCAAGCTGTCCATGCCCTCATGAGGGAGCAGCTATCTCTAGAGGTAGAGGAGGACGGAAAGCCACCACCCTGGCGAGATAGTTTCTCCGTATCATTCAGCAGGCATATGCTGTTTTCAAGGAATAAGTAGAGTACATACCAGAGCATATCTACACCAGGCTGGCGGCTGGTGGTGTCAGGAGCTAACCTGGCAAACAAATGCGAAAAGAGGAATTTCTCGAATTTCTCAAATTTCTCAAAGGTTGTCTTGCCTCTGTGAAATAACAGAGTCTTATTGAGGAATTACCACTAGTCTTTTTGCATCCTCCCTGGAGCCACACAGCGTGGATGGAGTGAGACATACATTGCCTTTCTCTCCTTGCGTAAAGGCAACATCAACGTACAGGGCTGCCTCTGGTGGGGGGGACGCGTGTTGTGTGTGTTGCACCCTGAAAGTGCTGCACCGCTCAAGAGGTGGGAAATGGAAATGCTTTTTTACTTAGTCACTATTTAGAAATTAGGCCTAAGCCCAGATTGAGTGAAATCCGGCTGGCGGGCAGCTTGCTGGGGTGGGCTCGGTGGGCTCCATGCTCGCTCTCCGGACTTGTTTGACTCAGGGCTGGTCCCTGCAGAGGTACAGGGATCCCACCTCCAGCACGGACCATGCCAGTCAAGAAGGAAGCCAAAGGTGCCTGTGAAATCCCAGTTAAAGGTGTATAGCCTGGGTTTAAAATGCTGGTGGGAACATGAAGTTTGAAGCACCGGCTGGTGGCTGGTGGGGGGCGGTGGTGAGGTGGCACGAGAAGGGCATGTCTTCCTGCACATCCTGCAGTTTGCTTCCACTTTTGAAACCTCTAACCCAGCGCTTCACGTGACCAGCCTCTTCTGCGGTTTGTTGTTAGCAGTGTAAAACTCGCCGTGCTTAAGACTGAAAAAGAGTAAGAAATAGAACCTTTACTTGAATCCTTCTTTAACTTGACAAGTTTATGCCTGCATCTTAACCACTAGTATTTTTATTTCCATATTGCTAGATTCAAAACACCCTGACTTTGGGGAAAACCAGACCAAAACCAAGATAGAGATGTACTCCCATCTCCATATGATAAACCTGTTGCACAAAGCAGGGCATTCCTTGGAGCACGCAAAAATTGTTGCCTTTTGCATCCCTCAAGCAAAGGCTGGTTTAAAATGGGCCCAATTGTAATACAAAAAAAGTATGTCTGTGGAAATTAAAATCTTGAAAAATTAAATATTTGGATCCTCACTGACACACTGCAAATGCATTTGAAACATGCTGGTTTCCCAGGATAATAGCTACATAATTAGGGTAAGCCCTTCACACTTTCTCTTTTAACCCATTGGATCTATTTACCAAAAATCCTTACATAGATATGCCCAGGAAGTGCCTTAGAGAACTGTTTCTTAAATTGTTTTAAATTAAAAACTTAAATATATACATTCTCTCTTCACAAAGTGATGGCTTTTATTAAAACTGCAAGTTGCTTATACTTTATCCCTTGCAGCCTCTTTAAATCCTCTCTTTGACATTTTGAATGTGCCATGCGGGTTTTAAGACACATTACACAAAAAGAGCTATTATAAAATTCCTGTACTTTTTCTTGTTTGCATGACAAAGGGGGAATGGCAAATCCTCCAATTGGACCAGATAATCACTCTCCTGTGAAAAGCCTACAATCCACATCCTCTGTTTTCTTCTTAACTGAGCTTCAACTGTGTTTTGTCAATAATTTTATTTTAAGTGTGAAGCCCATAAATCATCTTCGAATACACATTGGACAGTGAAGGGTACTGGTAGATAAGACATCAGCCACGGCAGAAGTCACATCCAGATCCAGGAAAGTCGGGTGCTGCGGGAGCAATCTGGCATTTTCATTCATGTAACCACATTTTTTTGAAAAGCCCTCGCTACATAGTAGGACCACTCTCCAGAGCAAAGGGAAATTGGATGGATAAAGGTTTACAGGATGAGGGCTTCTGACATGTTTAAAGAGAGACCATTACACATGCCTGAACTGCAGTTTTATCCAGGTGACTCTTGCTATTAAACACAACAAATTCACTGCTGGAACCGAGTTAGCCAACACTTAGAGAGTGTATCGGAAGGAAGCTTTGTCAGCCACCTGATGCAGTTTGTGGCCGAAGCCTCCAAAGCGGTTCATGGTGCGGCTGTATTTGTCCCATCCCAGGAGGATCAGAAATGTGCCATTTAGCTGGGGAGGCAGCCCGGAGGGAACAGCCGGGCGTACAGAGCCTTTCTAAGGGGCTGAGTGAGTCACAGAGATTTCGGGAAAAAAAACCCTTCCCTCCTCTTATTCACAAGAGCAGGAGTTTTTGACATGGGTTGAAGTTGAGGCGGTCAAATGAAGTGGGTGTTTTTCACCGCTATTTGTGTCTTGGGAATGAATATAACAGAATATATCGATTTGTTCAGAGAAAGGTGCTACACAAAGAGAAAGATTAAGGAATGTACTGCTCTGGGCCATGCACACACTGTTAGTTTATAGTCCACGTTTCCATTTTAGCCTTAAAACTCAATTCAACTAAATAACGTGCCCCTTTAACATCTCATGGAGGCTTTATCATGTTTAAGGAAAGAAGTTTCTTAGAAGGTTATAAAGACAAAAAGACCAGTAACAGAGGGTTTAGTTAGGCTCTTTCAGATGGCTTTGTTACTTTCCTCTGTGTACAGAACAGGCTGCCTCGGCTGACGCTAGTTTTAATGAGGGACGAACCACAATAAGGTGCTTTTGTACAAGTTCATTTCATCGGGTCTTCCAGCCATGCTTTTTTCAGGGCACACCATTCAGCCAGGACATTGGATGAAACCAGACTAATTTTGACTCATTCACAGAGACACATGAAATCCAAAGATCTTCTGATGCTGAAGACATTTGTCTGTACACTCAGGCCCTTCTGTACTTGTGACTGCTGGGAGGATGAGAATCTGCCCCAAGTGCCACTCTCCTTCATGCTTTTATCGACCACATTTTATTTTTTTTCCATTCACTTCTCCTGGGATTGGTTTCAAAAATAGGCTTCTGCCTCTTATGCCAGCGAAGGCCAGGGAGGAAAAGGAGGTGAGCTTCAAGTGTAAAGGTTGACTTCAAGGCAAACAAGCAGCGGCCCTCCGTCCAAGCCTCCAGGTCGGCTTTGCTCCCCAGAGACAGCTCTCTATTGCGGTTGTTGATAGCGTTCAGAATACCAATATTCTTCATCCCTGTTGTGGCAAAGCAGAGTGGTTTCTCATGTTCTCGAAAGGTGATCTGCCTTTATATAAAGCCGCCTTCTTTTAAGCGCAAGTATTATTAGACCCACAGGAATCCATGAAGAGTGATGGGACGTTTTTCTAAAATGTCAGGCCTGTACATCTTCCACCTTCTGTGATTCAGAAGCAGTGTAAAAGGCCATAAACCATTCAGCTGCTGTGATTCACTGCCCTGATTCATACGCCCAATACACATATTCAGAGATCAAAGCGGTACCTACCCCCCAAAAAAAGATTTTAAATGATTTTTTAATGCCTGCCATAAAGATGGACTTAGAGCTAAAGCATTATTCTCCTGACTGATATTGGCTATTTTAGGTAGCAAGTCCCCAGCGGTAAAGATTGACGCTTCCTTTAAGAATTGTATGGCATGGTACATAAAGCAATGTACTCTGCAGACGTGTTTCCTCCCTGACCTAGGCTGAACATGAGACACTGATCACTCAGAGGTTTTCTGGGCAAAAGTTTACAGGGAATTAAAAAAGGATGGAAACTTCTTCCCCATTGAGGAATCTGGAAGCTCCCCTAAACTTTCTTCTATTAACTTTGCAGTAGATGAAGGTGTTAAACTGGCGTGTGTCTACCGACCGGGGAGTGATCCTTTTAAGTCCTCTGCTTCGTCCCCACTTGTGGAATTTGTTGTGCCAGTGGGACAAGGCTGGCTATAAAACCCCGGCACAGGGGACCTCCGTCCCGCTCAGGCAGCCTGCCCCCACATCTCTGCCGAGAGCAGCCCCGGCGAGATCCCCCCTTCATCTCTGCTGGGCAGGCGACTCCTTCCCCCGCGGTGGAGGATGGATGCGAGGTTCGCTCGGATGCTCTGCGTGCTCTGCCTGGTCCTCACGGTCCGAGCCTTTACCCAGGAAGGGTTCAAGGAGGTGTTGCTGAAGCGGCTGGGACTCTCCGAGGCCCCTAAACTTCATAAGAGGGACTTGGTGGATCTGGTTATCCCAGACCACGTAAAGAACAAATACATGTCCATGCTGAAGCGCCAGAGGGTGAAGCGCCGAGCTTTGCCGAGCCTGGCCGGCATCCTCAGGGAGATCCCTGGCAACGCAGGTAACATTTCTGCCGCGTCGCTTTCGGGGACTGGCAGAGCACCCTGCCCCTGCCAGGGGATGGGCAGAGGCAAACCCACGGCGGGGAGTGAGGTTTGGGTCTGGCTGCAAACCTGCGCCGGGTGGAAGAGGTGGCAGGTAACAGCGTCTTAAAGATTAGCCCAGGCTAGTAACTCCTTGCACCTGGAGAGGGGGGTCCCACAGCACTTGCGAAGGGCAGGCTGCTGCTGGAGCTTGATAGACGAGAAAAGCCTTGGTACCCAGGCAACATTTTGGGCAGGTGGGAAGACGATGTAAAAAATAAATGTCAGTAGAAAGTGTAGACATTGCAGTGTTTCCATCAAAGCTCCAGAAACTCCTCTAATAGCAACCACACCTCTTTCAGGATGTTTTACTCTCCCTGGTCCTTTTTTTTGTTTGTTTGTTTTTGTCTGGGAAAAATATCAAGGAGGAAATCAGCCGTACAGACACCATGGTGTCTGTACAAGGGCTTAGAGCTTGTTTCACTTTCAAAAGACATAACACCTTGGGCAGCAAATGAAGACACTTTTTCATTGCAAGGGGTGCAGTTTCCTGCTTTGGCAACCAGCGCTGGCACAGAGAGATGGGCACCTTTCTGTGTTTGATCAGCTAGTGGGTAACTTATATAGGAGACTTCTTGCTGTTACCTCCAGGTTGCAGAGACTCAGACACAGAAGAATAATTACGGCATTTGCAAGACATTGATTCAAGTATGCATTAGAAAAGGCGTGTTTAGTGGCTGTCTGCCACAAGGGCTGGATGTGGGACCGTGTTGTGATGATAATTGTGGACGAATTGCGGGGGCTTTGCTCACCGGGATGGCAATGACAGGGATGGCAATGACAGGCTGTCTTTTTTCGTTCCCAACCTGCACAGGTGTGGCAGGAGAAGTCCTCTACTCCAACACCACCACGCGCCAGAACCTGATCTTTGACATGGAGGGCAGAATACCTAAAAACAGTGAAGTGACAATGGCTGAACTGAAACTCTTCAAAAAGCCTCTGGACAGAGCAAACCTGCCTGCCAAGCAGTCTCACAGGCCCGTCTCCAACGCCAGAGTCAGCGTGTACTGGGTGCAACGGCACCACGACGGTACCAACAGGACCTCCCTCATAGACTCCCGGTAAGAAAAGGACCTCTCCTGAAGGCAGGACACTGATTATGGGGTATGGGTCCTCTGGGCTGGGTTTGGGGGTCACTGTGTTTGCGCGCCCGGTCAGTCTGATGGGGTTACATCTGTCCAATCAAGCTCTGTAGCCTCTAAACCCAAAATGAGTTTGTAAAAGCAGATATTAGGTTAAGACTGCAATATATGATGATTGATTGAAATAACCTATTTCTGTGTCAAACGATGCCGTGTACTGCTAGGTCTTCCCTTCTGAAAACCTCCACCTGGTTCGCTTCACTCTCACTAACTCACATGGGCTACTGACTGCTGGTATTCTTTCCATTGGCCATTTCATTAGCTGGTTTAAATAAGTAAATTGTGCAAAAAGCATCTGATTCTGTAGCCTTGAGCTCTGTGGAAGTTTTACAACCCTTGAAGGCAGAATTAGACATCAAACCAATTTTCTGGGTGGGTAGAAACTTGTGGCGCTAGTACAGCTAAGACAGGAGCAGGTGGGAGTAGTGGTGTTTGCCAGGCTGTCATCGTTAATACCAAGGCTGCGCATAATCCTGCGCCGTTGTATTTCTGTGTGAGCATGAATGAATACCTTGATATGAACGTGCACTAAGGGTTTTATTTAGCCCTTCGGTGTCTGCTAGATCTGCATGCTTCTTTTTGAGATGCCAGTTAATTGCCATGGCCGCTTGCCCAGAGCGCTCAGCAAAAATTATCATGTAATCTAGGCATGTGACAATGTATGGGAAGCAAATTATTCTGCTGCAATAAGAGCGCTGCGAGCCCGGCCTTTATCTGATGGGCTTTTCTCTAATGCCGCGTCCCTGCCATGCAGGCTGGTTCCCATACGTGAGTCAGGCTGGAAGAACTTCGACGTGACGCAGGCCGTGCATTACTGGCTGCGAAACAAGAGGCGGGAGCCAATGTTCCTGGAGGTCTGGATTGAAGGAGAAAGGGTAGGCAGCCACGCCTCCGAAGTGGCCAAAGCTGTGCGGTTCACCTCTCAGGACCCCAAGGATAAAGCCCTAGGCAAACCTGAGCTGGTGCTTTACACCCTTGACTTGGAAGACTATGGGTACGTATGAAACCTAAGTCTGTACTGTCTCCGGTATAACTTTGCCCCTGAATTATTGTACTGTGTGTGTCAACCCAGGGCATGCAGCTCTTGCCCTCACAAGTAAACCGCTGTGACCAGAGGAGCTGGAAAGCTGCTGCTGAATCCTGTCTCTCCTCTTCCCTATTTGTTGCCTGAACGTTCAAATGAAACATGGGCATGGTCCAGGTTTCACGTCTCAGGGCCCACCTATGCTGTCAACAGGGGGGATTATTTCTCCCACCTTCCCGGTTTCCAGTTACAGCATCAGTTCTTGTTCCTCCCTTGGCGCGCAGGGGCCCTGGGGACTGCAAGGAGGAGGCGGTGACGGGGAAGTCCACCTGCTGCCGGCAGAAACACTACGTCAACTTCCGCGAGCTCTCCTGGGCGCAGTACTGGATCATCGAGCCGGCAGGGTACCAGGCTTACCGGTGCTCGGGGGGCTGCCTGCAGCCCCCCAGCCCTCTGTGGCGCTTTGGCTACGGGGAGCGCTCCTGCACCGTGGTGGGGAGCTCCCCACTCCCCATGATGTACCTCGTCAAGAGGGGCAACCGCACCGAGATCGAAGCAGCCGAGTTTCCCAACATGATCGTCGAGAAGTGCAGCTGCGTCACGGGTGGCATGGCGCTGGCGTGAGACGCAGCCCGCCAGCCGGGGACCTGCGGCTCTCACAGGGAGAAGTGGGATGTCACCTGGTCCCCCGATTCCCCGCAGCCCTGCCCGGAGCCACCCCAGTCCCCAGCTTGAGGGCCAGTGATAAAGGTCCTGGGGGGACCCCCAGACACCCACCTGCAAGGGTCAGCAGCAGTGGGGCTGCGGCTCTCCCACGCACCCTGCTCCCCTGCAGAGAGGGTGCACTTATGGTGTCCGTGTGGATGGGCTCAAAGGAACATCCATCTTCATGTATACCTATATGAGGGCTACCTATGGAGCCTAACATCTCTCAAGGCCCCCTTGATGCTAGCCCAATTCCATTGAATTTGATGGAGCTGCTTCCAATTTATTTCAGTCCCCACCCCAAGAGTATTGCAGACGGGCAAAGGAGGAGTGATCACCACCAGGTGAAGAAGTAGTGCCTGGGTTCAGCTTTTCATTCTTAGGCCCCACGGTGTTTTCATAAGTCCTGCTCCTTGTCTGTCCAAGTCATGTTTATGGTGAATTGTAGAGCAGAAGCACTTACATGTATATATTGTATATACACACACACACGTGTACATATATATAGTATATGAATATATGTATGTATTGTCTGCATACATATTGGATATATACATATTGTCTACATACATACATATATGTACATAAAATTTTGTCTAGAGCTCAAAGGAACATATATGTGTGCCTATGTATCATATACATATATACACGTACATAAAATATTATCTGGAACGCAAAGGATTATATTTTTGGCCCCTGCACCAGGGGCTTAGCACAGTTTTAGGCACAGTTTAGAGTCCTGAAGTCAATGGGAATAGTAGGACTTAGGTTTGCTCGCATGAGTAACAGCTTGTAGAATCAGGCCCTTATTTTTCTGGTTGTGTATTACAGTTATTTCAATTTAGGGATATTTTCCAAGTTTTGTGTGCTTTCAAACTCAAGGAAACAATAAAATACAATTATTAAAGTAGCCATGTGTTTGCTTATATTTATTTTTAAGTCTAGAAGTGGAGGGGAAAAAAATCTTGTCATATTTCTGAATGTACCCCAGTGTCCAGCTCCTATAAACACGCGCCCAATAACAGCTCTTCCCAGGTACCTGTGTGCTCCTGTCTGCTTCTGGTAAAGCTTACCTACTCAGGCAGGGACTGGGACCGGGCTGAGTGGGCAGGTGGAGCAGAGCCCACACCACCAGCACTCCTCCCTGAGCTGCTATGGAGTTTAAGCCCAGCCTTCCTTAAAGAGAAACCCTAGAAATATGTCTGACAGGTGAGAGGTGATGCTCTCCGCATGAGCTGCAGCAGTGCCATGCCAGAACCTGTGGGTTATCGACTACAAGGAAAGAGATGAGCTGCCTCACCCCCACACACGCTTCCCAGGTGAAGTGTTTTAACTCTGACCCTTCCTGATGGACGCCTGACCAACACATCCCCTGGAGAAATGCAATGATAATGGGGTTTAATCCCTTCTTGAACCGTGCTGAACTGTGGGCCAGGGTGTCACCAACGATAATGGTTTCCACACTTCGTGTCAGACTCCTCTCCTCAGTTCATAACCTGCCGAGATACCGGTGGCTCTGGGGATGAAGTGGTCACTGTTGCCCATCTCCGTGGGACATGGTCCCCAAGGCCCTGGATGAACCCACTGCTGCTGGTGAGAGGGCTCTGAAATGAGTTTGTCTGGCTAGACAAGGGTGGCCATGGGCCGTGGACCAGGTGAAAAGAGGGACCTGTTGGACTCTGCGGCTTTGGGTCATTTGTCAGGAAGGCTGAGATGTCAAGTGTCCCTGCTACCCTGCAGGGCCCCAGGTCTGAGGTCGCCCAGCCATCTCTGCCGTCGCTTTGGCCCCTGAGTAGGCCGTCATTTTTCACTTCTGGAAATGCCTGCGGCAAATGAAGAGCTTTAAGGGGAGAAAAAAAGGCAGCAGCATGGACTCACTGGTCCCCAGCGCTGGGCTACAGCACCATGGGTCACTGGAATCAGAATTGGATGAGCCGGATCGATCTCTGGCCATTTCCTTTCTCCTGTCTTAATGGCATTGACATTCAGCCCAGTTCCTCCACCCCG
Source organism: Rissa tridactyla (assembly GCF_028500815.1). NCBI lineage: Eukaryota > Metazoa > Chordata > Aves > Charadriiformes > Laridae > Rissa > Rissa tridactyla. Next base: position 16,148,516 of record NC_071468.1, on the reverse strand, counting down.
GCTGGGGCAGGGCATAGCCTGAAGGCCATGAGCTCAGTGATCACCATGAAGAACAAAGGGGTGGATTTATCCACACAGGCTGCTGGGGAAGAACGTGTTTAAACTGGTTCCTGCCTGAGAATGAAGAGCATTAACCCTGGCTTCCCTCCGGCCTCACTCCAGACATCATCATGCCCCAGGCCGGGGAGAAACCCCAATCAGGGCCAGGCTGCTGCGGGGAGCAGAGCATCGCAGCAGGGATGCGGGGCTGGGACCAGTGGGGTGGACAAGGGCTGAAGCTTCTTCTGCTGCCCTCCACCAGGATCCTGCACCGTGTCCGGCTCCCCTTGCTTTGCATCTGGCTCCCTTTGCCCTGGTGTCCTGCGGACACAAGGTACGTGATAGCTAGCAGTGGGTCTGTGTGGATGCATGTGATGGCTGGGGGAGACAGGGAGGTGGTGGCCAAGGAGACCCGGCGTTGCTGTGGGGAGGACTGGGGGTACTGCAGTGCAAAGGCAGGGCACAAATCTGTGAGCAATCAAGCCGCCCTGCCACCGCCATGGGTACTTATTTATTGCTGGGGGAGCCATAGAGATGTCACCGCATCTCCCTCCTGAGTCCCACCACCCCTATAGGTTCACAGCCCCCCATGCCCAGTGCATGGTCCCGTCCAGGGCCGTAAGGGTGGTGGTAAGCACGGAGCGGAGGCCTGGGGAAGAGGCGATTTATAGAAAGCTCTAAGCTATAAGATAGCCTGGGTGGCTGTGCGCCAGGCTGGGCACCACTAATACCCGTGTCTGTATCTCACATCCTTATCTCTCTGTGCCCGCAGTCTGCACGCCTGTCCCTTCCCAGCGGGGACTCCTGGGGACTCCTGGCATTGCCCCGACACCCCCCCGCGCCCCAACTCTGTGCACTGTGTCACCGCCATCTGCTAAAGTGGCTAAAAAATCAAGTTTCTCAATTAAAAGTTAACCAGTTGTGCTACTGTCTCAGTATGATGGATGCTGTGGCTAGTTTTTAACCCACATTTGGATTGAAACTCCCCACTTTTGCGGGGGACAGGGCACTACTCCTCAAACCCCATCTGGCTTTGCAGTGAAAAACGCAGCAGGCTCGGTGGTGGGGCTGATGTGGGGAAGGCTCCGGGGATTTCTACAGCACAAACTCCTAGACAGAAGGCTGTGGATGAAATACTGCCACACCTGGGGCTTCTTCAGGTGCCAGCCCGTGCTGGGGGAAATTATCTCCCAGCCTGTCGTCTTCAATCCAGGCTGCGTTTGCTGTGATACCTTCCGTGTGCTGCCTCCCCGCTTTTATATCGGTACAACTTGTAACGCACGCAAAGCCTGTCAAGCTGTCGTGTTATCCTTTCCGTCTGAGCGGCACCGCGGTCTCCGAGGAAAGGCAGAACATCTCACGTACCTGGTGCCGGCGTGGTTCAGCATTAATGTTTATGCTCTGCTGTGAAAAAAAAAAAAACCAAAAAAAAAACCAACCCAAAAAAAGGAAGAGCAGTGCAGCGGCGTAATGAACCACATGTAAGCAGAAAGGATTTCAAAAAATGCAAAGGTGTTTTCAGGCAAAACCAGCATTAAAACATCAGGCACCCTCCTGCGCTGCTGAAAGCGCAGAGCACCCGTGTGGTGCTCGAGGAGAAGTTGTGTGCTGCTCACATTAAGGGCTTCAAGAGCCCTGTTAGTCCCACACTTGAAGTTAAGCTCTTGTGTAAGCCTTCGCAGGGGCAGCGCGCCTGAGATAAAGCTTATCGCGAGCGTGAGCTCCGACCTGCCTTCACGGCACTGCTCACAGGGCTGTCTGTGGGGTCCTCCAGCATTTAATGGAGCTGGAAGTGGGGCAATCCACTGGTGTCACAAAAGCTTTTCGTATGGGAGAGGCTTGGGCAGGACAGCAGCACTTTCTCTCTAACCTCTAAAAGGTTATCATTACCTTTTAGGAAAGATAACGAAAGTTTTCAGCCATATTAAGTGGCACTGCTAGCTGAGTTACGTTGCCCTGTCTGATCCTTCCACGGTTTCATTTGAACCAAGGCTGCTCTCCCATCTTCTTTCAAAGTCTCTGAGAAGTTGCAGCTTTACCCTGCCAGCGAGACCTTATTTCCTCTCTTTCTCTCTTCGCCCCCCCCTCCCTGACCTTTGCATTTCACAAACTCCTACCAAGACCGTCTGACACTTTGCCTCTCAGGGCAGCCTTCTAATTGCCGGTGTAAGTGGAAAGTCAGATGCCCAATCCACATCCCAGGGAAGGTGATAATCAGGGGAGCTCCTCAGCTTTGGCTGGGAACAGCTGGAGTCTGGGAAAGGGGAACCCGGGGCAAACAGAAGGGGGGAGGCCGAGATCCTGCAGGACTTTGATATTTTTTAGAGGAGCCTCTTAAGAGTCTCAGCAGCTCTGCGTTTTTGGCCTTAATTTAATATGAAATTATCTCCTGTGCAAAGTGCTGGATTGGCAGCCAGGACCTGAACTCCCCTGTCCATTCCTGCAGCAGGTGCAGGAGAGCAGCCTGCGCAACCTCAGCGCGTTTCAGGATAAAATAGAATAAAAAGCCATTCGCCACTGCTGCCTTCTGGCCCAGCCTCCAGGGGTACCAGGGCACTCCAGAGCTGTGTGGGTGCTGGGGTTTCCCGCAGCTAAGCCAGCAGAACGGGCAAGAAAGAGGGTTTTATCCGGAGCACTGGAAAGTCACGTCATCCGTCCACAGCGCTCAGTATCCTTTTGACAATTGCTGAATCAGGGCTTTTTTCTTTTCTTTTTTTTTTAAAGCTAGTTAGTAATTTTGTTTTAAACACAATCCTAACATTTATTTGTGTCTTTCTGTTTACATTTGTCCTTCTAATTTTCTCGGTGATGATAAATCTCCCCCTTTGAAAATTCAAGTACCTGTATCCCCTTTAAAAGTTTGTTTTCTGTCTGCTGCAAAGGAATGCAATCAGTTTATAATCGCTGCTTCTCAGACAACTGCCAACTTCCAGCCTGGTGGTCAATAACTCTGTCACCCTCAGGAGGCCTCAGCTAGTCACCGTATGCTGGATATAATGTCACACAGGCCGTGAGGTACCATCTACAACCACCAGACATCACGTTTTCACTGAGATGTGTAAAATCACCAGCAGATGTTTCACAAGCCGGCTGGCTCCTCATAAACACCGCTCTTCTGTCCATCCATCCCAGGCGAGTCTTCCAAGACCTTTGTGCTCCTTTTTGCGCTCCAAATTTTGTGCAAAGTCCTGATTCCTTGTGCCTGGCTAGAGACACGGGGCGAACACAGCGGGGAGAAGCAGGACATGCAGCACACGCGTTCCGGCCACCGGGATGCTTCCCAAGCCAGCCCAGCTGGCTTCTGGGTCTAAACCCAGACTAGCCATCCCAGATCTGCCAGCCCTTGCCTGGCCCCCTCCTCAGCAGCTGGAGGAGGTCAGAGCGGTTGTCACCTCCCCACCTTCAGCTGCCATTAGGTATGTTAATCTGCAAAGCCACCCTAATTGCTGAGCTATAACCAAAAGCGGAGCCAGCTGAGGCGGCTGTGTTAGCGAACTGGGGTGCAGCCTTTAACTTCTCCAGTTAAATCGGAGTACTGTGTCCAGCTCTGGAGCCTTCAGCACAAGGACATGAACCTTTTGGAGCAGGCCCAGAGGAGGGCCACGAAGATGCTCAGAGGGCTGGAGCACCTCTGCTGTGAGGACAGGCTGAGAAAGTTGGGGTTGTTCAGCCTGGAGAAGAGAAGGCTCCGGGGAGACCTTATAGCCCCTTCCAGTACCTGAAGGGGGCCTACAGGAAAGCTGGGGAGGGGCTGTTTGCAAGGGCATGGAGCAATAGGACGAGGGGCAATGGTTTTAAACTAGAGCAGGGTAGGTTTAGATTAGACATTAGGAAGAAGTTCTTTACAATGAGGGTGGTGAGGCACTGGAACAGGTTGCCCAGAGAGGTGGTGGAGGCCCCATCCCTGGAGACATTCAAGGCCAGGCTTGACAAGGCTCTGAGCAACCTGATCTAGTTGAAGATGTCCCTGCTTACTGCAGGGGGGTTGGACTAGATGGCCTTTAAAGGTCCCTTCCAACCCAACACATTCTATGAAATGTTTTGGAGGAACCTTTAAGACTTAAAAATAGCACCTTCCTGAGAACAGGCATTGCTATAAAAAAGAACCTTTAAAATGTCAACATTCTCCAGAAAGCAAAATCTTGGATAACTGTGAATTTCAGGTGGATCAAAATGATTAATTTTGGCTGGAATAGGCAGAATGACGTAAGCGTGACGTAATATCCCTGTTCTGCGGCAGTGCCGCACGCGCACACCCTGCGGGGCAGAGCTGGGTGTTCTGTTCAAAGGGCTGGAACTGGATACATCTCCGCTGGCAGCTCAGTGCCACCTACAGCAGCAAGCGCAGAAGCTGTCCATCCCAGAAAACAGGTCAGAACACCAAAATGGCTTTTTAGTAACTCATTTATTTGTCCACGTTGCAGAGGACTGCATGGGCGAGGAAAAGGGGAAAGGAGCCTTTTGTCTGAAGGCTGGCACCTGCTGCCCTTCCCGCTGGCGATGAGCTTCCTGAACTTCTACGAGTTATTTCTCCGTAGCCCAGTTTAGAAAACAGGTAACCAGTGCTAATCTCATAGCGCACACGCGCGTGAATACAAAGGCTTCAGTATTTCTTACACTGCTGGGACATACCAAGATGGAAATCATAGAAGGGTTTGGGTTGGAAGGGACCTTAAAGATCATCTAGTTCCAAGCCCCCTGCCATGGTGGTGGAAATCAACAACACTGCTAAGCCAAGCCAGGTGGGGTTTTTGTGATATTTGGTAACTCTAAAGTTTTTTTTTTCTTCTGGGCTGGGATGGAAATATCCATTTTCACTTCGCAGCAGCAAGTTTCTGGTCCTTTGTGTCACAAAAAGAAGCGAGAAAAAAAAAAAAAAAATTCAGGTTTAGCTATGAGTTTGGTGATGTTGGATGGTCCACAGCGTTGCTTTTTGTCACTGATGCACTGAGCCATCAGTAGACCAAAGGCTTATTAGAAAGCAGCACAGAAGGAAACAGTGCGCTCCAATTCTGAACTTGCCAAGCAGAAACAATTTCTTTCCAAATTTGAGTATTTTGCCTCAGTAATAACTGCCCTGCTCCCTGCCATTTTTTTTTTGTGTTATATGTGCTTATATTCCTTTCCAGGGTATCGATAGAGGTGAGGAAAAGCCCTCCCTCAGGTTTGTGCCAGTGTTTTCGCTAATTAACATTCTTCAGCCAGAAACCCTGAAATGCAAGAGAAACACGAGGCAGTGCTCTAAGATCTTCTAGATGCTTGAAATAAAGGCACTTAAAATGACACTTCAGAATTCTGTAAGTCACACCACTTGCTTGTTGGGGAAGTGTTTGTATGGGAGCACGAACCTTTTCTCTGGAAAGATGTTCACAGTTTTGGTCCATTGACAACCAGAAACGCTTTTGGAATCTAAAGCTGCGTTAATCCTTGGAAGAAGAAAGATACAGGCAGGGCACTGCAAACTCTGCATTATCCTCTGGCTCTGGACTGGAAAGATCACCTCTATTCTGGGGCCATTCTGTCCTATGGAAATGGTCCATGGATGGAATAGTTTAAGTTTATATTTATTTTTTTTTTTACTGGTAGTTGTTGACTTCTTTCTTTTCTTGCCCAAATTCTTAAGAAAGCTTCACCACTTCACCTGCTTGTTTCTCTTCTGTTGAAGGATCAGTCCGAGTCCTGTTTGTTATCCAGCTATTTTCTGAAAGACGCCCTACGGCCCCGTGGAAGTCTGGCCTTGCCAGCGAGTGGCCATATGGCTCCCCAGACACAGCATTGCTCTAGGCTAACCCTTTACGTGGGCATATCCCAGAGCAAGTGCCTCTTCCTGTTTAGCTCAGCAGGAGATAAACAATTCCCAACTAAATGATGCCGAAGCATGGAGCTAGCCTGAGGTACACGTAAGTTGTAGTCCTCTAACACCGATGTAGAGTATTTCTTTTAAGACACAGTGGATCAATGAAGTGGTTGGTGCTACTGCTCCTTTAAAATATTCCAGCTCCCCTTCACCAGCCAGTGTTTGTTCCCTACCCTGTGTAATGCTACTTCAGTTCTGCTGGCACAAATTTGTGAGAGCCACATCATACGCCCCAATGGGGAACTGATCTGGTTTCCCAAGGAACCCACAACAACAAAACCAGGCAAATAGGTGACGCGCAGGGCAGACTTGGAAATGGCTGCGTCAGTGCAACTGAAGCAAGAGTGCAATTGCAGTGAGGGGAAAGAACTTAGGCAAGAGTCGTTGCAAAAACACACCATTAAGCTGGGCCGTTCACTTTTGGCCCATGCTATTCCTGCCATACTACAGAGGAGCCTGAGCGCATTCATATAGCTGAAGGCTCTCCTGAGCCAAATGATGCACATGTGTTATGAGGGCTGGCACACCAAAGCCTTGCCACCCAAGCGAGACTTCTGCTGGTATGTAACGCTCCCATTTACGCCAGCAAAACTTCATTATGTTGAGGTGACCTCCCAGGTACCCTCCATTCCAGTTTCCAAATGCAACATATTCAGTAAACAAAACCTTTTCCTTTCTACCCGGGGTCCACTTGTCCTGTCACGACCCCCATGAGATGTGACTTGCAGAGCTTCAATGTCTCTCCCCCCCACCCTTTCTTTTTTTTCAAGACTCCCTTATACATTAAGATGTCAGACACATCAATTGCTTTACTGCCACCAAGCATCTCCTTACCTACCACATCATTTGTTGCATTTAAGGCACTGCTCATCATATAAGCCAGATTATACTAATGATAAGCTGCAAAATGCTAAATTCATTACTTGTGGATCCCACATGTAGGTAAACAGAGAACAGTTTAAACATGCCTTAACAATTTACCCCTCAAGTTCTATGTTTTCTGAACACTGTGTCAAACAGACCCACAAGTGCTCGGTCTGTGTACGATGGTATAATTACCATCACTGCAAATATCTGCCCATCCTCTTCATAACTCCTTAGGATGCTAATGAAGCTTATTTTGTGAATACGAGTATAGAAGTTGGAGATACTCAGCTGAAAGGATACCAAGAACTTTTATTTAACCACAAGAAGTATGCTTGCAAATAGATAAATAGTCTCAAATCCATCTTACGGGTAGAAAAACTATAGCCTATGCAGTGTTTTTGACATGCCTAGATATCAGCTGCTACATTAGAGATCAATTCCACACTTCCCACCTCTATGCCCAATAGGGCCAAGTCCCATCTTGTACAACCAGGATCTATGCAAAACAAGAGAACTGCCTCCTGGCCAGCTGCTGAGCAGCCGGGGCCCCACAGCCCAGGCTCCTAGCGACACCCGCCGGCACAGGGCTCCTGCAGCCCCCACACCCCCACCAGGGGACACACACACACACAAACCTGCGGGACAGTGAGCCTTCCAACATCATTTTATACCAAAGCGTGCCTGGGAAGTTGCACTGATTGAACAGCCTGTCTGTAGAGTTTGTCAAGAATAAATCCTTGAGCTTTAACACCCTCTCTCGAACCAAAACTTCCAAGTATAAACAAAACAGCTTCTGGGGACAGAGGCCGTAAGATTGCATCTATTTCACTCAGTTTTGCAAACTGCCCATGTCAGAAACATTAAATACTACATGAGTGAATTCACTTCCTAGCATTTGAAGCCTGTTTCTTACCAGTGTTGCAATTCAAGACTTTTTTTTATAAGCCAAACTTTAAAACAGATAAATGGATGGTACGATATCAGAACAGGAGAGAGATCGTTTTTAATTTTTCAAACATCTCTACAAGAAAATCTGGTAAGGAAACCATAAACATAATATTCTCTGGCATATGGTGGTAAAATCTGAGATCCAAGGCACTGAACAAAACACTTTTTAAAAACCTCAAACCAGAGAAGCGGGAGCTGCACCCACAGCCATGCGAGCGTGCTGCCCTTCCAGCAAGGGGCCCTTGCCACCTCGCAGGGTAACTCCCAGCACTGAGCTGTCACAGACCGCTCTAGGACTAAGCGCCAGCACTGCAGATATATAAGTTCTTGGGAGACAATTCCATTGCTTTTACTGTTGAAAAAAATAGAATTAAAACCCATCCTAAATTTCCCGTTCAGCTTCAGGTCTTACTAACCTTCAGTAGCCAGCAACTGTACTTAATTTCTTTTTAATTTCTTAAGGATGTGATTCTCTCTTGTCCCTCACTCGGATACTCTTCCGGAGCAAAATAAGTAAATACCCTTATTTAACTTCTTCTAAAAGAAATATTTACATGCATTAATAATTTCTGTTATATTGACACCTGACATCCCACAGAAACTCACAGCACAGCATATTTGTTTATACTGGCCTCATCCATATAAAAATGTTCTTTTTATTTAAATAAACTTCAGCTTTGAAGCCTGGATTATAAATTCAATGTTTCTCATTTGACAGTTGTAACTGTGCTAACTGAAATACACATTAAAGGAGATCCAACGTAAAGCTAAGAAAGGATTGCTATTTTTCTTAAAATAGGTGATGACAGTGTCATACAACCATTTTCCAGAAAACATTCAGGTTATTTCTTTCCACATACAGAGTTTGTTCTACCTGTTGCATTAAGACTTGTTATAACCATTTGTAAAGCTTATCAAAAGATAGTCATTTCACTCCTTTAATATTGAACGTATTGAACACATAACTAACTCACTATCTAGCAACTTACTCCGTGTTACGTTAATCGAACTTCATTAAGAATGATAGGAACAAAACCTATCCAGGGATGCTGAAGAATTGTATGTGGCAGTACATAACAACAACAGAATAAGAAAAATTTAAACGCACATAGGTACAAAATATTTTAATTACTTTTTTTTCCCTTTAGAGGGCTTTGCAAATAAAGCAGGATCAATCTGGTCTCTAGACAGACCTCTCACTGAAAAAAGCCTTGTTGCTCTTTCCTTTAAAGTGCCTCCACATTTCAGTCCTAAAGACATCAGCTCCATCTTCAGTTTATCTAAACCCAGGGCTTCCAAATCAGCAGCAGAATTGAATGCCAGTAGATCTATTGGTTCCACCTCCTGCAAAGAGAAAAACATCCCATCAAACTCTTATCGTTTTCTTCATGATTGGGGAGGGAAGGAACAAGTATGGACAGAATGCTTCATTTTACAGAAGATCTTCAATTAGGATCATCTCAAACTCCTAATTACTTAATAAAGATGAGCAATGTCTCAATATGTATTATGTTGGATATTCGCCAACATAATTATTATTAGCAGTACTTATGCTACCCAGGCAAAGCATTACCGCATCACGTACAAGAAAATTGAAGCCAGCTAGCAGCCCAATTGTAAAACATACAAATCTTAGTGGAAATAACACACCCAAGAGCGGGGTGAATGCTCAGGTGAGCTTTGTACCCAGTGTCCAGCTGTGCTGCTACAATTCTACTCCTGGCAGTGCCTCTGCTAGCTAGCTAAAGGCTCCCTCTAACGTGTCCAGACAAGCTGCAGATGTGCTTAGGCTTGCAACGTACACAGCCTCCAAGGCAGAGGCACCCGTCATTTTAAATGATATAAACACCCAGGGTCTTGTCCACAAAAGAATATGGACGAAGACTGGATAATTCAAATGCTGGAATTTACTGACACACTAAACACTAACACCAAACATTAACACACTAAAAAGGACACAAAAATCTAAGCGCATTTCGTTCAATACTTAAAGCACATATTAGTCTTATGGTATGTATCATGCTGGAGTTACCACAGGGATTTCAGAGCAAGTAATACCAGCAGGGGAAATGAGACCACTCCATTAGGAACTCAGCAAATATAATTAACGCTAGCAGAATTAGAACCTTTGTCCTGCTACGCATTCAAAAAAAGACTGGTTGCCTCATTATTCTCATCCTACTTTTAAAAAAAAAAAAAAAAAAAAAATCCATCAAGGACTATTATAAAAATACTTCCACCTGCAATAACAATCTGCCACAGCATTGGTGGAGTTTCCTGTTCTAGGAATAGCCAGTCTCGCAAATACCGAGCAAAAGGTAAACAGTGAAGAATGGTAAACATCCTGTTTAAAATTTGCCAGCTCTAATAGTATGGTAGATGACAAAGTTCTAATTTATCATACTACATTCTGGGTCTTTTTGCCATTTAACTGTATTAAACTTCCACTTATCAGAATTCAACCATTGGCAGTGGCAACTGATGGCAGACTTTCTGCTCAAGGCAGAAAATCCAAGCAACTCCTTACCCTGAAAAAAGTGCCACATTTTGCTTTACTGATAGAATAAGCCTAGATTCATTACACTCAAAAAATTTTAATAGTAGTATTATGCAAGGGGCAATGAAGTGCAAGTAGTGCCACCTTTCACTGCCAAATATTAGTGGGGCTTTCATCAATTCAGTGGGAAAAGCTATATTCTCTCTTGGCTGGAAGACTAATCCAAAGCCTCTTCAGAAAAGAATCCCAGCCATGCTCCTGTCAATCACCAGAGACGGAGCCTCATGGTCAGTACCGCTCCTGATCTGACTGAGGCCTGGGACACCAACCCAGATTGCCAGCCGAGATAACGGTATGGCAACAGTACAGTCCTGTTTCCACCACACATACACCAGATGATCCATTTTAATTCTTCCACCATCCTTTGCAGTTCAGACAAAGCCCATCATTTATACTAATTCTGTCTCTCTAGGGAAGGAGCTGCTGCTTTCAGACTTTTGATGGCCAATGACAAACTGAAGTTTGCACCAGACTACTAGGGTTCTCTATGAACTAGACTTAAGTCTTTTTATAATAAAAGCTAAGAAAGACTCGTCAGCTGATTGGTTTAGGGGGCGTCTACTTGGAACAACTTCCAATTTAAACGCTGAGGTCAATTATAAACATTAAGGTCAAGTTATGTTATAAATAAGATTAGTCAAATTAGACAGTGTTAAGTAATGTTTCAAGAAGTACGGATAAGAGCCTTTCATTTTACAGAAGGGTTTTATTTTCCTTTTTTCCCTTCAATAAAGAATTTTGCATCCAGAGTGTATCTAATTATTAAAAACAAAACAAAAAAATCCCCAAGGGAAACGTGGATCTCGGGAGAGACAATACTAGACAGCCAAGGGCAACTGCATCTTAGTACGAACTCTAGACTATTAAAGTCCTAATCTTATGAAGTTCTTCCGTGACCCATTTTACTTAGCATCTCTCAAGACAATGCTACTATACTACAATACAGCTTCCTCCATGGAGACACTGTCGGCCAAGAGCCTTCTTTGTCTGCTGTTTCCATTAACCTGCTACATTCCATTTTCCGAAGTCATACGATGCATCTTCAGTTAAGCTGGTTTTCCTTTTAACCTTGGGATTTTCTATGCTCTGAATCAAACTCTGAAGATTCTATTAGCTTCTTAGGGAGACTATGATTCTAATTCAAGCACTTACATCTAACGCACTGAAGACATAGGATATAAACACCCCCCCCTTTCCTGTGACCCACAAAGGGAAAAGTGATTGAGTAAAAGCTGCTGAAGAAAAAGACATATCTCAGTGCGCACTGCTTCATACTTACTGTGCTCTGTAACTCGTTTGTTTCCTGTGCCTTAGAAGAAACATTTTCTTGCTCCTCTTCTTTCAGAGCTTGGGTTACCTCATTCTTTTCTTGGACCTCTTCCTTCAAGGGCACTGTCATTTTACTGTTTTCATCAGCTGGAATTTCAGGCTGCCCACCTGCGTGTGTGTCTCCTTGCACATCTGTTCCTGTACCTTCTGGCTGCTCCATTGGCTTCTCAGTTGCACTGGTAGTTGGACTATCCTCTACCGAATCCACAGAGCTGCTTGAACATTCATTTGAGTTTCCAGCATTTTCATTATATCTGCTGCCTGATGGACAGCTTCCGTCAGATGCGTGAGGGGAGTCATCTCCACTGTCGTCCTCACAATCCGAACTGTCACGATCATCCAATCCTTCCAATCCCAACCTGGCGCAAGTGGTATGTTACTAATGAATATTCATCTAATTTTACTTCTTTTTTTCTTTAATTATTTTTATTTTCAGTGAACGACTCTAGCAGCTATTTAGGATAGTATGATAAATAGAAGAGCTGATGATATTGAACAGGACCTAACATCCCCCCAAAACAGGTTATCTTTTTACACCATTCCCAATACAGGAATGCGTGCTACCTATTGCTACTGCAAACACCACTGTAATCATTAAGGCTTCTCTTTCATGTTACATTAGGTGAAAAATGCCAAGGAAAAAAAATAATAATCTCCCCACCCCTTTTAAGTTCATTGTAAATTTAATTCATTAATGAAAAGAAAACAAAAAAAAGGACAGTGGGAGGTAGTAGAATGTAACCATATTTGAAGGGGCGGGGAAGGGTGCCTATTTTTGCAAATAAAGTTTGCCTGCTCCAGCTGGGACACAATTATATGAATACAGCAACATTTACTTTCAGTTCTATGATTTAATCAGTTCAATTTACTTATTCCGATTAAAGTCTACATCTCCGGTAGGATGTTGCTTACTAGTATGTACCTAACTTGTCATCCTGTTCAAGACTTAATACTTGAGTATAAAAACAAGGCATAATGCTTACCAAAAACATTTTCTTTTTCGAGATTTTGTTCCATAGTTTCCAGGTTCACCTGGACGCTTCCGACTCTCGCCATTTTCTGCTGACACCATTTTGCTTGAAGTAGCCTGCAGTCCTTCAAAACAAAGTTAAAAGTCTACTTCATCAGTATGCAATTCATACATGTTGTAAATTCAACTCATCTTTTAATTTCAGATGCAGTTTAAAACACTAACTGAAAATAATCACTATTGGTGCACATTTACACAGACTCAATGCTTCAAAATAAATTCAGTAGCAGCAGCAGATTTTCTAAACTGTTTTACTAGGGCACAGAGTCAATTAAAATTGGATTCCTGAACTGAACTCTCAGGTTCTACATCCCATTCATCCTCAAGTTTCACTATCAATCTGACAGCAAGAGAACAAGCCGTGGATAAATAAAATAACTACAAAGAACAGTAGGTGAAACAAGGTATTTTCTAGTTGGATTCAATTTCTATTTTTTACTTAAGACCTGTTTCTATTTTCTCATTTCACTGGAAATGATTATGTAATTCTTAGAGCTGAATTAGCAACACTACCTTCACAGGTAGTGAAGTGTTTTTGTTATGAGATGACTCTGTCGTACTGCAAGGTGAAGCATCACTTGCATCTGTGTTACGCTGTTCAATGCAATTTAAGAGAAGCAGCAGCCAAAGAGGAAAAATTAAGTCCAACAAATTTTACTGGAATTTAAAATTTCATTCAATTGAAAGAGTTAGTGTCAGCAATTTTTTAAAAATTTTCATACTGGAGTGAGGCTATAGGGACTTTTAGTTTTCTTTACTTTTGGGGGAGAGGAAGTGAGGTTAAACTGCCACACCTTTAAGGACTGAATCTTCTAGTCGCTCAGCCATTTCATGACACTGCTGCTGGTAGTCTGGATTTGTGAAAAAGTGCTTTGGCTCCGCAAGTTTCCGCTGCAGCCTTTCCAAGCGCCTTTGCTCTTTTTCTGCTTCCCGTTCTGCTTGCTGCTTCACCCATTCAGCCATGCTGCAGATGACAGAACCATGAAAATGAGAGCGTTTCCAACATTTAATGTAATATCAGTTTGTTGCTTTGCAATTACTGAATGCTTCTACCACCTGCTAAGATGGGAGACAATGGGAAAAGACAACTAACAACACTCAGGGGAATTGCTGAAGGAATATACAGAGATTCTACTACAGAGAAGAGAGTAAAATTTATTTTAGAAGCCAGAAACAGCAGTGAGGTCCATATCCCCAATATCATGATCTTGCAGCTTCAAAGACAAGAACTGCCAGAATTCCAGATGAGAAAACCAAGAGGTGCAAAACAGTCTCTCAGAAGCAGGCTGCAGTACAATCACATCTATTTTGCAGTAATGTAATTATAGTCAGAAGAATCCTGTTGGCTTCCAGTACATCTGTGCTTAAGATTTCACTTTTGCTCTTTTTAGTATTCAAAATAAAATCTCATTGCTACAACAGCCTGTCATTTGACCTCTTTTGTTAACAGTGAACTACATGGGCAGTTTATTTTATAATTCTAGTTTCCAAGAAAATGCCTTACGCTTTTTCGTGATTGACGTCTCGAAGTCTCCTTCCACTGAGATCTCGGCAAGCCTCTCTATTTGTTGTCTTTTCAATCTGAGCACCAAGTGCTCGCAGCATAGACCCAAACCCTGAGAAAAAAAATAATCAAGAATTAGCTAAACAGAAACAAATGGAGATGAACTAGTACACAACAAAAGAAATAATTATGGAAAAATAATACAGTGAATTCAACACTTTCCCTCAATGCAACTGAAATAAAGGGTAAGTTGAAAGTTGCTACATGATGAAGAATTGTCACTGGGGGAAATGCTGAAACACTGGGTGAAAAAAAGATATCCAGCATTTACCACTCATCTCATTTTTGTATTCCTGATATAACACTAGATGGACTCAAAATTTACTAGAACCTGTGCAGCATTTCTAACATGGAAGCCTATTTCTACGCTCCCCCAGCAAAAGGGTTTGAAACCTTTTTCTTCTCAAGATAACTTTTTGGGTCCTTTCTAATTTACCCAGGATACAACTCCCTCTTAGCCCCTTTAGCCCCCACCAATCTTAAATGCCCTTTTAAAAATCTAACAGAAAATAAATTAACTTTTTTAGGAGACAGCCTTAGCCGCTTCATCAAGATGATCACGATGTACAATGTTATGCTGGAGAGCCCCCCCCAGAATAGATCTCCTCCTCAGCCACTAATTACTCATAAGACAGACTTATACATTTCTCTCATTCGGTCCCACCTTATGCTGTCTCCAGCTGAAAAAAGACACTTGCTCAACTATGTCAAAGAAACGCAATGTGGATTAATATTAACATAATCCTTCAAGCAATTTGGAAGCGACAAGCACTGTTTTTTAAGTAGAAGCTGAACAAAGCTATACTTTTCAGTGCCCCAAAAGTACCTTTAAGGAGTGTTTCAAACAGTAACTGATTCAGACAGCCTACTACCATAAGGCAGAAAAAGTACTGTGTCCAGCTAAAAAAAACAATTGCTGCCATCGGCGAGGAGAATTTCTGTAGCTCATGAAACATGCTATCGAATTTCACATTCTGAAGAACGCAGACCCAGCTGCTACACCTAGCCAGGCATGCTCCCAAAAATCAACAGCAATGCATTCACTAAGGTCACTAAGGGTGCTGAATTAGGTCTGATAACAAAACGCTCAGTTCTCTTCCAAGCCTGCATGATTGGTATTCCCTTGAGATCATACAGTAAGTCTCAATAGTTCTGACCTGTGTTTGCCTGTTTTTATCAGGCTTTTAAGTTATACAGTCAAAACAAAAGGAACACTTCAGAAAGCAGACAAAATTGTTGAAGAACAATTTTAAACTGACCCCAATGGCGCATCAGTAACACAAAGTGAATCACAGAACACGTGTCCTGTGTCAACCCAGGATAACTGAAGCTGATGGACAATAGGTAAGGAAGAACCATCCTATGCACCACTACTTTTAGGGCACTTAAAGAAACCACAATACCTCATAAGCCATAGCAACAACATTTATTTCCCATTCTATTTAAAACTCAAGAAGATGAAGTAAGCTGAGCTGCAGCCTGATGGAAGGCTGCGCAACTATTCAGCATTTTATCTCAACAGCTGGAAAATCCTGAGTACTGGATTCAAAAAGCAAACACATTGACTCCAACTACACTCAAATACTCGGCTAAACTTGCTTCACCCATCATGTTCCATTTTAGGGAATGCCCACGTTACCAGTGGCTGTATTGTTTTATATGATTAACATACATCTTCTGTAACACAGTTAAAATATTTTGCCAACATAAGGAGCCTAGTTTAGACTGAATTCTTTAGATCTTAGGCTACCGAGATCTTGGCAATTATATGCGTTTTCAAATAAGAGAAGACAAAATAATTGGGTCATATAACCTACTCGAATCACACACTATTTGTACCTGAACATTTGTCCTAAGTGACCATGAATGAAACTTAGAAGCCTAAAAAACCAGGTGCTTTAAAACACAATTTTGACTCTGAAGTCACTTTGATGCACGTTACAGATATCTACTAGTAGAGCTAAGCTGACCAGGGGCACGAAGAAGAGCTATGCCAGCAAAGCTGTTAGCTGAACTGCAGCTTCCCTGGTCCATTCTCACCTTTGCAGGTAGACTTTGGTTTCAGCTCACAGACATTACATCACAGTCATCCATATTACAAGAGATGTGCTAATAGATTAGGACTGGTGCTGTCAGTATAGACTACAGTATACTAAAAGTTTTTTAACCTAATAATCAAACTAATCAATAAGAAGTAGTTAAGCAACAAACCTCCTTTTCCACCACAAAGTCTTGGTTCCAGACTATAAACGGCTCCATTCTGCAGTACATCTTCATCATTAACTAGCCGCCCGTTACACTTCACGTACAAGCTTTCTTCAGGAATATTCTAAAAAACAGCAAAATTGAGTTATATGACCAACTGAAAATGAAACACTCTGACAAAGCACATTATTAAAGAATAACGTTTCCTTCCTTCCTATAGGAACAGAGGGGAGGCAAAAATCAGACAATCTTGAAAGCATAAATGTTCTCTATGGTGCTTGTTTTATTTGCTGTTTACTCAAAGATTAAACACAGCCTAAATCAGCTTGCAAACACACATGGGGAAAAGCCATGCCATGGGAAAATTTACAGTAAGCGTTCAAACACTCTGTATTAAAAACCAAACCAAGCCAAACAAATCCTCAACTTTTTGAACTGTAAAGAATATAAGATCAGTATTGAAGTAAACCCAGAGGAGGGCTATAAAGATGACCAGAGGGCTGGAGCACCTCTCCTATGAGGACAGGCTGAGAGAGTTGGGGTTGCGCAGCCCCGAGAAGAGGAGGCTCCGCAGAGGCCTTACAGCAGCCTTCCAGTACCTAAAGGGGGCCTATAGAAAACATAGGGAGGGACTCTTTAAAAGGGAGGGGAGTGACAGGATGAGGGGTAATGGTTTTAAACAGAAAGAGGACAGATTTAGATTAGATATTAGGAAGAAATTTTTCACTATGAGGGTGGTGAGACGCTGGAACAGGTTGCCCAGGGAGGCTGTAGCTGCCCCATCCCTGGAGGTGTTCCAGGCCAGGCTGGATGGGGCTTTGAGCAGCCTGGTCTGGTGGGAGGTGTCCCTGCCCGCGGCAGGGGGGCTGGAACGAGATGATCTTTAAGGTCCCTTCTAACCCAAACCGTTCTATATCTCCCATGTATATATATATATAAAAATATATATATATATGAGACTACAAGACTCCCTTACATCAAACCCTCCTGCTCAGCTGAGCGACAACAACGAGAAGAAGCGTCCCCGCAGCCCGTCAGTGGCCCCGCCACGGCGAGCAGGGAAGGGGCGACCGCAGCCATGCGGCCTGCTGGCCACCACCGGCGGTCCAGCGTATCCCCCCGCCCCCCCCAGGCCTAAGAGGCCGCCGGTTTCCCCCCGCCTTCCACTCACCAGCTCCCGAGCGCGATGGCGGAGGAGGCCGCGCACCGAACCGCCGCCGGGGGGCAGCGGGAAGGGCCGCGCCCGCGACGCCAACGGGTCCCTCACCAGCAGCGCCATCGCTCCCTCTCCCTGGCACCGCCCAACAGCCGCCGCGCGTGCGCCCGTGACGACAGCGGCGCGCGGTCAGGTGACCGTTAACGGCCGTCAGCCGGGCGGGAGCGGGGCTGAGGCGGCGGGGAGGCGCGGACGGAGTTACCCGTCCGCGCCTCCCCGCCGCCTCAGCCCCGCTCCCGCCCGGCGGCTCTCGGTCCTTCTCCGGGACTCCCCGAGGTTTAGCGGTGCGTGCGAGGTCTCTGCCTCTCTACCCCCTCGGATGGTTTGGGCAGGGTTGCTGATTGCTGTTAACTGGGTTTTTGTCCTTTAAGTGGAGTTTTGAAAGATTTCCTAGTTGCTGGGTTTCAGGTTGGTTTGGTTTGGTTTGGTTTTCCATTCCATAGAATGGTTCGGGTTGGAGGGGACCTTAAAGATCATCTCGTTCCCACCCCCCTGCCCTGGGCAGGGACACCTCCCACCAGACCAGGCTGCTCAAAGCCCCATCCAGCCTGGCCTTGAACACCTCCAGGGATGGGGCAGCCACAGCTCCTCTGGGCAACCTGGGCCAGTGCCTCACCACCCTCACAGTAAAGAATTTCTTCTGAGTATCTCAAACTGGACATAAGGAAACCTGTGTTTCTGGTATTTGGGAGTCAATCTGATGTTTTGGTCCTTTTAGGGACCAAATGAATCATTTTTACACCTGCAACCTGGATTTCTTATATTTGGGAGTAAACCTGTTGTTTCAGCTCTTTAAGGGACCAAATGAATCATTTTTACACCTGCAACCTGGATTTCTTATGTTTGAACCTTTGGAGTCAGTCTGATGTTTCAGTCCTTTTAGGGACCCAGTTTATCATTTTTAGACGTGTAAGGTTAAATGAGAGTTCCGTGTATTTTTGGCGGTCAGTCTTTGGGAATGGAAACACGAGTGTGGCACCCATCCCTAGGAGGGAATAGATCTGAGGAGGGAATATATCTGCTGTAAGACCCATACAGGGCCTTACGCACAGTGTCCTGGTATCTTGTTTTAGGAAATGGCCCTGAGCAAGTATTGATCAGAACATGTGCTGTGGCAGAAAACTTCTGGACTCTATTCACGGCTCTGCATCTGGACTCTATTCATGGCTCTGCGTCTGGACTCGGGCGAATGGTTTGAATTTTCTCTGCTTTTTCAAAATAGTAATAAAAACACATACCCACCTCACAGAATAGAGGCTTCTTCAATATTTCTAACTCACTCTCAGCTTCTTAAGTAGACAGTCCTGCAAAAGTGCAGAGTACCATTATTTCTGGAGTGTGCCACCCAGAGAGGAATGTCCCATCTCCCAGCGTAAGTGATAGAAGAAGCCACCCTGGGAAGCAGTTTCTGTCCTTTTACCTTTTCTACATGACACAGCACTGTCATTCTAATTCAGACTGCTATGTGCAGCCTGCCAGGTTGTAAAGACTTTTTACAACCTGTCACGTCGACTCTGTGAGGATGTAACAGCAGGCAAAATGGACCATGGCTCCCAATATGCTCGTCTGCTCCGCCTTTTAGTAGTGGTGGCAGCAGCTGCATGAGAACGGAAATACTCATACCACCTCAGGCAGCTGGGAAAGGGCAGTGCTGCCATTGCGAAGGACTGCATGTGTAAGAAATGTAATGGAAATGTGCAGCTGTTAATTGTCCAATCGAATAGAATGCAAATTTAATGTAAGGACTTGCAGGATGATGGACTCTGTCTCTGTGGCTTCTTTGTCCTGCTTACTCCTACATGCATTTTAGCACATGGATGGGGAGAGACCCCAAACTCTGATATTTGGGGCAGATTTGGTTACATAGTCACATAAATGTTTTTAAATCAGGGTGAAAGTTGAGCTAGAGCAGGAGGCCGCATTCAGCTCTTCATGACATGCCACAACTACCTGTAAGCAGGAGACTGAAGGAGTGGTTAGAAGAAAATGCACAGCTGTAGCTCTCCAGGAAAGGGCGCATACAGAGGTATGATGGCGTTCCAGGCAGTGTAACTATTGCATTTTTTGGTGGCTTCAAATCTCCTCCGTGTTTTCAACATAACCAT
Source organism: Rissa tridactyla (assembly GCF_028500815.1). NCBI lineage: Eukaryota > Metazoa > Chordata > Aves > Charadriiformes > Laridae > Rissa > Rissa tridactyla. The sequence goes on along the minus strand of NC_071468.1, from coordinate 16,128,799 downwards.
ACAGCTAGATGACATTGGAAGGCAGGTCGCTACCAGCTGTCTCTGGTGGGAACTGTTGCAAACACTAGTGACTAGGTGTTGTTGCGGTGCAATACACATCACCTTATTTCCACCTAACAATGTTACCTGCGGTGCCTTTTTGTTTAGTAGCAGCATGGGCAAGGACTGTTGTTCACAGCATAATCTGCCTGCTCCACCTCTGCCCCAACCCAAGGGGGGCTCCCCTGCCAGGGGGGTAATTAGCACACTGAAAATCCCCTGTTAGCAAACGAGATAGGTGCCTGTGTTGGAGCCTGTGGCTAAATTCAGGCCTTAAGCATCGACGCTGCTTTAAAAAGATGGGACTTGCATCTGAGCTGCTTGGCTGTTCCAGAAAGTTCGGTGCTGTTGCTGTCCCACTCTTTTTGCTTGTGGAAGAGCTGTGCGGCTTGGCTGGGCCTGCGTGAGCGTGGACAGGTAGCTCTTGTGCCTGGCCATCTTAAGTCGATGTGGTAAAAAAGGAGGAAGCTGGGAAACACTGTGGTTTTGTCTTGGCCAACTCACAAATCAGACTTCACCCACCCTTTCTTATGCTATATTAATTTTAGCTAAAATGTTTTCGCGGGCTGTTTTGCCCCAATTTAGACAATCCCTTACTGTCTTTCTATAGCAAGTTGATGTTTCCGAATTATGTGTCATGTTGCCACAGTGCAACCATTCAAACCTGATGTCTGTGTAGCCTGGAAAAGTTGTGGTTATTTTGTGCTGGATCAGGCCCAAATTCAGTTGACTTTCTATTTTAAGTCACGTGGTACTGCCTGTTTCATTTATAATCACGTGCCGTATCTTTGGAATGCCACCTAATGTTAAATTACACTAGATTGGGGGTATTTTTATTCATACCCAGTATCTGATTGAAATCTAATTGGCAATATATGAGGTATGCATGTATACATATGCAGATGAATAAGTATTTTCTTAGATCTGTGGGATTTCAGTTGCATTCCGAGGGCATGATTCATTTCCTCCTCTGAAACTCCGGCTACTGGCGCTGAGGGTGTGGAGCTTGCCAGTACAGGCCAAATAGGCGGAGTTGTCCAGGAAAGAGTTGGGCCACAGGACTGTCCAGTGGATGTGCTGAATCAGTGTAATTCACAGGTGGTTTGATCCACATCTTTTCTGAATGTTGCAAACTGCTCTTATATCTGTGCTGATGAATTCCTGGCCCTAGTGAGCACTGACTGAATTATATTTCCCCAGTGCAGAGTGCCTTAGCTAACACAGCTGCCATCATAGGGAAAAAAGGACCAGAAAAAGAGGGCCCACTGTACCCCAGGAGGAGGTCTGCATCAATGACAGCTGTCATTCATAACTCTGACACCTGGATTCTGCCTGCAGATACATGTTAGAGCTGTGATATACCTGTAAGCATGAGAGCCAACAGCGGTGGAGTCATACCAATGCAAATCAGGCCCTTTGTAGATTGCACATTGCCACCTTACAGGTAGTTTTGGGCTCTCTCTGGTTCTGGGTGGCTATATCTGTGTGGCCCTACCTAGATGACATGCAGAGATCCTTGTGCGTAGTCAGACTACAAGCAAGTGACATATAATAGGCAGAGGAGGAGTTTTCTTTCAGCTTGGTCCTACATCAGTGCTAGGTATATAGTCCCCGTTCTCATGATTTATGCAATGCCGTTTAGCTAGTGCCACATTAATGTCAGTGGGCGAGTGTTCCTGTGTCTCTTGTTCTTGATTACACTTCTATTCCTAGCACTCATCAAAAGTCTCTTGCCTTGCTCCTCACAAAAAAAAGAAGTCTAAATAAGTCAAAAAGGCTGTTATTATAATTTCCCATTTGAAATTTATTTTATTAGAAATGTTATTCTCTTGATAAAACAACGATCAGTCTCACTGATCATTACTGATCACCACTGATTCTGCAGTGGTGTTTTAGACTTAATTAATAAATCATGCTTGCCACTTTTCATTTAGAAAGGATTTTGCAGACATAATTAATTAAACCTGACAGTATTCTTGTGGGATAAGTAAGTACTTTGACTTCGTAAATAGTGACGCTCAAACTGGTTATACCACTTTCTCAAGTCTGTGGAAGGACCAAGAGTGGAATTTAAAACTTCCTGCTATCTTGACATAATTTAAGAGATGAGACTACCCATCCTTTTCTTATTTCATTCTGATATCCATGCATGTGATGCCTGAGTTATTGGGAGTGGTTCTGTGGCCTATAGTGTGCAGTGTGGTAGGCTAGACTGTTTTCTGTGTAAAATCTATTACTTGATTTAATATGGAACACAGTTTTTCCAGTACCTCTATCAGGAACCATCATATGCACATCATCATCGGATGTGTAACGGTCATAATGCTGCTACTAATTCATTCATTCTCCCTGATTGTTTCCTCCAGTATATTCCATTTTAATAGTAGTAGCAGGGCTTTTACAGTGCTTACTAACGGTCTGTCAAGACCAAGATCACGTTATGCAAGACTCTTTACTGAGAGGTGCAAGGTACTCATTGGCCCTTGACTTCTAATCTGCACATGAAAGACGCCTGTGGGAGTGAAGAACACAAAACCAGCTGTTCACAAGGTACCGAGATTAAAAAAGGATGGATCAAAAGTTGATCTGATAAGAATTCAATATTTCTCACTTCTAGAAGTGTTCCTGGACATCAGAAAGGATGAAATATATCACTTAAAATATGAAAGATGTGTATGTTCCTTTTAGAATATTCTAAGTGCCCAGAGATATTAGCAAAGGTAAACTTTGTCCACTGAAGTCACTTCAAGAATTTGATAACACGTCTTTTAAGAACAGGTTTTCTATCTGGTAGACAGTCAGTCATGTAGTATCATATATATGAAGACTGGCTCAAGTGGATATATTTTCTTTCACATCTTAATGGATCCCCAACTGTAAATTGCAGATAGTATATTTGTAAGACTTAAATGTGTTACACGCTTTCATACTATTTTTGCAAAGAGGATCAGGATAGGATGAGAAGAAACCTTTATATGCGTGTTCTCAAGACAATAATTAAGATGCTGTATGACACAAGGGAACATTTTTTACTTCAGATACTATGATGTCATACCATTTGACAAAAATGTAATTAACCGTAATGAATCTAAGTTGATATTTGCAAGTGCAGCTTCCTGCCAAATGTCAAGTCATCTGCTTCAGTTTCTTTGTCATCAGTGCAATGGGTAGAGACAGTGTGTTAAGATACCTGATACTGGGTTGGGAGCGGATGGGGGAAAAATACTTATATTACCCTTGTATTAATACAATAGCTACTGTTAAATATACTTATTGTCTCACAGTGAATGCATAGATATCAGTCTCCTAACAAATCTGTGGTGAATAACTGTATTTTATTCTTCTTATAGCCCACAGTTGGAAATAATGCAGATACTTAGACATAATCAAGATTTTTAAATAGCTGTAAAACTGGTTTTGCCCTCACATTAGTCCCTTTGTTGGGCTTCATATCTTTGTTTCCATCCTATGCAAGGGTGTTTAAACTGTGAGTCCTTTCAGGGAAAGAACATGTACCGCTCTGTGCATATATATGTATTAAACCGGAGAAACTAAAGTCCCTTTTTATTTGGCAGCAATAATTTGAGATGAATGGGCTAATTAGACAACCAGGTAATACTGTAGAAGTTAATACTTCAGATTCTAAGATTTCTTTAACCTTGTGTCTCCTTCTAGCCTTAGTGCTCAGATTTGGTCTGTTCTGATTAATTTTGACTGCATACAGCTGGAGAGCAGTGACTGGGTTAGTTGCAGTGTACAGTATATTTTATAGGAAAACAATACCAAAAATAGGTCTCTGCCTCTTTACTGTTGCTCTCCCTGTAATGAAGCTAGCTGCTTTTAATTACAGTTTGCAGAGACACTGTGCTGAATTACTTAATCTCTGTGTAAGGACTGGATTCTAGTTTCTTAATTGGCATCTGAATGTTTGGCAACTTCGCAAAAATCCAAAGCTAGGAGTGAGCGTACAGTACAAGATGTGTGGTAGATCTTTATTATCTGTCAGACCCCTGTACCTGAAAGTTTTTAAGAAACAGGAGAGAGTGAACAATGCGTACCCTTGTAATCTGAGTTTTTCACGCAATTGTGACACTGTTTGCAATAATCTGAAACTCCTAGACCAAAGTTATACTCTTCTTGAAATGATCAGCTGAAGGGGAAAAAAAAAGAAAAAAAAGATCAGGTATCCTATTTTGTTTTTCAACTGAGATGAAAGTTGATTTGGAAATGTTCCTTGCTAAAACTGAAGTTGCATTTCCAGTAATTGGGAGGAGCTCCCAAATTACATTACCCCACCCACATCTGTTTGCTTTCGGTTTACCTGAGGAGAGTCTACAAAGAAACTGAAGGAGAAAAGGAGGACAGCAGCAAAAGGAAGAGCGCACAGGACAGGTCGAAGAAGACCAAAATTGAAAGCAGAGTGCCTCAAGCAGGCAAACCCTCATTTTGGGTTACGTTCAGCAGAGATAGCACGTGGTTAGCAGTCTGTGGCACATTGTGGGTGTTCATAAATCCTGTTTAAAGGAGATCATGTCACTGATTCGTTCGTCCCTTGATGAAATGTTATGAGTCAGATCCTTAGCCTAGTGTAAATTTTCAAAGCTCTGTTGGCTTGAGGGAGAAATGTCTGAAGTTAAGGATCCAGTCTGTAGTGTAGAGAGGCCTCATTCTTTGTGTGCTGAGTTTGACATCGCTTCCTTTTGAGTGAATCATTATAAGCCCCACTTACATTCAGACAACATTGATGTAATAGTAATATTTATCTCCTTGTGTAGAAAATATTCTGCTAGCTTAAAGGAGACCGACGAATAATAATGGTCGCAGGGGTTTATTTTTTTCTCTTTAAAAGAAACCATAGAAATCATGTTTAGGGAAAATGGTTGGGGTTTTTTGGCTTTATATAGTAAATTCCAGTTGGAGAATACTGACTTTATAACATTACAGATGTGCATAGCTTCTTGTTGGCTCAATATTGGAGTGGTTTGCCATTTTGTTTATACAGCATCTTTTTGCACCCGTGCAGTTGAAATTAAATTGTTAGTATGGTGTTTAAGGAATGTCACTGTTGTATTTTGGACTCCCCTCCAGTGTTTCTTCTAATCCTTTCCAAAATAGAGGTAATTATGTGTCATCTATGAGGAATTTGTAATACAGCGTACTGTGCCCCTTGAGGATCTTTCTTAAGTCATATGTATGTGAGGCCTAGAAAAATCATGTCCTCACATGGCTATATTTGAATATTAGCAACATGACAGTAATACAGCTGTGCATTTGTTCCTTCGTGTTCCTGTCTGACTTGGGCTCTGGCCTAGAAGTGATGTCGATGTCAGAATATGCCAGATTACTTGTTTCTCAAAGCAGGGATATGAAGAAGTCTTGCCAGTGTGTGAAAGTCACAGTTGGAAAAATCTTGTTGATGATGATTGGTTTTTTTTCTGCCTGTTGTTCTTCTGTAGCAGGAAGTTGCAGGAACAATTTGTCAGGAGAAGCCTTCATGCCACTTGAACCACGTCTCACATCTGCACAACTGGGCACGGCACCGAAGCGTGTTCACTGCATGGTTTGTGCAGGCGGCCCTTTACCTGTAAAGGCTCTACAAGTGATCTTGTGGTTCTCATAACCAAGAATCTTAAATATTGCAGATGTGGCATGACCAATCTTCCTGGCCCTCTGAACCACATACCAAAACTTAGGACTGCCAGACGGACAGCACATTCTTCAGTGAACCAAGGGAGAAGGGCGCTGTGTGCTTTTTGCAGGTGGGAAGTGACAGTGGCTCCCAGGAATGCTAGCTGTCCATTGTGGGTCAGGGCTAGGCTGAAAGGTGTAACTTCAAGATGTAATGAAGTGTGTAATGTCAACTTTAGTAGCATCTGATAAATTACTCCCTCTCACAGTGGGGATTTATCCAACATAAGCACAGTCTCTCTGTTGGATGTGGGACACAGTGCCAGCACGAGAGCTGTGCTTAAAAACCTTGTAGCCCAGGGGAAACAGGCTGGCAACCTTTCATGTAGTGCTTTGTTGCTGAGGTTTCAAGTGGTGCTTCCTCTCTGCCTCTGTCTAGAGATCCATGCTTTGTGTTCTGCAGTCCATTGTTAAACCCAACTGATGTTTTCCACTTTAGTTGCATAGATTGTGGCTTGTATTTTAACATCACTCTTTAAGTAGTAGTGCCAGGACTTAACATACAAAAATTGTTGTGAGTCCCCACAGAACATAGGATTTGCCAGAATCATGCAATGTTGGCACATGCTAAATTTGTACAATCTCATTTACCTTCTGCTACTTGTTTGTTTGTTTTGGTGGGTTTTGAGCTGCCAGGGGATCAAGCTTGTCTCTGCAAGCACAACTGCCTGACACTTTCTTTATAATTCAAAAACAAAATATGAGGTTTTGATGATATCACCTGTCTGCAGGGATTTAGGGCTTTTCCTAAACTCCCCAAACCCACTGTAAAACTTAAGAGGGGATTTTGTCAGCAACTGGCAAAGACAGACAAGTCATGTATGAAGAACTGGTGCTGCCCAACAAATTCTTCCCGTACTCTAAGGATCACTGGGCTTCTTTAAAGCAGCCGGGCTCCATGAAAGTGGCTTTGCAGTACCCACAAAGAGCGAGGCTTAGCAGACACCGTTTGATCAGAAGGAACTACCTATTGCCACATCATTCCTTTGCACCCTTGCTTCCGGCTCTCTTCTCTGTCACAAGAGAAGTGTGGTCAGAGCATGCTTGGGAGCCAGGAACTTCTAATTCTGGCCCTAACACCGTCTTCTTCATAACACGAAAGCAGGTGTATGGGTATTTTTAAAGGATTTTTTAAAAATAATCTCTAATTGGGGTGCCCACATTTGGGTATGTAGTCAAAGGGTTACTAGGCCTGATTTTCAGAAGTGGTAAATATCTGTGAATCCTTTTATTCTCAGCTGGGGTTGTAGCTACCCAACAATGAGTAGTCAGGGCAAATTAGTTATTCTTTAGAGGGCTTGAACGTGAATTATTTTACATAAGCTTCTAAGCATTAGGAGACTAATGAGCAGCACTTATATTAAGCACTATTCTTAACAGCAACTGCAGTTTTCACATTGAGGTGCCTTATGAGATGTGAATTTGAGAGGAGGAGAAGGAGGAGGAGGAGAAATGAAGAAAAATTATCTAAAAATGTGGTACAGTAAAGTATAGTCTACAGAGTGTGTGGCTTACAAAGAATGTTGGGAAAATAGGAAGTTTTCATTTCTTTAAAACTCCCCAAAACTCTGTAGTCTTGCAAGACTGAAAATAACTTAATTAATGCTCTTTGCTGGCACTTTAAAATATACTGTCTGCCACTCCATCTTCTCTTTCCCTTTTCTGCTGTCTCTCAGGAGACTAGTTCTCCAGAAAGTGGGTTTTGAGGTTTGGGAGTACTTGTTAAGAAAGATGGGATATGGTAGAACACTTCACCACTGTGTTAGGGTCAGACCTCAGAATAATATTTTCATTTCTGAGGACCCTTCCTCAGCTGACTTTCACAAATGAGGCTTGTGAGGCATCAGTGCCCTTTCAAGACAATCTTACTCTTGTGCCTTTACAAGGAAGAAGCAGATGTATTTTGAAAGGAACCAGTCTACAGAATACGGTTCCAAATAAATTGCGATAGTGGGCATCATACTTGATATTTTGGTCTGCTGTTTGCTGTTGGAGCCCGAGTACTGTGGTCTGTGCCGTTTGCATTGTGCTAAAGTATGCCTGAGTTTCACTCTGACTGCTATCCCCAGGGCCCTCACGAAGAGGAGATTCATATCTCATGAGATTACCCCACTGAGCAAAGAAATGAAATAAATAATATTACTCTTTTAGTTCTGTCAAGGATAGTAGCTCATAGAGCCTTTCAAGGCAGTGTCAGCATGGGCTAGATACTGCATCAGTGCATAAAAAGACATCCTTTACAAGAACAGCGCTGCAAAATGAGGCCAATGTGAGCCTAATGGGTGGTGGAAAACAGTGAGCCTTTTTTTTTTCCCTCCCTAATGCAAGCCTGCAGGGGTTTATTTTCCAGCGTGTGTGAGTCTTGGGGCAAATCAGCTTGCTGAAATTCTTCTACAACAGGAGCTCCAAGTAAATCACTGTAGTAGTACACATCTTATTTGGGAACCAATTAGAGCTTGTGCTGGTTGTTTCTCCTTGGCAGCTTTAATGAATCTATCAACACAGAAGTACTTGGAAATAAAAGATTTTACAGTAGTCTCCATTAGGATGAAGCCCACGGGCTATCCAGTTCCTTACACAGTACAATACAATGCTTCAAAAAGACGGAAAAGGTTGTTATGATAACTTAGTCTTGTGTGAAGAACCAGGAGAGCTAAAATGAGTTTAATAATTTTATCATACTGTAACTTTAAGGAAGAAGTATTCCTCAGAACAATTGCTCTTCCCTATGCCTCAGAAAATCTTGCAAAAGCCCACTTGAAATGTGTCTGTCAATGCAAACTAACTCAAGCAGGTACGGTAAATTTCAAAATCTTGTATTATCATTACAGAGAATAAACTCCCCTTTTTTTTTATTTGTCCATCAGTCCTTTTACCCAATGCCTTAGACGTATTTTTATAACCAAATTTCACAGCATATCTCTGATTTACATTATGACATTTGATCATATTTTATCTAAAAATCTCAGATACGCTATGTCATATCATATAATTTCTAGTCTTTGGCAAGGCTGTACAATAACCTCACAATTATCTCTTGTACCCTATTCCCTATCTGGTGCTAGGACTCAGTTTCTGTTTCAGTTAACCCTTTAGTGCACTCCCAACTGATAACATCTGCTTAAGAAAAATAGCATAACGCTGCCCTGAGAAATGGAAGAAGAAAAGGCATAAGCTTAGAGAAGTCAATAAGAAGCTGAAGTTCTCTTGACAAGGGGAGGTCCGTGACTGTGTAAACATGTAGTGCTGGTTTTATTGTTATTGTCCTTTATCATCCCATACGTTGAAACAAAAGAGACTATAATTACCCAATATTAAGCACGTGAGTCATACAAAATGAAAACATAATATAAAATAGAGTACAGCTCTTTAAAAAGCTACCTATGTTTCTATTTAGGATTTTTATAGTGATCGTGTAATAGGAACACTGCTTTTTTTGGTGCAATATTTCAAGTCCTGTTTCCACCTTAAGAAAAGGAACTGTTGTATACAAGCCCTTCAAAGCTGATAAGAAAAAATGGAGACTGTCGTTACAGCTACAATGCATCTTATGTACCTGGAAGTGTTCTTAGCTGTGTACCAGGCAATTAAAGATATTTTTAACTTCCAGTCTTTAAAAGGCAATAGAGTTTATCTTTTTTTAATAAAATGGATATTAAACTACTAAGCGTATTTAAAAGGCTATTATAAATAAACAAATAAGCAAACAAGATAGGAATAGGAGTGGAGCTTTGGGATGTCATTATAGGGTGCTCTTAGCGGTTTTTTGTGTGGCACTCTTTCCACCAGAAGAAACTCATTAGACCATGGAAAAGAAAGAATTAGTGCTATTTTATGTAATGTTATTTACTCTTTCATGTTCTGTAGGACCTCATTAGAAGGATGAAAGATGAGTTCCAGCAGTGCATGTGTGTTAATAATAGGCAGCACAAATGAGATTATAATAAGAGAATCCTGGATGATACATAGGGAATTAGAGCCAGGAGCCCATATATAAAAGCAAGCATGTACTCAGTGAAACTTGGTAAGTCTTTGCAGGAGAGGAACCACAAAGGTGGAGGCTGAGTCAAACTCATCAAGCCTCCTAAAAATTACTGATAATCCAAAAAGAGAAGCAAAATCCAGGAGTCCTGAATCTTATTCTCTATGCCATGTAGGCTTATTTTCACTCTCTTAGAACTTTGTCCTTGAAATTCCTTTTGGGAGAAACTTTTCATTGAAACAGTGTAAATTAAAAAAAAAAAAAAGGTTGGAGGAAAATCAAAATGGATTTGCTGCTCGTGGGTTATGAAACGTTAGAAAAATAGAGTTTGTCTCCAAAATAGATTGTTCTAAATCCCCTCACATATGTGATGCTCAAAGTGTGAAAAGTAGTACCTTTGAGAGGACTGATGATTTTGCATTTTAAAGTAGCTGCCTCTTTTAAGCTTTCCTAGAGAACCTAGGAATTCCAAGAATTCTTTTTCATGTGGCACATGTACTCTTTGCTTATCGTTTAAACAGGGGGACTTCCCTTAAGGATCAGTCTTCAGGGAAACACTTCAGCACGTGTGCAAATTTAAGAGTATGTATCTTCCTTCCATTGAAGTCAATGGAGCTTGAGTAGGTGCTTAAAAGTAAATGTGTTTAAGAGTTTTCTTTAAACAGTGGGGCCGTAATATCTGATATATGTGAAGTATTTTAGAGAACAGCGAAGGGCAAAATACATGATTAAAAGACGCAATGAAAATAGATGAAAGGGAGGAAAAAGTTGTGTCGTCTACTATTACACAACTTCTTATCTGTATTTCCAGTAGGTGCCAATCTCTAAAGATAAGCGTACTATACAGCTGCTAGTTTTGGCTGGTGTATTTTTGGCCTACATTTTGTCAGAGAGCGTAAATAATATAAATGATAGATTCATGCACTGTGTGGTGTAATACGTAATCCGGCATATCAAAGAGTTATGCATTCCAATGGCTGTTGTTACAATACTATAACTTCTGTGATATACAAATTCATGACATGGAAAACTTCAAAACAAATAATAAAATAAAATTATTTACACAGAGACAAAATTGTTGTAAATAATTTTAAATTTTAAATGACTTGCACTTGCCTTCCTAAGTACCGATGATTCCTACCCGTAGTAATGTCCTAGTAAAAACCCTGGAAATCGTTTATTTTAATCTTTTATGTAGATGATTATTTAAGAATGCATTTCAGTCTGCACCAAAAGGTACCATTAGTGTAAATGTTTTCATTCGGCTGAAATACATCTTAAGAGGAAGAGAATTTAAAAACTTGCTAGCGTTTTGTACTGACATTTTACTTTAATTTCATGGAGAAGTTGTAACTGCATAGCAGCCACAGCCAGAAACTGGGTGGCGGGATAGCTGGGGCTGGAGTGGGGATCAAGCAACACTGGACCGGACTGTTAAGGATGGAGGTTGTGATTTGGCTAGGAAAGGCTGTCCAACCTGGGAGCTGCAGAAAGAAACACAGCAGGCAACGGGACTGGGACTGGCTGAAAAACTAGGGGAAGGTGGGAACGGTTTGGCATGAAAATCAAGAGGATGAAAGACAGGGAGAGGTACAAGGAGAAAGGTGGTGAAAAATGGAACTGCCTTGAGCAAATACATTGAATCAAGGAGGGTTGTAGGGAATATGAAATCATAAAATGGACAGCAGGCTGGGAGCTGAGGCAGAGAATAGGATTGAGGACACAGAAGGTGAGTGCAAAGGGTGGCTGGAGGCTCGATGAGTGAGAGGAGAGCGAGGATCTGAAGGAGAATAGGAAGGGAGAATTGGGCCTTGAAGGAGATGTGTGGAAGTAGGAGTCAGGTGAACATTGTAGATAAATAAAGCCAGTCTTCTATGCTCCTTCCTTCACTGAAATGTCTGAGGAGCTTTTAGGATAAAATTAATAACAACCCCAACTTCCCCTAGGTAATAGTGGGGGACCTTTCCCTATTTGTTGAGCTGGAACTGGACTAAGCCGTTTGGATTTTTAGTTTGTGCCTTTGAGGGGGGGATAGGAAAGAAAGATTTTTTCTTTGATCAGAGACCATTTGGAGTTTGGTGATAAACAAACTGTGAACGTCTCTTATAGTGGAAAGCCTGTTTCAAATGTTTCTGGAAGATACCTGCAATGTTGCTTAAAAACAATCATACTCTGGACTCACTTTCCTTTGTCCAGATAACCTCAAAAAAGGCACAGTTCATCTGGGTTTTGTTCTGGGGCTTGTAATCTGTGCTGCTGCAGTTGTTTGTAGATCTTCAGGCAGTCTGTGATCTTACCGGGGCTGATCTGTTAGCTCTTTGGCCTACGGGGCCAGTGCCTTATACTGGCATTTGAAGCTGACCAGCTATTTGGAGGACTTGAGCTTGAAGCATTTGCTCCAAAGCAACAGTTTGGGGTTTTTTTCAGTAAAAATTTTGAAACAGTATTTTCAGCTTGATACAGTGAGTTGCAACTGATCCAGCCTAATACGAAAAATGCCTGTCTTTGCCCAGAGTCTCCTGGGCAAGATGAGAGAGACAGTTTACCAACAAGGTGAAGGTGACAGAAAGTACTTTTTGGAAATGTATGCTACTTGGACAGCCGAAATGAGCATGAGCTGTGGAAATCTGCCTCTTTTTGCTGAGTGAGGGCCGTGTACTTTCTGTGAAAGGTGCTAAAAACATCTCCGACAACTTCTGATTTGAATGTTACTCTTTTATGTCTAGTATCACTTGAGTTGTCTTTGGCTCCAATCTGGACCAGCTGTTTTCCATCCTGATCTTATTCCCTGTAGCGATCTGGACATGTCCGCAGCAGCGGTGGTTACACTGGGTGAGTATGAGGTACTGCAGTTGTCCTTGGCGTGTTATTGTCGGTTAAACCAGTGGAATCTCATTAGGTTAGATTTCTTCACGGCCGCTGAAGGGTGGAAGATCCCTGTGGTCTGCAGAGATAAAGGCCTTTGGAAAGGAGGAGCGAACGCTTATCAGCGCTGCTGGTGAACGAAAGAGGTCTGAGAGTCTTTTTAGTGTGGGGCCAGCTCTTTCTGCAGCGTCCTATTGGCACACAAATAGCATTTATGGTAAAGCTTAAAGGGCTGCCCCAGGGTTGGACCTGCTCCAGTCACCCTGGAAAGGCAGGTTTTTAATGGCGTTAATCAGCAAGCATGAAACGAGAGTGCAAAAGTTGATAACCATAGAATCATAGAACAGTTCGGGTTGGAAGGGACCTTTAAAGGCCATCTAGTCCACACCTCCTGCAATGAGCAGGGACATCTTCAACTAGATCAGGTTGCTCAGAGCCTCGTCCAGCCTGACCTTGAATGTTTCCAGGGATGGGGCATCTACCACCTCTCTGGGCAACCTGTGCCAGTGCCTCACCACCCTCATTGTAAAGAACTTCTTCCTAATGTCTAATCTAAACCTACCCTGCTCTAGTTTAAAACCATTGCCCCTCGTCCTATCGCTACATGCCCTTGCAAACAGCCCCTCCCCAGCTTTCCTGTAGGCCCCCTTCAGGTACTGGAAGGGGCTATAAAGTCTCCCCGGAGCCTTCTCTTCTCGGGGCTGCACAACCCCAACTCTCTCAGCCTGTCCTCACAGCAGAGGTGCTCCAGCCCTCAGATCATCTTCGTGGCCCTCCTCTGGACCCGTTCCAATGGGTCCTTCTTACGTTGGGGGCCCCAGAGCTGGACACAGTACTCCAGGTGGGGTCTCACGAGAGCAGAGCAGAGGGGCAGAATCACCTTGCTTGACCTGCTGGCCACGCTTCTTGTGATGCAGCCCAGGATGGGGTTGGCTTTCTGGGCTGCGAGCTCACATTGGGCTGTGAGCTCACATTGCCGGCTCATGTTGAGCTTCTCATCCACCAACATGCCCAAGTCTTTCTCGGCAGGGCTGCTCTCAACCCCTTTACCCCCCAGCCTGGATTGGTACCGGGCTTCCCCTGACCCAGGTGCAGGAGCTTGCACTTGGCCTTGTTGAACCTGATATAGATATAAAATATTGGCACGGTTTTCCCTTGGCTGGCTTTCCCTGGGTTTCAGGGCGGGCAGTTACCCCCTCAGTCCCGCCTGCGCTATTTCCGAAGCGTTTTGCATCGGCCGGAGCTCGCCGGGGCGGGGGCGGGGGGGTGGTGGGTGGCCCTTGAGACGAGACGAAGCCCTGCCGGGTCCCCCCTGTCCCCGTGGATCTCCGCGGGGGGACGGGACAGCCCCCGCGCCCCGCCCACGCCGCTGACGTCATGGAATTCCAGGGCGCTTCCGCCAATGGCGGGGTTGGGGCGCCGCCCACGCGTGTCGGCGTCAGCCCCGGGGCGGCGGTGGTTGTGGCGGCGTGGGGGGGGCGGCGGGAGGGAGAGGTGCGCCTCCGGATCGCCGCAGGTGACGGCGGGGCTCGGTGGCGCCGGAGCTGGCGAGCTCCGGGAGAAGGCGGCGGGGGCGGGGTGTCACCGGGGATCGGTGGAGGCACGTCCGCCGCGCGTGTTCCGCGCTGAAGCCGGCAGGGGCCGTCTATGAGTGATTAAATCGCTGGGCAGCTTCTTGCGACCGGGAACCGGGGCTGCCGGCTTCCAACTTTTCCAGCTGCTCCTTCCCCGGTGCGTGCGTTGTGGTGGGAATTGGTGCCAATTGCCGTGCCCGGCTTTTAGAGCGCCCAGGGTATTTGCTAATTAGCGTACAGCTCTGAGATCTCTTTCTGGCTGTCCGGTAACCTACTGTTCTCTCCTAAAATACTATCAATAGATAAATCACTCTGCTAATTCCTCTGTAAGAATAACTAAAATCCTTTGTAGTTTCTTTTTCCTGACAGTCACCTCTGGTAGGGTCAGAGGTGTGTGTCTGGTACGTCTCCACCAGCCTGCGTAGTGCAGCCCGCTGGGTTTATCTGAGTGCCAAAGCAGCCTGTATCTATTTTAGCAGGGTGTTCTGCCTACGATAACGCTCTTTTCCTCGTCAGGTTTGATTAGCCCCGAGCAAATTGCTCTGCTCACATGGATGAACTACTACTGGTGCTTGGATGTCTCTGCACAGAACTGCATTACATCACCGCCCATAATAAAGATTTTGCAAATCAAATACAGTTCCTTCTTATACCCCAATGACAGACAAGATGGTGGCACCAGTTCGCTTGGGTACAGAACTCGACTCTGTCGTTGAAATGTAGTTAAGAAAATTGCGAGCGACTGTTTGGTCATATTAGAGTAGAGGTAACTTTCCTGTAGGGCGTTTTGTTTCTGACGTTAACAGAAAACAAAGAGCGAATTTTCTTGTTAAAAAACATGGCAGCTGATATAACTGGATGGGATCAGCCGGCGAAGACAGTGCGAAACTTTCCTACTGGCTGCACTTCAAACTTGAAGTAGTTTGACAGCACTGGTACAGGGAATGAGACAACCTCTTCCTTCCCAAACATCAGCTTTTCCTTGTCGACCATTGTGTCCGCAGTTTGTTTCCGAGTCGGAAGTAACCGCGACTGTCCCCTCCTGCCGCCCAGCTCTTAACTTTGCAGGACGAGAAACATGGCACTTCCACGGCGGGTCCTCGCCGGCTTAGCCCTGACAGGCCTCTTGACGCGGAGAACTTTGGCGTTGCTTCTATGTATAGAAAAAACAAACCCCAAACCCAAAAAAAACAACCCAAAACCCACCCCAAAAAAATAGCCCACCCAAAATTAAGAAAACCCACCCCAAACCAAGAAAACACACCCAAAACCAAAAAAACCCCACCCAAAAACGTGCGCTCTGGGGGGGGGTGATGCCGAGGTGCCTCATACTTCGGTGGGGTCAAGCGCTAGGCCTGCCTCTCTCCGCCGCGCTGCGGCTGCCGGCAGCCCCGTGCCCCCGCTCCTCCGGGGCTCTTTTCCCGGGTTCCCCGCCGTACGGGTACGGGTACGGCTGGTGGGGGGGGTGGACGACCGGCGGCCTGCGTGCCGGGGCCGGGAGAGCGGGCGGTGCCGGTGTCGGGCGGGGGTGTCTGTGGGTGTCAGGGGGGGTGCGGGCCGCCCGCTCCGCTCCTCGTCGAGCGTCCGTCGGTCCCGCCGTGGCCTCGCGCGCCCCCGTCCCGCCGGGAGTTGCGGGGGGGAGGAAGGGAATCCCCCCTCGCGCGCGCGGCGTGTCTTTTGTGTTTGTACACACGGCGCCGAGGGAGGGGGCGTGGCCTGGGGAGGGGGCGTGGCCGCGCCTTCCCTCCATTGTGCTCCATTGGCCGGCGGGCGGGGAGGGGGCGGGGCGGGGCGGTCGCGGGCGGGGCCGAGCGCGGGGCCGGCCCTCCCCCCGTCAGCCATCTTTCAATTGTGCTCCCGGCCGCCGCCACCGCCAGCAGCAGCCGCAGCTCGGGCTCCTCCTCGCTCCCGCCCGCTCCGCCCGCCCTCCCTCCTCCTCCTCCTTCCTTCCCTCTCCCGCACGGCAGCCGCGCTCGCCACAGCGGACGGGGTAAGTCTGGGCGCCGCGCCCGCCGCCCCCCCCCAACCCCCGCACCCCGTCACCCCCCTCTCTCGACCCTCCCCACAAACTTTTGGGGGGCCGGGGAGGCGGCGGCCCCCCTCCCCGCCCCGTTCCCCTTTCCCCGAGCTGCCTTGCCGGAGCGGTTCCCTCCGCCGGCACCCCCCGGCCCCGCTTCCCGCCGTCTTTGCCCCCCTCTGCTCCCCTCGACCCCGCTCCAGAACCCCCCCAGATTCCTCCCCAGCCCCCGAGCTGCCTCCTCAGCCCGGCATCCCCCCGGATCGGGGCTGGGAAGTGGCCGCAAAGAGGAGCCGCTCGGCAGCCCAGGGTAACTCTCCTGCCTTCCTTCCCCTGCTCCCCACAGTTGTTGCTCAGCTTCACCATCTTGTCTCTTTTCTCTGGTCACCGACCATATTTTTTTTTTTCCTATTGCATAAAAAACAATAAAAAGGGAAAGAAATCCGCCGAAGGAACGACCCAAACCCAACGCAATTTTTTGGTTTTCGAGTGCAAACTTTTCCGCTGCCTCCCCCTTCATCTGCACCCACATGGTTTGGAGTTCCTCGCGATTTTTTGGGGCGTTATTTTTTGCGATTTATTTTTTTTCCTCCTTCGCGAAAAAGGACTAGGGCTGCATTTCGTGATTGTTTCCATTTTGTTCTGGGTCTGGGAGATGAGTTTGCCTGTGAGAGGCGCTTGGGAGCGAGGCGGCTTCGGGGAAGCACTTGGAGAGACGGCACCCAAAAAAAACCACCCACCCTCCCTCCCCCCAAAAAAAAAGTTTGTTGCTTTCTCGCACTTTAGGATCCCTTTCTTTTTTTATTTTTTTTGCATGATAAACGCCGGTTTGGCGGCGGCTGCCGGCGGGTCGGGGAGCGCGGGAGGGCCGGGCTGCCCGCCGGGGGCTGCGGCTCCCCTCGCACCCGGCTCCGCCGTTTCGCAGGAGGTTTTCGGCGGGTGGGAAGCGGCGGGTCGGCTGCCGGTTCCCCCCCCCCCACCTCCTCGATGTTGGCCGGGTGGCGTTTGCGAACGCTCGGCAGGTGACGGGCGGCCGGCGGGAGTCGGGGGGGGGGGGTTGGGGAAGGCGGCAGCCGCCGCTCCGCTCTTACCGGCGGGCGGCTTGCGGGGCTCCAGCCGAGATATTGAATGCGTGGACAAAAAAAAAAATAATAGAGCCATGTATTTTAATATTCCGCGATCGGCAGACGTTTAAATTTTTATTTATTTATTTTTCCTCCTTCGGCGGTTGGGCGGCCGAGCGGCTTAACGGCTGTCCCCGCCGGTTGGGCGAGCAGGGGCGCGGGGCGGGCGGGCAAGGCGGGTGGGGGGCACCCGCTCGCTGTTGGGGGGGTGAGTGCCGGGCGGGGGCGTGCGGCTGAAAGTGGGGGGGGCGTCCGGCCCCTCTTTCCCCCTCCTCTCCTTTCCCCTCTTCTCCCCCCGCCCCCCCCCCCCCCCCGCCAGGTGTAAGGCAGCGACGCCGGCAGAGGCATGGCCCGCACCAAGCAGACGGCCCGCAAGTCCACCGGTGGCAAGGCGCCCCGCAAACAGCTCGCCACCAAAGCCGCCCGCAAGAGCGCGCCCTCTACTGGCGGGGTGAAGAAGCCGCACCGTTACAGGTACGCAGCGCCGCGCACCGGCGGCGACCGGCCGGTACCGGGGGCAACCCCCCCCCCCTCCCCCCAACCTCCCCCCGCCGGGTCGAGGGGGGAGGGGGAAGGAGGTGTGTGTGGGGGGGAATTCTTCCCGCCGGCACCGCTCCGCCGCGGCGGGGCGCGGGTCCCCGCCTGCCGCAAGAAAAATAAATAAAAAAAAATTAAAAACCACCAAAAAACCACTAAATTCCCAGCGCGGGCACCGACACGGTGTTTACCATTTGCCCCTTCCCACGGGAGTTTCGGTACCGGCGCCTAAAAAATCAACACCCCCTTACGCGGTGAGCGATTTCTTAAATTTTTTTTTTTTAAAAATTTTTTTACTTGTGGTTATTTAAATGCAGCAGGAGGGTCGTGCCGCCGCGAAGTTGATTGTTAGCGGCGTATCTTAATTTCTTCGTGGGGTTCGATCCGTCCCCCGGCGCCGCTGGGGCCCCGGTGGCGGTGCAGGGACGGCGATTGGCCGCGAGAGGGCGCGAGGCGCCCGCCGATGCGCTCGTTTGTCCCCAAAACCGGCGGCTGTGCCGCGGGGAGGGTGTAGGCTGGGATGGGCGGCAGGTCTTTGGGGGCAACCCTCTAATAATGGGAGTTTTCCAGTCCTTGTTGGGTGTGGGACGGTAACAGCCGTGCTTCAGCTCGGAGGATGCTCTTGGGCTGGGAGTACGTATTCCGTGTGTGTGTGGGGGAGAGTGGATTGGGGAGGAGAAGCGGGTTTGAAATAGCGAACTTAGTCTAGAAGTCTGTTGTTGTAGGCGTGAGGCAGAATTAATAGTCCGGGAGAGAGGTAATGAAGCCGGAGTAGGGAAATGCAAAGTTTCCACAGAAATAAAGGGCGTATCAATTTCATGGATGGACTTTGTGTCTGCAAAAGCAGGCGGTAGTTCTGACACTGAAACTAACACAAGGAAATTTGCTAGGTTGTTCGTGCTGATAATATAATGCAGAATACAAATTCTGTTAGTTGCGTGAATTTTCAGTGCTGTATGTCAGTAGGGAAGAGCCAGATTCCCCTTAAAATAGAGTTAGCTCTTCAGGCTAATTGCTGGGAGGGTACCTATGGTACAGCTGAACCAGCCAACTTGTGGCAGTACTGCGGCTTGTCACCAGGACGTGTTGGCGTCAGTCTAACGTGAAGTCAGGGCCTCCAGGCTCTCGTGTCGCTGCTTGAGGGATCCCTGTTGGGAGTTTGCACAGATCCATGGTGAGAAAACAGTGACCCTTTGCCAGGGAAATGGGGTTTTTGTAAACCGTGTAAATGGTGGGACTCTTCTGGTGGAAACAGCATGTTGTGGTGCTTAGTTTAGTTTAGATGATCATAGGATGGTTTGGGTTGGAAGGAACCTTAAAGACCATCTAGTTCCAACCCCCCCTGCCATGGGCAGGGACACCTCCCACCAGACCAGGCTGCTCAAAGCCCCATCCAGCCTGGCCTGGAACACCTCCAGGGAAGGGGCATCCTAGGGACGCTGAACCTGGATATTTAAGGTGATGTAGACTATGTCTTGAATACTAATTATCTCTTTTTTTTTTTTTAATTATTATTTAATTCTAAAAGGCCGGGTACCGTGGCTCTCCGTGAAATCAGGCGCTATCAAAAGTCGACCGAACTTTTGATCCGCAAACTTCCTTTCCAGCGCCTGGTGCGTGAAATTGCTCAGGACTTCAAAACAGATCTGCGCTTCCAGAGCGCTGCCATCGGTGCTTTGCAGGTGAGCCTTACCGGAGTGGTGGGGGGGTTCCTGGGGGAAGGTTGGGGTCAATGCTGTCAGTGCCCCCCCCGCCCCCCCAAAAAAAAACCTAGGGGCTGAAGGTAAGGGATGGCTCCGCCTTCCCCGCCATTGGCCAGCCTGTTTCTAGGGTAAGCCCCAGCTCCGCCTGATTGGTGGGCTGCCGCGGGGGGCGTGGCCCCTTCCGGGGTGGGGGTGGGGGGGGCTGAGATGGGGGGATTGCTCCCCTCAGCCTTCCCTTGCTTGGGGTGGACCTGGTGGTGCCCTGCAGGTACCACAGGCTAAAATAACGCAGTGACATGTCTGCAGCTCCTTACAAAGGCTATAAATGTGGGTTTGGGGGGTGTGTGTGGCTTTTTTTGGCTTGATTTTGGGGTTTTCCTGTTCTTTTTTTTTTTTTTTTTAAATAGCCTCCACCCCTCAAGTAGCTGCACTTGATGGAACAGTGTATCGTATTAAAATACTTAATGTAAATCTGTTTCCTCGGTCCTCGAGCTTTGTTGGAGGCTTTGCCTTTGAAAGCCGTGCAGCCCGAGAGGGAGAGCGTTGCTGTGTGAAGCTCGTTCTGGTGTGTGCAAATGGCGGTCTTGGTGTCCTCAAATGCCCTTTAAAGAAAAACAGCTCGATAAGCCACATCTAAACGCAGTTAGGGGAAATAAGCGCTTCTGTATGATGTAGTTGATGCTAAACACATAATTTTTAAAATATATTAGATAAATAACTTATTTAAAGTGTGGTGAGGGCGAAATACTGATCACTCTTTCTGGCCCAAATTCTTGCATCTAAGTTAGGTCCCCTCCAAGACTGCGTTGGTATCACAGGAACGTTTCCCTCTCGTGATGGAAATAACGCTCCTGATTAAAGATAGGACTTTACTGTTCTTTTAGCTGTTGAAAGATTGTTTCAGAGCCTATCTGCAACTGTAGAATATCTGATAGTCAGGCAAAATTGTCTTTTTCTAATGACTTCCCCTTGATAAGGCACAAAATATGTGCCGTGAGACACTATAAACTTGAGCGCATGCTCAGCTTCGAAAGGTGGCTGCGTGCATTTGGAAAGTGGCTGCTTTTTGCCTTTGGTGGTTGTTCTGTCTTCGCTGCTGTGAGTGAATGTGGTAGTTCTTAAATCCTAAGGTTTACCTATGTGTCTTGTTGTCAGGAACTGCTTGTTAAAATTTAGTCAGCAGTTAATACGTTTTTTCAGAAGGCTGGTTTTGCATTAAGGAGTTGTTGGTATAGAACTTGTTCATGTGCTATTCCTAGTGCTTCCTGCTCACGTATTTGCAAAAACCCCCCAACCCTTTTAACCCCTTCAGTACCATGTTGTTTCATGCCAGCACGGCTTATTTGGTGAAGTGTCTTAACTTTTCATGTAGTGATTTAGCAAAATTGTGTTGGGGAATTTATAGCAGCCATATCCTACTGGATATGAAATGGATATGAAAAATTATTAAAGCAGATGAGGTCTGCAGTATTAGTGTTTTTCTTTCTTTGTATTAAATGTTCTGTGTTTTTAAACAGGAACTTTGAACTTAGTAGGTTGATTTTGCAGTTCCTGGTAACGAAATGGTTCACAGAAGCTGTTTTTGCATGTATTATAAAGGTGGACCTCAACCTCCTTTCTGTAAGCGAGGCCCATCATTCCTGCCTTCTCACCCCCACTGTGTTGTGTCCTGGTCCACATGCTGGTCTGATGTTGGCATGCTGAGATGCTTCCTAGGAGATCGTTAGGCGTTGGAATTCTGTATCAACACAAAAATGTGTAAACGCTTACCATTCCTGTGCTGGGCTTAATAGCAGCTAACTTAACGAGAGCCAGGAGCACAATTAGGTGCAGTGGAGCATCTGTCTAACCCAGAATCCTGTCTGCAGGGTTCAGTAGCAGAGACGACGCTGTGGTCGGGGTTGTGGTTTTCCCAGGATAGGGCTTGTCCTTTGCCCTCCCAAGTGCTGGCCCTGTGATTCTCACAGGTGGGAAGTGAGAACCGTCTGTGATGGTGGTGGGGCTGTGGTGTGTGCCCCAAATAGACAGGGGGTGCTTAGGCAGGAAGAAAGCACAGGAATAGGACAAGTGTCTGATGGTAATTCTCAGACTGCTGCCACATTTTCGGTGATTCAAGGAGTTCCTGAGTCAAAGGTGGTATTGTCTTATATCTAATAATTCTCAGCACACTTTTTTTTCTGTTAATTTTTGCCTTTTGAATCAAGCCACCTCTTCGGTATCGTATGGCAAGGAGCTGTGTGTCCAAACTGTGTTGTGAAGGAATACCTGCTGCTCTTTTCCCTAGCCTCTGCTGATTTCACCTGCTGCTCAATAGCTCTTACTGTGGAAGAGGCAGCAAACAAGTCACTCAAATAGTGTAATCCAGCCTTTAAAAAGAGAAGTTTCTAAACAAACTAACCTTCTGATAAGATAACCCTTTATCTTGTGAGGGTCCTGTCAGAATGTTTGTTCGGTTGTGTTTTGGAGGATGTTTTCACCAAATGGCAGTAGTACGCAACTTTGACATAGAATATTATTTGGTGGTTTGTAAGAAAAAGGATGCTTTTATTTTTTTTTGAGAATCTAAAACTTCTGATGTTCCTGAGTAATAAAGATAGAAGCCTAAACTTAACACCATGCTACATTGTACATTGACTTTATTATTTTTTCCTAGTGCTCAGAGAGTGAAAATGTTTTTTAACTCTTTTCTTCTACACTAGGAGGCAAGTGAAGCCTACTTGGTTGGCCTGTTTGAAGATACCAACCTGTGTGCTATCCATGCCAAACGTGTCACAATCATGCCAAAAGATATCCAGCTAGCACGCCGCATACGTGGAGAGCGTGCCTAAACTTCACTATGATGGGTTTGTCATTCTCGAAGCAAAATCTTCTTCCTGTTATTGGTAGTAATGAACGTTAGATATTTTTTCCATGGGGTTAAAAGGTACCTAAGTATATGGTTGCAAATGGAAAAATAGGGGACAGAATTGGGTATTGGCAAGTTTTTTCCCATTTTCATTTGTGTGTGGATTTTTAATATAAATGAGGGGGCATAAAACATCAATGCGGTCAAAAAATGTTTCGGTGAACAAGTTTCAACAATTCAACTTTATAAAAAAAAAAATTATAAATAAACCTGTCAAATTTTTCTGGACAATGCCAGCATTTGGATTTTTTTAAACAAGTAAATTTCTTATCAATGGCAACTAAATGGTGTTTGTAGCATTTTTATCATACAGTAGATTCCATCCATTCACTATACTTTTCTAACTGAGTTGTCCTACATGCAAGTACATGTTTTTAATGTTGTCTGTCTTCTGTGCTGTTCCTGTAAGTTTGCTATTAAAATACATTAAATGATGCCTGCTTTTAGTCTTGATTTTTAAATATTACACAGGGGTTATATTTGATTAAAAAATAATCAGCCTTCCTTTCCCTTTTTCTCTTCAGTATGTGGCCTAAATACTTAGAGTACATCTAGGAAACACTGGGGATACTACCTTGGCTAAAGTAGTGTATACGTGAGGGGTTTTTTTAAGAGTGTAAAACTTCTGTCCGCTCCACATGAAAGCAAGTTTGGTGAGTATATTACTGGGTAGAGTCTGGAGCTGGACTGAGCTCTCTAAGGAAGCTACACTGATAAGAAAAAACAGTTTTGTTGCTGTTTATATTCTTTTCTTACTCAACTTAATTCTGAATTTGGAAGCATTTCTGATTTTCATGGTTCGTTGGTAAGGTATAAGTGGTGGGGTGTGGTGGTTTGGGGGTTGGTTTTTTTTTTTTTTGGTGTGTTTTGGGGGTTGGGATTTTTTTCTTTTTTTTTTTTTTATATCCTTTTGCACTCTGTAATCTGGTTTCTCAGTTTGTAGGTGTTCACGTTTTGGTTGACTACCTTTCTGTTTCAGTCACACCCTCTAGCATGTTTGAGAACTTAGTCTTCACATGGTTAGTTTCAGTTTGTAGACTAATCAAAAGACACTTTTGTACCATTTTTGTTAGTTACAGTACTTCCTAGCAGCAGTACTTAAGAGCACACATTTGAAACTTACTATTTTTTTTTATCTCCTCCTGCCAGTTGCTGATAAAAGTTCCTGTGAAGAAATTTACTGCTGAAACCAAGTTCTATAAAAACTTTGTTTTAATTTTTTGCCTGAAACTTGGTTAAGGATTCTGATTGACCAGTCTGGAAATGGGTTATGTGGTGTACTTTTTTGATAGCTCTTGTGGATAAGAATGAAATGGGTTACAGAGAAGAAAATACGTAGGCAGTGAACAGATTTCACCCCGATGCTAAGACCCCTACAGAGCTTATTTGCTGCTAACTTCTTTCAAGAGGTTCTGAGTGAGCTCTGAGCACATGAGTGAATTTGTCTGAAGATTTCCAAAGAGGATTAATAGAGATGTATTATCTGCTTTGGTATCTTGAACAGAGAGCCAAAAATTACAGAATAAATCACATTATTCATAACTCGCTCAGCTGTAGTAATGAATGCTGCCTGCCAGGGTTGTGCGGAGTAAAGTCTATTTAAATGGAGTCGCTTGTCACAGAGAAAACTAATGCTAGACAAAATGTGATCACATCCTTTTGATGCCAAGCAGTTCATAGCTATCAACAAAAAATTAAGGAAGACTTGCCTTGGAGCATCCAGAACAACAGAAATAGAAAAGGTGAGCAACTGAGACTTAACTGATTTAAGATGTCACTTCTGTCTACTCGATAAAAACCCTGTTAAACTTAGTATAAATGCATTTCAATATAATTAACTACTGGTTTTGTCCCGTGCTTCAGAATTCTGGTTCATGCATCAGTCAACAATGCTGCAACCACCTACACAAAAAGGTAATTAGGCTGACTCTTTTTTGTTGTTGTTTAGTAACCTGGAATTGAAGTATTGATAAGAACTTAATTTTTTTCTTTACTATGTATGTCAGAAAACCAAATCTAGAGATTTTGGTATTCAAATGAAATACCAACTTCTTTTTCTTAAAAGAGAGAATTGGGATGGGGGATGCCCCAGTTTAACTGACAATGCAGTTAAACTGCTCAAGGCAGAAGAATTCCTAATGGAAGATGAGGGGATCAGGAATCTATGCAGCTGACAACATTTAAGTGTGCAGGGCTACACCTGCAGCTTAGGCATAAACTTTTCCTCTGCGAGCGTTGGTTGTGACGGCTGTGGTCCTAGAGATGCCATCTGAATCCCATTAGTGATTAGCCGTCTGTACATTGATACCAACTGTTGTCTTGGTTTTATTCCTGAGAATCGTAGGGTACCACTTCTCTGCTCTCCATTTGTTTTTTCAAGTATGACGGGTTTTCGTTCTTCAGACTCTTCCACCGTCTTGCTAAACAAATTACTTAATCTCCAGCTTTCTCACCCCCTGCCCTGCGTACACTAATTTTTTGTCTTCACTGTGCAGCAGCGTGAAAATAAGAACAATTAAATCATCAGCTTTCTTCAAGAACTGCTTTTTAAAAACCACTGGAATGGTCAGTCCAATAGTCCAATTTTTGGATGGATCTTCTAGTTGATGCTGTTTAATGCTAATGGAGGAAGGGGAGTACAAAAGGTGACATTGGGGTGGTTTTGGTTTTTTTTTTTTGGTTGGTTTTTTTTTTCTTATGCTGAGAGTTTAGTTATTTGGGGTTTCATTTTTTTTCCCCGGTGGATTTTGGAAGCTATCTGTCTACCGGTGGCATAACTCATCCAGAGTTGACAGTTCACTTGCACCTGGGAGTCTCAAAGACAGGCCTGGCAAGATAGAAAGAGCAAAACAAAAAGGTGGGGATTGGCGTTAACACAAAAGCTGCAGAACAAGACCATCTACGGTTCCATCAACTTTCTTCCTTACATAGTAGCACTCCTACAAAAACATTTTTGGAAAGTGGTGGAGGGACAGGAGGACTACGTAGCGCTGGAGTTCTGTAGTTAGGGCACGCATGGAAGGTTAGAGAAGGTAGGGTGCAGCGTGTTATTTAGATTTAGGTTTTAAGCTGCTGATGTTGTGATGCTGGCACTCCCTTTGGTCACTTCAGGATTACTGGTTCTTGCTCCCTGGAGTGAAGAAGAAGGGTGGACAAGAAGAAGAAGGGTGGACAAAATAGTTCTGATCCAGTTGCGTGTGGCGGCATGGTTTCAAAATAACTGCAGAATTGTGTTTTCATCAATACACTTCCCCGTTTGACACGTTGCCACATGTCCATCCCCCACACACATTGCACCAGCAGCTGCTGGTGGCCCTGTCGGCTGCCTGCATACACCAGTTTGGGCATTGGCTAAAAAGAAAATCAGCCTGTAGCCCAAAGTCCGCCGGCGTTCACCAAATAGGTATTGCAGCTTGTCCTCTTGCTCTCCTGGGCTGCTTCCGATGGAGCCGCCAGGTGGGGACACGAGTGTCAGGGGGAGCGAGCCGACCTGCGGGATGGCAGTCTGCTACAACAGTGCTCTTGGGTGTCCTCAGCGATCAAGGGGTGGTCCTCTCGGAGCTGCATGTGCCTGCTTGTGAGAGGGTGAGATCATTGTTGAGGAAACCGTTGACAAACAAATACTAATGGATTTACAATAACTTAAGTGTTTGTTGGTTGCTCTGGTGTTTTGTTTTGGTCTGTTTTTTTCAGAGAATCACATTTACTCAGCCAGTTTTGCAAGTACTGTTTAAAGTCTTACATGATTCTTAGTATCTACGGTTGCCGTATTTGTAATTGTAATATTTAAAAATGTAAATTCCTATTAACTCGTGGTCTTTGGGAGTTGTGGGGAGAGCGAATACCGTCAAACTTGAATGTGGGCTAATTTAACAGCGGCAGAAAAGGCAAATCTGCTCAAGTCACGTGTGCTGCATTCTCTGCAAAAAGAAATTGCGGTGTACATGCGAGAGAGATGTAACGCTGATTTAAAGCATTCTTGTCCTGTGGAAGAAGTGGCTTCAGGTTCTTCTTTTACATCTGGAGAAAAAAAAAAGTAGGCTGAACTTCAGTTCCTAAAATAGTTTACCTCTTTTTTTCTTTTTCTTTTTTTTTTTTTTTTTCCTCCCCCTGTAGCTTTTCTGCCATTTCCTGGGCAATTCAGTTGCAGCTGAGATTTTTGAATACTAGAAACAAGTTGTCATGTGGACGTCCTCCTGGGGAGGAGTTTAACTGTGTGGGGCGGAGGGATGGACGTGGTGCAGCTCCTTACTTGTTAGTGACAAACATACTCAAAGGTTGAACATCTGTTTAAGGCACATCGTTGCCTCTATGTCCACATTTCAATTTCTGACTTATTTTGTGAAGTCCTTTATTACATATATGCGATGAGCTGGGTTTTAGGTCTTTGTTTTAGATTTGCATATTAACAGCATTTATGTGCTATTTTCTCAAGAGTAAATATTTATTTTTTCTTAAGTTGGATGTTCTGTATTAGCAACACAAAAAGCAGGTTTGCCTGCCGGAGCCAAAAATTAACGTACTGGGAAATAACTCGAGACACAAGATCAGTCTCTTTCCTGCAGCTGTATCAAGTTCAACTGGTAGTTCTTGAGAGCTTGACTAAAACGGAGCTTAAACCCAGCATTTCAGATTTTGTTTAGAAAAGTAACCTGCTGAATATAAAGTAAGTGATGTTAGCCTATGTATGTTCAAGTGATGCAGGGTTGAGCTGGGTTCATCCAGCCCTTTATCCCATCTGGCGGTAGCTGTTAAGTGATGCTGCTGTCCAGGGACCAGACTTATTAACACCTGCTGTATGACGGATCTACTGTAGCACCTACTTGCATTTAGTAGTGCCATCTTGTTCAGGAAGGAGAGTAAGTGCAGCTATTTCCATTAAAATAACAGCTCGCCAACAGTCTTCTAATTTTTTGGGACACACTTTGCGTTCTTGCCCTCTGACTTTCATGGGGTTTTGTGACCACGTACTGATTTGAATCCGCTTTTTGATGCGACTGAAACAAGCGTGTCTCTCTCCCGTGCCACCTTCTTTTGGTCAATTAGCCAAATTGACTCAGCATATCTAGAATATAGAAGAATAGAATGTCCGCTTGATCTGAAGTGATAGAGCAGGACTATCCGTTTCCCTAGCAGGATACAGTTTAGGTTCAGTTTCACAGTACGCTTAATCCAGACTTATGCCTGTGCTACCATTCTAAGACGAGCTTTTCCTGCTGCACTTGCCTCTCTTGACACAGTTTATCTTCAGGAGCTTAATTTTAAATTCAATGTTTAGTGAAGTAAAGGTAGTGTTCAGATAAAAGCTGTTGATTGCATTGTTTACTGCAATTTTGTTTCTTATTATATGTAACAAACACACAGGCAACTTTTCTTGACCTTCATATGCGTAAGGAGTTAAAAACAATTTTCATATAACTTGGCTTCAAAGGCTTGAATCCAGAGGAGGAATTCTAGTGTCAGGAAAGTTTTGGGTTTTTTTTTCCCCTGGTCCAGATGACCCTGATGATACTGGGGAGCTGTTTGTTCAGCTTTTACTTATGTATTATTCCAATCACCATGTCTAATGAGTCATCCTCGGTGCTGAGATTTATTTTTTTTGCATGAAGTGGATGTTGCCAACTTTTTTTATGGCAGGTTTGCCTACAAACAGGCAAGTATTTTGCTAAACAAAAAGCCACTGTTTTTTTTTTGGTTTTTTTATTTTAATTTTTTTTTTTTAATCTGAGGAGGCTTTGTTATTTTCTGACCTGGATCATACTGTGTCAAAAAAACTAGCTCAGCGTATGAAAACCACTACATCTGTCAATGGTAGAATTAAAAAGGGAGCATTATGACTGCATAGGTTGACTTGCTTGACGTGAGCTACTGAATTTCATCAGGTGGCACCTAATCCAGTTCATATTGTCTTTTTGAATTTAAAAGGTATGATGCTTAGCAGCGCATGTAGCAGAGGGTAAAGGCCTCTTAGAAAGCAGTGTGTGCACCAAAAACATCTCTAGGGAATGCGAAGGGACTGTCTGGCTTCTGTTTGGGAGAGCTAATGTCACATAGTTGATTAAGGCAAAAAAACCCTCACAAACTGTAAGAATTACTTTTTACATATGTTTTGGAAGGGTGCCTCAGCATATTGAGGGTTGTATTTCAAGCAGTGAGTGCCTGGTTGGGGGAGCAGACACCCCTCATGGCCTGGTGTCAGATTTTTGGACAACTTATTGCTCGAAATACGTCCCTCTCCTGCTACGCGGTTCAGAATAAAGTAAGTTGGGCCAGGAGAGCTCTGGTGTATGGCCAAGGCCCTCCTCCAGGTGAGACGAGTTGGTGACATTTCAGGAGCTACGAATGGAGAAGAAGGATTGAGGAGGGACGTGCAGCTAAGGACATCTCTCTTTTTTTTTTTTTTCTTTTTTTTTTTTTTTTCTTCTCTTGCCCTTGTGGCTGACTTTCTCGTTTCTCACTGGACAGAATTGTGACCTATTTCAAAGGGACTTTCTGCATAGAAAGTTTCTGGGTATTGTCACAGAGGCAGCTGTTATATCTGTTCTTTTTCTGATGCATACTGCCCCTTTCCCATCTTCCTGGCCCATATGTGGGGATTTTGATAAAATTTAAAATAATAATAAAAATCACAAAACAGAACTCCAAAACAATAAATCTGATCCTTGTCGGAGATGGGGGCTGCCTCTTCTTTATCCAAGAATTTTCTGTGTATGCCTGGCAGTGATGGAATACTTCTGAATAAATGGGGAAAGACAGCATGAATTGCAGCCGTAAGTGTGAGCGGTGGTTTGGTTGCCTCCTGCCTGTCATCCCTGGGAATATTACCTGTTATGTGATCACAACTAAATAAATACACAAGAAATGATTAATTTAAAATGAAGGGTACTGTCTAATTGTGAGGAAATGGCTGCAAAATGCTGAGGCTTAGGAACCCTCTCAGTTGCAGCATGCCCGGACAGAAGCTTTTCATTTCTTTTTCCTTGATGGCGATGCTTGCTGTCCCTTTGCAGCCGTAACACCGAAGATCCAGGCACTTGGATAAAATCCCACAAAAGATGAGGTTGCTGTATTGTCCCCTGCCAACAGCATCCTCCTCCTCTCCTCATGTGGGCACGCTGTTACACACAGCAGGGTCTCTTAACAGCAGGGCTGCTTTATGTGACTAGAAGCTCCTGTGAAGTCAGAAAGATTTAAGAAAAAAATAATAATTTAAAAAAAAAAAAAGCTGGAGAAAGAGACCCCACCTTCCCCGCTCCCCCAAAATGCATTCCTGTGGCTCTGGAAACCACTTGTGTCTGCTGCCGGTGTTGGGACTGTGCATTCTTGTCCCCCTGCCTTGATAAGAGCCTGTCCTCGCCTCCTCTTTGCATCGCATTTGTGTTTATGTAGATGCTATTTCAGGGAAGTGTCCCAAGTAAAACCCAACTGGAAAACATCTTTTGCATATACATCCCGCGGTGACTGCGAGCGAATTCCATATGCCTTAGAGACAAATGTTAACCCTTGGTTTTTCTCATGGATAATTAGGCTTGTTGATCCCCTCCTGCCAGCCTGCATTTGCAAGAGGTTTTGCAAGCTCAAGTGCTTTCGAGCTTTCTTGGAGTCTGTTGGAGTTGGTGAGGAGTGTAATTATCTCTTCTGCCTTTACCTTGTGGACTGCTTTGAGGAGAGCATGGGCTGAGACGACGTAGGAGTCCTCAGGTGAGAGATGCTCCCTTCTTCCCCCTCTACTGTGGGGGGGAGGAGGAAGGCTGAAGAAGGGATATTTACAGTCCTGCTCTGGCCTCCTGTCTGAATGCATCATTGCCTGGCAGCTGAGACCCTGTCAAGCCGTCCGTGGGTGGGAAGGCTGCCAGGTGAACACATGGGCACGGATGCCGGCTGCGAGGAGCGCGAGCAGGAATTGTGGATGGCAGGATGGGCGTCCCAGCTGGGCGCATCCCCAGGACCGGTTGCCGCTGAGGAGCTGTGTGTCCTTACATCTGAAGGCTGGAGTGACTTCAAACGATCTCCGTGCCTGCTAATTCGGGGCACGGGAGACTTGCCAGGCTGAGGCACGCATCGCCCTGAGACCTCAAGCTTTGGCTTAGCTGTGGAGCGGGTAGGGAATTGGCAGCAGCGACGCAAGCTTCCCTGTGCTGGCTTGCCGATGCGTTTGCCCGGAGGGGCTGTCTCCACGGGGTGAGAGGACGATGGCTTTTTCTTTGTGCCTCCTTCCATCTGCACCCCGCTGAAGCTGAGGGCATGGGCCAGAGAAGATGCGCAGAGGAGGGGGGGATCCTCTCCAGCAGGTCCGGGGTGTGTGGGCAGGCGTACGGAGCATAGGGAGTGCCAGGAGACGTGCCTTGCTGCTGCCTTGACCTGGGTCTGGGCTGGGTGGGGTGTTCAGGTGTTCCCTGAGACACATGACACCAACCAAGGGGAAGCATTACATGATGTGTGGACCTGCAATCGTTGTTGTTGGCTCCCTCCAGCCACCCCCTTTTCAGGCCTATGTGTGCCAAAAATGAGCAAAAGGATTTTGTCTTTGCCTGAGCTCTTGAGGAAGAGGGACACATTTTCTTTTAGTGAATTGGGGGTTGGGTGTTTTGTTTTTGGTTTGTTTTTTTTTTTTTTTTGGTGATGCCAGCCCTGTCCCCACAACAAAGGTGCATCCTTCCATTCCCTGGTACATGAAATGCTTTAAATCGATGTGTATTTGCCCTCGTTTCGAAGTTAGGGAGCTGGCTCTTTGATAGAACCGCCAGCTCTGCTGCGCAGCTCAGACAGAGTGAAGTTAAGAGACATTTCTGTCTGGTGTCAGTTTGAAGCCTTGCAGACACCGAATCCCTCTAGAGGAGGGCACATCTGTTCAGGAATCTAAGCTCATTTCTGCCTTATAGATTCTCCAACTAAATGGACCATTTGCTTTCATGAAAGTAATTGCTTTGGATGCTGTGGAAAAAAGAAGCCAAAGCCACAGACGGTATCTAACCTCGCTAGTGTTTATTCAATAAATTAATAAAATAAACACTAGCAGAGTAACGTTCAAGTTCACAACAGCACAGTAATCTATTTTTAAGCCGTCGTGGCTATTGCTAGCAGAGCACACCACACAGCAGCCGCTGGCTGTAATGTAAAAAAATCTGGCTAGGGGTGCAGATAGTGGGTATAGTGCACCCACGAGCCTCGTGGAGCCGGGGCGTCACAGCTCCATAGAAACGCATCTGTTCCCTGCCCTGCTGGTGAGGGGCTGCTCTGGTTCTGCTGCCTGCTCCTGCTGCCGGCACTGGATTTGTCCCCCTGGTCCCAGTTACCTGAACTACAGGAGATAAAGTACCATGCTAATACCGGGGTGTGTGTGGGGGTGCTTGGCACCTTGTTCCTGGCACTGCTCTGACCTTCCTTCTATTGAAACAATTCTCATTGAAGGTTTTGTGGGGACAGATGACCATTTGGGATTCGTAGGTTCTGACCGGAACATACTCGGGGTCTTCAGGGACACTTAGATGCTCCACTGCCCATGAGACTAGTACCATCAGGTGGTTCTCTTTGTCTACGCTGTACCGCCAAACGTACACGTAGTCTCGCGAGTACATGGGGTACGGGAAATGAGTGACCCAGTGAATCACTTCCTATCCAGTGGTCAGGTCTCTCTCGATTACGTCCAGTTTGATGACCAGCAAGTCCCATTTCTTTCTATATTCGGTGTCCATCTGGACATTGAAGAACTGCCTGGGGGGGGGTGGGGCGTGTCACGTCTGTGTACGACCTGAACACTTGGTACTGGTATAAATGGGTCCCCGGCTGTTGCACAGGCAGGGGATGTGCTCCTGGTGTGGGAAGCAGCGAGTTTGTGTCCCCCAATATGGGGAATCCTGGATCACGCGAATCCTATGTCGATCTGATTCATGTGCTCTTTCTACAAATAAGAAAATAAGAAAGGCATTGTTACATTCTTGCTATAAAGCTTCTTGCCTTCCCTGCTACATCACCCTGCCCCAGCCGCAGCCTTCCCGCTCCCTACCCACTGCAAAACAGAAATACTGCTGCACGCCGTGTCGGAAAGGAGCAGCAGGTACATCTTTGCCCGTGCACGGACTCCCTTGCCTCCCTCTCCTGCTGCCGCATCCACCCTGGCCTTTCGGGTGGCAGGGAAGAGATTCCCTGTTTCTGCAGGTACCGTGGCTGCTGCAGCAACTTGCCTGGCTCAGGCCATGTCCTCTCAAGCTGGCAGCATCCTTCCCTCATCGTACTCAATGCCCTTTACCTCCTGATTTCGGTATGAGGTTGGGCAGATGCTTATTTTCATGCTTAAATAATATTATATATATATTTAGATGAGTGATAAATTATACAAATAGAAATAAATACAAATAATTCATAATAAAAATTAAATTATAACATATTTATATAATATACTATATTATAGTTATTATAAAATATAATAGTATAGTATTATAATAATATATTAAATAATAGTATATTAAAAAGGCGTTTTTCCAATCTCATATACTTTAATAATGTATTTTATTTATATATAATATCTATACAAATGTATGTGATTATATATTATTATAATATATTTATTAAAAACACATGCTTAATAATATATAGAAACCCAAATATTATTTAAGCATCTCCCCAACCTCATACCCAATTCAGAAGGTGAGGGGGGGAATCAAGTACTTGATGGAAGGATGCTGCTGGCTTCTTATTTATTTGTTTGTTTATTTATTTTCCCCTGGGGTGCTGGCAAAGGCAAGTTGCTCTTAGGTTTACTTGTTAATGTTGCCTTTTCTGTATTGTTTGGTTTTGGTTTTTTTTTTTTTAGAGGAACAAAAGTTAAGTGGGTTCTTCAGAAAGAAGAACCGCTGTTACAGACGTACAGCTATTAAAATAGTACAAACTCAATGGAGCTCACTGCTATTATCCAGGCCACAGCCACCAGAGGCCAGCCCGGGCACTTTCTTTAGCAGGTGTGACATGATGTGATGCAGAGAACTGTGATTTGTCTCCCTCTCCTCCATATACCTGTTCTCTCCTGGTGTCTTCTCACCTCCTCCGGCAGCTGCCTTTGCAGTTTTGAGGCAGATGCAACAAGCTCCTAACAATGACCTCTTCCTTGGATACCTTTCACTAGATCCTAGAAGGCTCGTTTCGTTTCTCTAACGGCCTGCCATCCTATTGAGGTTCCAGCGCGTGCTCTGCAGAGCGGCTCACAGCCAAGGAGTGTGCCTCGGGTTCCAGCTTGCAGAGACGGTGTGGAAGGGAGTTGAGGAATGGGGTACGGTAAAGTCGGTGACAGAGCAAGCGTCCAGTTTCAGCAGGCTCCTCGGTTCATCTGGCATCACATGAAGACGTGGTTTCTCCTTGTGCCAGCAAAAGTTTTGCTGGGGGGTTGTGATTTTTTACTGCCAGATGGCTGAAGATGGCTCCGGTTGGGGACCAGGAGAACTGCCTGCACTTTCCTCTTCCAGCTTGAGGTATATGCATATCTGTCCCCAAGCCAGAGCTTACGTGAGTAGATGACATTTCTCCCTCTGACTCCATGTCCCTGGCCAATACACGTGAGGGGAAGGCAGTGCTGTTAGTTTAAACTCTTAAACCTTCACAAAGGGTCTTCATCACATGAAAAAAGGTAAAAATTGATAGGAAAAGTGTGTTAGTTCTGGGCTTCCAGAAAAGTATGCCACCAAGATAAAATGACCTCCTCAATACTTGACAAGCAGAAGAGCCTTCTCCCCAGCCAGCCTGGCCAAGGCGGTAGCAATAAAACCCAGAGGTCACCCTCGATGTAAGATGCATGTGCCGGCTGTGAGGTCCAGCTGAACCTGGTCCTGCCCCTGTTCCTGCCTTGCTGAGAGCATGTCTGCGGTCAGCTTTGTCCCCCTAACCCGCCCCAGCGCCCACCCCAGCACCCTCTTGCCAAGCACCTGGGTGATGGCCGCTCCTCTGGTCTGGTCGAGGAAATGGTCCGTGGAGGTCTTGTGCTGCAACAACAGCAGGTCACCAAGGCAAGCCCACCCATGGCTTGCACAGCATCAGACACCACCTACTGGGTACTGGGAAATATGGTGTGGGCCATGTTTGTGATTCCCGAGCTCCGAAATCCTGGTTTACATCTGTGTTTCTCCACTCATTTTTTTTTTATACCTCTTTCCCCACCACCACATCCGTACTGCTCTTCTTCCTGAGAACAGCTTAGGCAGGCTCTGCCAGCAGGGAGAAATGTTGGACACCGTCTGGAGCTTGCTTTTAAGCAAGGTAAACAGGGAGCAGACAAGGTCCACAGAAAGCAGTTTGGCACCATGCAGAAATGCCTTTATTTAGCACCACGGTGCTACTGTCATCCTCAGGATGTAGCCTGGCACTGGTCACTTCTTCAGTTGGTTTAATTATGATATGTTGGTCCTGAGATGCTGCTGCTTTTACACCAGTAACGTGAAGATTCACACAGCACCTGTTGCTGTATCCCATGGGTGCTGGACCAAGGTGCTAAATCTCAGCTCCTGAGTAAAACTTAGTGAGATGCTGAGCTATAGCTTTGGGGTGGGGGCAGACAAAATATTCATGAGACCCTATCTATCTGGAGTATTGCATCCAGGTCTGGGGCCCCCAATGTAAGAAGGACATCGACCTGTTGGAATGGGTCCAGAGGAGGGCCGCGAAGATGATCAGAGGGCTGGAGCACCTCTCCTATGAAGACAGGCTGAGAGAGTTGGGGTTGTTCAGCCTGGAGAAGAGAAGGCTCCAGGGAGACCTTATAGCGGCCTTCCAGTACCAAAAGGGGGCCTACAGGAGAGATGGGGAGCGATAGGATGAGGGGTAACAGTTTTAAACTGAAGGAGGGTAGATTTAGATTAGATATTAGAAAGAAATGCTTTACTGTGAGGGTGGTGAGACACTGGCCCAGGTTGCCCAGGGAACCTGTGGCTGCCCCATCCCTGGAGGTGTTCCAGGCCAGGTTGGATGGGGCTTTGAGCAGCCTGGTGTGGTGGGAGGTGTCCCTGCCCAGGGCAGGGGGTTGGAACTAGATGATCTTTAAGGTCCCTTCCAACTCTAGCCATTCTGTGATTCTATAAATCTCTACCCGTCAGTACTTATACCATGCCACAGTTGTGACTAGTGCTTCATGGGTTGAGGAAGAGCTGTGTTGGAAGTGTTTCTGCATCAAATAAACCCAGAATCAAGCACAGAAAACCACAGGGTGGAGCAGAAGTATGGTGGTGACAACAAGCAGAAGATGAGGACCCAGGGGAAGAGCTGCCCTGAGATGTGGTCAACCCTGGGGAGAGACACCTGAACTTGGCCTGTGAGCCCAGGAACAAGCTTTTCATTGCCGGCCTTGGGCTAAGAAAGACTTTCTCAGCAGCTTTGGGCAAGTTACATCACTTCTGGGCTCCCCTTTTCTCTCCTAAAGACAAGGCTGCTGCTTTTATGTCTTTGCAGCGGTGCTGGGAGGACTGTTGCTGTTTGCCATGCACTCCAAAGAGCCACACACCGCTGTGTGACGCTTACCCTGGAGAGGAGAGGTTTAGCTCCCAGAAAACATCCTTTTTCCTATTACAGATCGTTTGAGAGCTGGAATTCAGGTGGGACTGTAGGGGAAGTCTCTCCCGGGTGCCTCAGAGAGGAGCGCTCCCTTGCTGATGGAAATCTGCTTTCTGCAATGTCTCTGAACTCCCCGCTGCTTTAAATGCTAGCCTATGTGTTAATAATGAAATTATTACATTCCTAAACAGATTCAAACAGCGGGAAATGCACCCACCTTATTCAAACGCAGCTAAATAAGCATATTTTATTTAATGAAGTGTCATAATGCTCTTTTGGCACGAGACCTGTCCTCAGTGTCACCCGTGTTGGTTCCTGTGTCTCTGTTGAGTAAAGGGCTGCGCAGTGCGGGCATTGGCAGCCGAAATGTTTGGCCTTTTTTTTATATGAGGAGCCAACATCTTTGGCTGAGGATTTTGGCTCCACTTTCTGACTGCAATCAGCCAGCGACAGTTGAAGATTATGACATTAAAATATATTTTTTAACTACAGTTAATTGATTCTCGTGGGAAATTAGCATGCAATGGGCCGTTTGCTCTCTATTTATCACTACACTTTGCTGAAGGAACTCAGCACTGCTGTCTGCTACTGTATCTCCACTGTGAATGGAGAACCTCCTCGTACACCTGGGCGATGCCGGGCTTTGTTTTTGGAAGACAGGGGCTAACCCCAGCTGGGGCAGGCAGCAGCCACCCAGTGGCAGCGCTGCAGATGCCGCTGGAGGACAAACGCTGCCGGATGCTTCCAGTTATTCCGTGGATGCTGTGCCGCACCCCTGCGTCCCTGTATTTCTTACTGCTGCTTTGCTTTTCCTGCCCCACTGCAGCTCCGTCTGGGAAGCCGGAGCCACGTGCGTGTCTCCAGGCTATACATCAAAACCAGGCTTTCTGCGACCGTGGCTCTGCAATAAACAAGGAGGAGAGGATGCCCCTGCTTGACTGGCACCTTAAGCAGATGTTTGGCATCTAGACCTCATTTCAGGCAGGCGGGGAAGAAAAGGAGGGAGGATGACTTTCTCTCCTCCCTAACGGCCAACGATGCCCTTGCAGACCTCCCGCGTTTGCCACGCCAGCCTGCAAATTCGGCATTAACAGCTGCTCTGGAGCTGCTGGCTGGATCACAAGGATGCTGCCTCCCAGGGTATGTGAGCGTGTGTGGAGCTGGCTCCAGCTGCAGAGATGGAAAGGGCTAAAAGGATGCTTTAGAGCCACTGAAGGAATGCTGAAAGAATATGCTGGAAGCTTGGGGGTTATCAGGCTGTTTCACACCCAACCTGACCTCTTTAACTCCCCTTAGAGCTAGTCTCCTTTGTATTTATTTATTACAGAAGCAGCTCCATTTTTCATAACTTCTTCATGTGAAGGGCATGTTATTATCTGTCGTTATTATTCTCCCAGGTTACACAGCATCTCTGTGGTAGAAATGCAACCCTAAGAACGAGCTGAGCCATCGTGGCGCTTGGTCCCGCTTTCACGTCCATCCAGACACCTCTGCCCCCACGCGCAGGCATCAGCAGCGGGGAAATCTCCCAGTGACAGAGGGGTTTTAGTAAGTGTTACCAATGTAATCGGGATTTCTAGGTACAAAGCAAGAACTAATTAATGTGTAAGTGTGCTCTGGTTAATTGGGGAGACTATAAATACCACTCTGCCCAGGCTGATGAGGTGGCTTGTTCCATTTCACCTGAGGGGTGAGGAGCAGAGCAGGAAGTTCTCAGCCCTGTGGTCCCTGTGAGAGGTCAGCCTTGCCGGCTTAATCTTCCCCTTCCCGCCTTCATCTATGCAAGCAGTTGTTAAAATAACCCCTCATGTTCCCATTTAAGTTGCTTGACCTGCACAAATGACTTCTATGTAGGTAAAAGAACGACAGCTGTCAAAGTTATAGCCGATGGCTATTTGGAGAGTGGAGCATCCATGCAGCAGTCTGGTAACTTCTGAGTATTTTGTGGAAGAAAACGGAAGGGCAGTGGTGCCCTTTTCAAGCTGTTCCAGAATAAATCCACCACTGAGCAGAATCCACGTGCTTCAGAAGGAAAAAATTCCCTGTCACCAGCAGCACGATGGTCGCCACAATGGGATGCTTCTAGTAAAAACCATCTCAAGGCTGCGCCCGGCAAAGAGCCTGCATTTCACAGGATGCTGTGGGATTGGCAGTCACTGGGCTGGTTTCTTCTGCTCGGCCGATGAAAAAAATCAAAGAGCATCAGTTGTGGTGACAATGGTGGAAGCTGTTTGGGTACAGGCTTCGACTTCCCATCATATGAAAAGGCTTCTCCTCTACTAAGGTTTCTGCTTAGTCCTACGTCCACATAGAAGAGTGCCACTGGATCCAGTCAAGGAGGCCGTGCAGCTTCACTGGGTGCAAGGGACTGAACTCAGACCCCATCGAAGGACGTAATGGCTTGCTCAGCTTCCATTTGTTCCCCCATGTCTGCATTTCAGAAAAGAATAAGCACTTTACACATTGAGCAAGAAGGAAAAGAAAAAAAACCCCAAACCTTCTTTGATCAATTACTTTGCTGAAGCAGTCAGAAATTGCTCCTGCCTGTTATGCATCTATTCTGGGAACAGGGAATTTAGTGAGGAGTTAAGGTTGGCTATTTGGTGTGCATGGGGGCGTTTTGGGCGGT
This sequence comes from Rissa tridactyla, assembly GCF_028500815.1. Lineage (NCBI taxonomy): Eukaryota > Metazoa > Chordata > Aves > Charadriiformes > Laridae > Rissa > Rissa tridactyla. The sequence continues at coordinate 16,090,203 of NC_071468.1, read as the reverse complement.
TTTCTGTTCTTTTAGGAATAAGACAAAAATAACAGGGGGTAAAGGACTCACCTGGGAGCAAAGCTGCCCGGGGCGCTGAGTCAGGTAATAGGGTGCCTGTGCGCATGGAAAAAATGTGATTTAACAGAATGCAGGGCTCCATTTCCAAAAGGGCGGAATAACTGGAGCCCGGGAGGCGGATTTTGCAGGAGCTCGCCACTTTGGCAGTGCTCCCGAGGGCAGCGGCCATCTCTGTGGCCCAATGCTATGGCAAGGCCATTGCAGCTTTACCAGAGCACCCAGCACCGATGGTTCGCCCAGAGAAAATGGCAACCAGGGCCGAAAAGGAGGAGGTGAAGGGATGGGGCGGGGGGGGATGATTTTTGGGTAGCAGGGGGAGAAACTGAGGGTGTTTGCTCAGCAGATGTGCTGAGGCTGCCCAGTGCCATGAAAGCTGGATCCCTTCCTTCCTCTGAGCCGGCCTCATCAAACGAAAATGAGAGGCCAGAGGCTGAAGTTTATGGCTGGTACGAATCTGAAACAAATCAAAGGGAAGAATATTTGGCTTGCCTGAGCGTGGCAGGGAGCGTGCCAAGTCTTCTGTGGGGGAGCACGGCCGAGGTGTCCCTGGGTGTCGGGACTGAGAGCTCGGTGAGACAGGGCTGGGAAAGGAAAGATAGATGTCACCCCAGGGGTCTGTGGTCCCCTTTAGGGACCTCCACTTATCTCCTGCCTTCCCAGCCCCTTCCCCATCCCACCTCCCTCCTGTGGCAGAAGTTGGCTATATAAAAAGGCAGGATTTTTGAGAACAGATGAAAATGGTCTTCGTTTTCTTCCCTCTGTGTTTGCTCACTCAGTTGATTGACTGACTTCCTAAGTCAGAATTTAGCACCTGTCACCTCTCCCTCCCACCCTCCTAATTTCCCTGCCTTGTGATTTGGGTTTTCCCTGGGCATTTTCCTACCCCTTGGCCTGTGAAATTTCCTCCTACGGGCATCACTTGAATTTACATGCATGATGCAAAGGCTGACGAGGTAAGATGAGAAGCATGGCAGCCATGGGAGGGGGACATTGTTTGTATAAAGCTTCCAGAAATGATAGCAGAGCGCTGAGCTGGACAGTAGGGATGGCTCTGCAGCCTGATCCAACTATGCTGGGCCAGATTTGGGGTGGAAACAGGCTGGGGAAAAGCATCTCTCCTTGGGCAAGTTGCTAGAGGAGCAGCAGAAACTCCTGTGCGAGCTGAGCCAGACAGAAAGAAGCATTGTCATGTCTATTTTAGGATTTTGTGGTGCTGCTTCTCACCACCCCATCCAAATACATCCCTTTAATGGATGTCGCTTGAGAGGAAGCAGATACATTCTACTGCGAGAGGGTGCCTGTGCCCGTAAGCCTGTTTTCCCAACACTATAAATTGGTCCTATAAAAGATGTTACCTCTCCCTGCCTCTCCTTAATAACACGTTGTTGTGGCTATAACAACACTTCGCCGATGTCATATTTTTCACCGGGACTCCAGTCCCCCCCTTCTTTTCTCCTCCTGGGGACTGAACGGCTCTCAGTAAAATCAGGTAGTTCAGCATCCCTGCATCCCTGCATCCCAGCCCCGGTGGCAGTTGCTGGGTAGGGCAGGAGTGGCTGGGCACGTGGATGTGAACAGAGGGGTCTGGTAAGGATGCTTTGGGAGAAGGTGGGATGCTGGGCACAGAGGGGAGGGCGGTGGTGATGGGGCAGAATTTGGGAGATGGGTGGTGGTAGCCTGGGCACACATCATGAGGATCTCTTGGGACCTGTCTCTGCCATCTTGTGAGTAAATCCACTGCTTTTTCAGACTCACCTTCCTGGGATGATCCCTCTCTGTCACCACGTCACAGTGCCCTTTGGGGACCCCAGCCCCAAGACATGAGCTTCAATGGAAGCTACAGGCTCGTTCTTGGGGGCTCGCATTCCTTGTGAGTGAGGAGCATCGTCAAAGGCAATAAGCGCCTGCCTGGCGGATGGTGCTGCCCCATGTGGCACAACGTGACACTCAGGGTGTGATGGAGCAGCGAGGGTGCCCAGCTGGTGCTGGGGCAGCCCATCTCTTTCCCGTCCCAGTCCCAGCACAGCCTTGGCTCAGTGCCAGGGCCCGTGGAGAACATCGGAGATCCTGCTGATGGCCCTTGCAACCTGGAAGGGGAGTGGAAAGGGAGACCTTCAGTTTTATTTAAAAACCATAAATGCCTGACTCCCCGCCTCAAGTGACCAAGCTGGGAAGTGCTCATGTGCATCCGGTCCCTGCTCCACCCAGCACCACTGCGACCAGTAGCAAAATGAGGTCATCTCTGCATGACAGGCATCCAAGATGTGGCACCTGCTGGGTCTTTACGTAGCCGCTGCTCGGGGCTGCTCCTCTTCCTCGCATGCACGGGGAATGCAGCAGAGCAAATCAAGTCTGAAAGTTCACTTTTCTGTATTTTTTTTTCTCCTGAGGACCTCAGAGCCCTTTCACTGAATGCTGAAGATGCATCATGTGCTCCTTCAAAAATAAATATATTCCTTGGGTGCACAGTGTGTAAACAGAGTGCAGTGCGGTTGCCGAAAAACTGTACAAACCCAGCATCAGGGCATTACGTATTACAATAATGAAGGCTTAAAATAAGCTGTTAGAGGTTATTCTTACAGGTGAGACTTTGTGGCATCCTTTGGTCACTGGGTAAAGCCTTGGGGGGGGACTTTCAGTCGTAGTTCGCCTCTTGTCTCACTCGTAACATGTGGCTGGGTGCCTTAGGGGTAATAGGGGTGGGGGGCCTATATGCTAGAGAGCATTCATACATCTGGGGTCAATCGGATCTTTACACTTAGAAATGAGACAAACGTGTCGATCCTCTTTGCCGTTCATGGCGTGAAGGGGAACATTTAAAAGGCAGCAAATCTTGTCAGCTCACAGTTTTGGCACGTCCTGGCCAATAAGCTGAGCAAAAAAAACCAAGCAGCTGAAATCTCGCGTCTCTCGCTTGAGCCTAGATTTTTATTTTTTTTTTCCCACAGGAGATCCCATCCCCTTGCCATACGTTCATGCCCTCTCATCTAAGCTATGTCCCTCCCGCCACAACGCCGCAGTAAGTCACCATCCAGAGCAGCCCCCTCACTTTATGCTATTCCAGTAAAGCATGGCCGAGTATTTGCATGACGACGGCTTTAATGAGCTAGTTTTCTGACGATGCGTATGATCTTGTCATCTTCCTGACGAATTAATGCTTCTGGAAAAAACCTTTTTAACCAGCTAAAATGTTAACCATTATTGCCCTAGGGCTTATTAATATTTTGGTGTACAGTAGCGACACTGTGAAAACGCTGGGAAGTTGTCGGTATTAACGTTTCTTTGCCTGTCAGGGTATTTAAGTCTTAGGTGTGGGACGTGGGTGATTTAAATAATTCCCATAGAGTCATCAGCTTCCCTTGTCATATGTATGGGGACAGGCGAAATCACGCGTACGAGCATGTTTAACAAATGAGCTGTCTAATGAAGCGCTTTCGTCTACAGGCATTAACTATCTACTGTCAAACAGATGAGTGGGGAAAAAAAAAAAAAGGCATAACCCCATGTCAAAGTTTTGTACTGTGTCCCACCATCTTTGACAATGGCAACTGGTCCCACCCCACACGTGACAGATGTTCCCAAGATCACATCACTGTTCAATGCATTCGGCCACCAGTGAAGCAAACCTGGTTGGTGGGAAGCTGGTGAATAACAGGAATAAACTAAAATAAACCCCCTTTATAGTCTGATAGCAAGAGGCTTGTTTAACAAACCCTAATGAATTCTTTAATTTAGCGGCTTGAGCAGGGAGTCACCAGCCACACAAAACAGAAGAAACCCAAAACGAATAGCCCATAAAATGAGAAGAAATTTCACAGAATCACAGAATGGCGGGGGTTGGAAGGGACCTCTGGAGATCATCTAGTCCAACCTCCCTGCCAGAGCAGGGTCACCCAGAGCAGGTTGCACAGGAACGTGTCCAGGCGGGTTTGGAATGTCTCCAGAGACGGAGACTCCACCACCTCTCTGGGCAGCCTGTGCCAGGGCTCTGCCACCCTCAGGGTAAAGAGGTTCCTCCTCATGTTTAGGTGGAACTTCCTATGCTCAAGTTTGTGCCCGCTACCTCTTGTCCTGTTGCTGGGCACCACTGAAAAGAACCTGGCCCCATCCTCCTGACACCCACCCTTTAAGTGTTTATAAGTGTTGATAAGGTCCCCCCTCAGCCATCTTTTTCTAGACTGAAGAGACCCAAATCCCTCAGCCTTTCTTCATAAGACAGACATTCCAGTCCCCTGATCATCTTGGTAGCCCTTTGCTGCACCCTCTCCAGCAGTTCCCTGTCCCTCTTGAACCGGGGAGCCCAGAACTGGACACAGTATTAAATTTAGTATTAAATTTAATATAAGAAAAAGAAAAAAAACAAAAACCAAACAGTTGCATTAACTAAACAGAGGCTTTTTGAAAAGATGCTCTGACAGCACAGCTTTTCCATACGTAAAGGTCAAATATTTGCAATGCCAGGCCCTTCCCCTGCAGCAGGGCTCGCTAGCCGGGCAGCGCTGCTTCCTAACAGCGCGGGTAAATCCAAAAATCCCTATGGAGGCAGGAAAAATGCTACTCTACGGTTGGCCCAAAACCTGTCCAGTGCTTCTGGGGCATGCGAAATGTCACCTGGTGCTGTTGGATGTGGGGAACCGCACTGGGTGGCCACCAGCTCCTCCCGACTTGCTGCGAGAAATTAAAAAGCATCTCCTGGGGCTCCAGCCTTTCTTGCCCCTCGGGGTGGGACCAAGTTACTTATCCATGGATGACATTTCTCAACCCATAAGCAACCTGCCTCTCTGTGTTCCCCTTGGAGCAAAGGCGGGGTGTTGGAACGAGGGTCCCCGTGGGCTCAGAGGGGATTGTGGTGGTGGTGATAGAGCATTGCTGGTGGCTGACTCCTCACCAGGCCGTTGGGAGGAGTTTTGCTGCTGAGGGGCGGGATGTATATAGGGGTCCTGGAGAGCTTGGTCCAACCTGTTGTCTAAGGTATAGCACATATGTGTTTGTCATCCCCATATCCAGGGCTCTTGACACATCAGGTGGGATTTTTGCTGTGGATGTGGGCTGTGAGTTTCCACCTATTTCCCTGGGCTGGCTTCTCTCCCATAAGTGTTTCCTGGCTCCCCACGTGCGGGAAGCGCTTTTGGGGGATGTTGCGGAAATTCTTTGTCTCCACTTCCTATTTCTTTTCCTGCTCGCCTTCCCTGCAACGCGCGTGCGCTGCTGGCTGGGATAGCCCTGTGCTCCTTGTTTTGGTCCGTGTCTGCTCATGTATACTTTACACAAGTGGAAAGGGCTGGTTTTTTTAACAGCTGGTGTCAGCCCCGTGCGCTCGGTTATTCCCGGGCGCTGCTGTGGCTGTCCCTGGTGAAGCACGGTGGCTTTTTGCCAGGCTGCTCCGTCCTTCCCGGAGATCAGGGTGGCCCTTGCTCTGCAAAATGTCCCCCGCTTCGGGTGGTGGTGGGGGGGTGCAGGGTGGGTTTGGGTGCAGGCTGAGGGCCTGATTCCTTCTTCTTCATGGCTAAATGGCTTTATTCCCACAAATCACGGGAGGCGGCATGCTGCCAGAATCCTGTCCGCTTCTGACAGCATTGTGTCTTTTCCTCTGGTTTCCTTTGTTTGGAATGAAAAGGTCAATTATAAAAAAAAAAAACAAAACCCAAAAAAAACTTTCTGGACTAGCTGGTGCTCTAGAAACACCCCCAGGTGCCTGGGTCCGTGTGGCGGTAGCCTGGAGCCACAAAGGAAAGGCCGTGGCCAATGTTTTCCCACCGTGACCCGTTTTTGGCAGTGGCCTGCCCTGCTCGGCCTGATTTGCATGACGAGCTCTATGCCTTTGTGAGCCAAAAAAATAAAAAGCCTGGAAAACTGGGATCCCTCGATGTCTCAAATGAACCTTGCAAACTGCTGTGCACTTCTGGGGCTGTTGACTCGTGCATCCTGTCCCCTGTGCCCCCCAAGGGACGATGCTCACCCCGCAGCCCTGGGAGGGCCCCTCTCCCCCCCCGCAAGCTGGAGCTGAGGGTGCTCCCAGTTTTCTTCCTCCTGCTGTAAAAAGAAATTAAGGTTCAGCCTCCACAATATGGTTTTAGGGCTGGGATTCTTTTTTTTTTCTTTTTTTTTAAGCGCAAAATTCCTTGGGAAACGTGAGGTTTGTTTCCACAAGGTGGGAGGGCAGCAGCTTCCCGAGATTGTTTAATAGTCACTTAAGCAGAGTAAGAGCAAGTTCCCCTGCTGGTTAGGCGGCCTTTAAAGAAAATGTCTTTCTTATTGCTTAAGGAAAGGGAGGAATTTAATTTTCCTCCTGCAGATGCCCCCCCCCCACTCCTTGCCTGTGCCCTGGGCATGGTGCTGGCCATGTGCCTGTATTGCCTTAACAGCAGCTCAGGGATGGGGTGGGATGAGGTGAAATGGGGTGGGATGAGGTGGGTGGGACAAATATATCTGAAATCTACGGGCTTCCCTTGTCAATTTTAATGAAAGAAAGGAATTTATTTTTCTTTTGCCCAGAAGAAGACACCACGGGAACAGAAAGCCAGCAGCTAATTCCTGGGCACCCGCATCCTCAAAGGGGGAAAGGGCTGGAGCTAAACTGCTTGTTAGGCAGCCATTTGGGGTGGTAGAACATGGATTTGTGCCACACAGCATGTGTCTGTGCAGGGGGGAGGCCGGTGGCTGTGCTTGCCTTGACAGCAATCAGGGGGATGTAGCTTTTGGCCAGGAAAAGATGGGCACCTACACTGCTCCCATCCCATGAAGCTGGGAGCGTGGCACCAAGCTGTGGCCTCGGTGCAGTCCATTGGGGCGACCTGACCGCTTGCTTGTGGGCAAAATATTATAACTCACCGGGAACCTCCTTGCTTGGGAATAAAATAAAACATCTATGGACAGTAAGGGGTATCAAGAGGGATGAGACCCCACCTGGAGTACTGTGTCCAGCTCTGGAGTCCTCAGCACAAGAAGGACATGGACCTGTTGGAGCAGGTCCAGAGGAGGGCCACAGAGATGATCAGAGGGCTGGAGCACCTCTGCTGTGAGGACAGGCTGAGAGAGTTGGGGCTGTTCAGCCTGGAGAAGAGAAGGCTCCGAGGAGACCTTATAGCGGCCTTCCAGTACCTGAAGGGGGCCTACAGGAGAGATGGGGAGGGACTCTTGATCAGGGAGTGGAGCGATAGGACGAGGGGTAATGGTTTCAAACTGAAGGAGGGGAGATTTAGACTGGATATTAGAAATTCTTTACTGTAGGGTGATGAGACACTGGCCCAGGTTGCCCAGGGAGGTTGTGGCTGCCCCATCCCTGGAGGTGTTCCAGGCCAGGTTGGATGGGGCTTTGAGCAGCCTGGTCTGGTGGGAGGTGTCCCTGCCCAGGGCAGGGGGGTGGGAACGAGATGATCTTTAAGGTCCCTTCCAACCCGAACCGCTCTATGATATCTATGATTCTATGTGTTTGGCAGCCTGATGGCACGGAGCATTTTGGTTTTGTGTTTTATAATCCAATAGTTACCAGACTGTTATAGCAGAGCTGCTGCTGGGGCAAGGGCCAGCCCAGCTCCTCGGCCCCTGGCGTGGCTTCGTGCACCGTGAAGTCACCCGAGCTTGTATGGGAACAGAAACAGGGTGGTCTCTTGGCAAAGGGGTCTCACTGTGGCTCGGCAAACCCTGGGCAAACTCTGTTCTGCGTCTCATCCCCTTCATCGGTGCCATGGAGATGCTGATGCCTCCAGGGGGGTCGCTAGGCTTGGTATTATTTTAGAGCTTCTAAGTCTTCAGTTGGATTATTATTTTTTTTTTCTAAGCATTTAGCCAGTACCTGCAGCTTTGACGGTTATCCGGATTTGGTCAGAAATCAGTGAGGTTGAGTCTTTCTGTAAGCCAAAAACAGCCCGCGGGAGGCTGAGCACCAGGCATTTGCCTTTGCCAGGGGTCTGTCCCATTTCTGTGCTCTCTGTACTGCACCAGGGAAGAAGAGGGGGGATTAAATGGGAATTAGGATGGCTGAACTTTGGCAGCTTTAGGAGTGGAGAAAGGCAGTTTGGTAACTTCTCCCACCTGCAGCTTCCCATGGGCTCTGTGGGACTCTTGTCCCTCCTGCCAGGCCTCCGCACCCCACAGGCTTTCGCCACCCCACAGCAGACAGGGAGATGGGGCCAGGGATGGCCGATACTTACCTGCTGCCCCTGGACAACTCCCATCCCGAGCTGGAAATATAATTTACAAACCCTAATTCTTTAACTATAGCCCCATCTAATGGTACGATCCCAGCCGTTCCCTGTACAAGGCTGGTATTTGGGTGGATGCGAATTTCCGCCTGGAGCTGGGGGTTTCTCACCGGCGTGATGTGCCAGCAGTGCCGCTGGGCCAAACCCAGCTCACCAAATGACACAGCAGAGGTGGGGGCTGCCATTGTCGGCATGCCAGAGGCTCTGGCTGTGCCCCAGCCTGCTCCTTGCAGCCTCAGTATGGCTTTGCCCCCTGCTTTTTCTTCCCCCCCTCTTTCCCTTTTTACTGGCATAAAAAAGCATGAGTGCCCGTGGCCACTTTGCTGGGGTGTGTTGGGCTCTGGCTGCGGTTGCCCGAGCCTGCGGTGCCAGGCGGGACACCCAACTGTGTGACAAGGTCCCCAAGACCATGGTTGCTGGTTGATATCTGAGCTAGGATGGCAGCGGTGGGGCTCTCGGAGAGCCCTGGGGGCACGTGGGCTTTGGGAGGGAGGTGGCATCATCGGGCGTCATCCCTTTGCCTTGGGACCGTGCCCCATGGTGAGAGCAAGCCCCATCTCTCCTGCAGCCCAACCCCAGCTCTGAGTTACACACTATCCCGCAAAAACACAGAAATCCAGTAAACCAACAGCCAGAGCCTTCCGCTATTTCGGTTTTTTTCCGCTGTTTTTGGTCTTTGCTCTTCCCTTGGCTCTGGAGAAGGGGTTCCTCCTACAGCCAGGGCCGGACCAGGCTGCTCTGGCGCGGCTGTGGCTTGCTGGGCTGGCATCCACTGAGCCAGCCCTGGCCAGGCTGGGTGTGCCAGTGGCTCCCTGCTCTCCTACAGTTTTCGTTTGCTTCGTGGCAAGCAGGACCAGTGAAGCTGGGGAGGGAAACCCAGCACACCTCCCGGTGGGCTGGCTGGTTTCGGGGGGGGAGGTGGGGGAGGGGAGCAGAGAGTGGCTCTTTGTGGGGTCCCATCTGCTGGGAGGGGGATCTCGCTCACCCCGCCACATCCACCCCCACCCCCCCGCCGCTCCCCCCCCCCAGCCCTCTGTTTACCCAGCACTGGCGGGCTGGCTACAAAAGACTACCTGTAAAAATGAGTTTTGGCACGAGCATCCCGGAGAGAGCCTTTGCCAAGGAAAAATATTGTTGCGAGGCTCTAGGAAAACAGCGTTACTCATCGAGGGGAAAATAACCCAGCCAGGTTGAGCAACCTGCGTGGATTTACTCGGCGCAGCTTTATCTCCGACCGGCAGCAGGACGGTGCTTTTCCTCCGTGTTACCTCGGTGCAGGCTCGAGGGTCCCCACCCCCCCGCTGAGGGATGCACTGGGCCAAAGTGGGGGGGCATTTGTGGGGTGTAGCTGGCTGGGGCAGGGGGTGGTTTCTGTGCCGGGGCCGTGCCGGGGTGCTGGAGATGCTCCCGGTGCTCTGCTGTGCCGGGGTGAAGCCCAGCCCTGAGTATGGGCTTGGCAATGGGCACAGCTGAAACCTGCGGGAAAACATTTCCCGCCTTGTTTGTCCCGTCACCGAGTCTGCGCTGAAGTCGCTTCCCTGAGTCCATGAAGCAAGCCAAGGCTTAAGGACTTTTTTTTTTTTTTTTTTTTTTCCCCAGATGGGAAAAACCACTCTTCTCCGCAAACCAGACCCAAATTTTACAAGCATCCCGCAAAGCCCTGCACATTGCTCTGCGCTCGCTCTGCAATCTCGTTTGACTGTCCCGATGCAGGCTGCAAATATCTTTCTGGTGTTTTACAGCCCTTGTCGAAGGTAAGAGCCTGAGAAATCGGACTTGAGTCAGTCAGTCACTGCTGAAACCCTCCGACGCAAATTCTGGCTGCACTGCAAAGGGCAGAAAGACCTTGCGTGGCTTATATCAGCTTGGAGACCCCTTTTTCTTCCCCGGCGTGGAGCCGCCCTTCGGCTCCGAGCATCCAAGGGGCTCAGGGGACGGGGGTGTGAGCAGGGGCTTTTCTCAGCGCGATGCTGCAATATGCATCAGATCCATATCAGAGTTTGTGCTAATTTTAGTTTGTGGTAATTTGGGGAGTTACTTTTCCCCAGCAAGGCAGTGCATGAGGTCTATCCAGATCTATCATTAGAAAGTGAGCCTAGGTCATGGCTGACTGCTCATGGGGGTGCAGGAAGGGTTTGAAGGCCACGGCTAAACCAGATTAGCCAAACAGGGCCCATGCCCAGCCCCGGGGCAGAGGAGGGCTTCACTGGGCTCCCCACGGCTGTGGGGCAGAGCCGCCCCTCAGTCTGTGCTGCAGAGCCTGTTTCCACGTGCCCTAAACTCCCTCTCCTGCATCCTGTGCTGGAGCTTAATGGCTGTACGGGTGTTTTACTAACGAAATGGTGGCGGAAAGCTGAGCGTTTGTTTCACCGGGGGGCAGCGCAGCCCTCCTGCCCACAGTTCACCAAGTGTGCTGGGGAAGAGCCCACATTTGAGCTTCCCCAGGCGGACGAGATGCCAGCAACCCCAGTCAGGCTTCCCCAGCACATCCCTGCCATGCTGGGCATGCAGCTGTGGCAGGAGAGGAATCCCAGAATCACAGAATGGTAGGGGTTGGAAGGATCTCTGGAGATCACCTAGTCCCACCCAGAGCAGGTTGCACAGGAATGCGTCTAGGTGAGCTTTGAATGTCTCCAGAGATGGAGACTCCACCACCTCTCTGGGCAGCCTGTGCCAGGGCTCTGCCACCCTCGGGGTAAAGAAGTTCCTCCTTATGTTTAGGTGGAACTTCCTATGCTCAAGTTTGTGCCCGTTACCTCTTGTCCTGTCACTGGGCACCACTGAAAAGAGCCTGGCCCCATCCTCCTGACACCCACCCTTTAAGTGTTTATAAGTGTTGATAAGGTCCCCCCTCAGCCGTCTTTTTTCCAGACTGAAGAGAGCCAAATCCCTCAGCCTTTCTTCCTAAGAGAGGTGCTCCAGTCCCCTGATCATCTTGGTAGCCCTTTGCTGCACCCTCTCCAGCAGTTCCCTGTCCCTCTTGAACCGGGGAGCCCAGAACTGGACACAGTACTCCAGGTGCACCCTCACCAGGGCAGAGCAGAGGGGGAGGATGACCTCCCTCGACCTGCTGGCCACACTCTTCTTGATGCACCCCAGGATGCCATTGGCCTTGTTGGCACAGGGGCACATTGCTGGTGATCCTGTTGTCCACCAGGAGCCACAAGCTGGCCTGGCGGGGTGGCACTGGAGCTCATGTGGACCTGGGAAAGGGGAAGAGTGAACTGGCCAGGCCAAGGGAATGGGCTTTTTTTCATCCAGACCAGCTACTCCGCCAGGGGAGCACAACCAAGGGGTATTTTTGCTCCAACACGCTGCGAGGGTAACACCAAACCTCCTCCTGGGCCCCGGCAGAGACCAGGCGCCAGGTTGGGTGAGAACAGTGACCATCGCTGAGCAGATGCTCCCTTAAAACGGAAGCGGGGATACAACACCTGAAGTCCAACACCAAGGAAAACACTAAGCTCAAGAGAAGTGTAGGCTGAAATAAGGGATTAATTCCCCAAATCTGGCCTGCCAATGTTGAGCCCCCTGATTAAAAGCAGCAGGTCTCTCACCAGCTTCATTGTGACTCTGTATGATGAAGATGGTACAAGGTGAAAATGGTAAAGGCCAGGAGCAGAACTTCTTACAGAGAACACGCATCACCTCCTTTTTCCTCATTCCTTACGATTTTCTTATTTTTAGGATACCAAACAACAACTTTGCATATGTGACGGCTTTATTGCACGGCAACGTCTGTATTAATACTAATCTAAAAGCTTTCATATGCTTCTTTAAGCCACTGTGCCACCACAACCCACACCTTTGAAAGGCCTTTCATGTGCAACTGGCAGGTCTGGCAGACGAGCGGCATTTGGGGAAAGATTTGGGATACCCTCCCATGCTTTGGTTAATCTTCCAGCGCCTGGTGCTGGATGTAGCTGCGGTGTGAGGTTAGGAGTTTTATTTTTTAAGCCACAGATCTAAAATCACGTAGCTCACGTTTGTGACCTGCCCTATCAAACCTGGGCCCAACGCAAGCAAGCTGCTGTTGCTGAGCATGGGATCAATGTCACCGCAGGGACCGGCGCATCTCTACGACACATCTCTTTCTTACCACCAGCACGTGGCAAAGCAGAGACCCAACTCCAAAAGCGTCCCCGTTTGTGCGCTGCTTCCCCATGTTGCACAGACGGGCTGGTACTGGAAGCTGAAAGCACTTGCACCTGAGCTTGGTCTGCAAACGAACTCACAGCAGGAGCTGGGGGCTTATTAATTTGACCTGTGTTTCTGCAGGGAGGTGGAATGAGGGGGGACATCAGAGCAGAAAAAGCTAGGAAGTAACAGCTTCAAATAGGAAACTGTTATTTCCACAAATCCTGGGTGCGTATGTATTTTAGCTGGGCTCTTGCTCTAGCTGGTGCCTTTGAGCAGCACCACAGGGATGGAAGGTGCTGGCCCAGTCCCCAGAGTGTGGAGAAGTGGCAGCCAAACACAGCAGAGGAAGAGCAGGAGCTACAGGAGTTGAACCCAAAGGCCAGGAAGAGGAGTCCAACAGGCCGAGACAGCTTAGAGGGCTCGAGCTGGCTTCTTCCCTTGCAGTCTTTTCACTGCACATACACCAGGGGATGGAGAGAAGAGGACAGGGATTGCAGGACCTGGTGCTAGAAAGAGCATTAACAGTGATCTGTCAGAAAGCAGCCTTCACATTGCTATTTTAGATTAATAAGGCTAACTACTGCCCTGAGCTGTTAATCAACCTGGGGAAATAGCTGCCCCTTGGGTGAAGGATGGCTACGTTGCTTCTTTGTACTTCAACAGGTCCATGCAGCCCCTTCACAATTTCTAGAGCAACGGAATAAATAGGAGGAGGTTAAACAGCTAAACCATCCCTTAGACCTCCCCTGACAGCAGACCACTGATTTTATGACCCTGCCCATTACAGTTACCTCAAAGGTTGCATCCAGCTGCTCTAAATCACACAATGTTCTAATCTACGACTTACAAAGCAGAGTACAAGGCGGAAAGTGCTAAAAGCCAAGGGGCAAGGAAGGACAGCAAAGAGGATACGCAAGGATAATATCATACAACAGCCCGGTGCCTTAATTAGCAAGTTGTTTCAATTGTACTGCTTATCCTCCTGGAAGAGCAGAGTCAGGGAAGACCTCGCCTTGGCATCTCCCACGCAACCGCCTCAAAGAAGAGGCTGCACAAGCAACACCCATGTTGACGGTGGTTCTCAAAACGTCGTCATTTCTAACACGGGTTTGTCCCTCTGATTATTCAGCTTTTCTCAAAGGACTGGTATATTTGGAACTGAGCTTTGCCAGCCTGTTTATGTTGCATCACCTGGATTTATTGCCAGTGACTCAGTTCATTGCAGATAGTGTTTACAATAACTCTCTTGTGGAAGAGAGCTGCCTTAAGTCAGCCGTGAGGAGAACAGTGCTTCACTTTTAATTGGAGAAAGGGGAATTTAGACATGCACAAGACAGGTAAACTAGGTCCAGTTGGGGTAGGCTTGCTGCTGTAATTACTTTGGTTTTCAATGCACCTGCACATTTCATGTGAAACTAGTTTGGAGCATGCCCAGACTATATGGTACATCGAACTTCTCGGCATCTTGCTTCTAACAGCGCAGCACTTGTTCTGCTCTCACTGAAGGGACTTCAGCTCCCCAGGTGAGGGCTGGAAGCACCAGCTTGAGGCCACTGTCTATGAGGGCAGATGGAGCCAAGGTGACCCGGCCCATGGATCAAACTAGTGCAAAACCCGCCTCTGGCCTCAGCTCCAGGATAAGCTACTTGCTAACAGCAGGTAAGCAGCAAAGCGTGATTTTGGCCAACTGAAACCTTCGCATAACTAGCCTTTGTGCATCGAGGTTCATGCTTTTCTTCTTGTTCAGTCTGAACCGTGGACAGTCCTGCCTGTCTCTCGACGTTTTGGCCAAGGGCTTTTCAGGACAAGGCAAGCCACCCCTACTGCCCCTTGGGGCTGGGTTCACTAAGCCTCAGAGCAAAGGCAGGCACCTTTCTTCTAGGCAGGAGAATGGCTCGTAACTTTTGGCTGCCCACATCCAATCCTTCCTGCTACAGAAGATCACTATCAAAACCCAAAGCAATTATGCTGTTCAAGCTGAGCTCTTCCAGTATTGATAGCGGCCTCATCCAGCGAGCCAGCAACACCTCTCAGACAGAGCCTTTGGCCCAAGTGACTTGGCTGCTAAACCCACAGTGTTAACATTGCACCGGATTTTTAAAAACCAGCGGAAAGATGACCAGCTTATCTTAGCCGAATAGCCATACACAGCAATGCCAAGGTTTCCAAATTAATAAAAAGGCAACAGCATTACAGATAAATGTATTTTAATTAGGATTAAATACTATCTCAAGGTATCTTGAAATCGCACTTGTACTGTACTAATCAACAGCCAGAGGCAATAAAAAAAGTTTGAAAACGTAAAAGTTCTAACATCCAGCACATGACAGTAAGTGCTGCCATTTAAAGCGACAAACACCACTCCCAAGAACAGATATTCTTAGAGGAAAAAGTCATAACATTTTTGTATGGACAAAAAAAATTAAACTGAAGACCAGAAGAAATATATTAGTGCCTGCCTTTTTAAAAGTTTTTTTTTTTTTTTTTACATTAAATACAGTTTTCTTTAAAAGCAAGGTACTTTCTAAAGTCATGGTTTATATACTGTATGTACACAAGAGCAGAACATTGTACAGTGTTTTTGGATAAAGCAGCACTAGCTAGCTATAAGCTGGTATGGTGTTGCTGAACCAAAACGCAAGATGACAAGTTAAGCACGCTAGGAGAAGTATCTCCACGGTTGGTATGAGAAAAATAAAAGTATCATGTATGTACAAACTGATTATTCAAACAAATCCTGCAAACCCAACATCATTTGCCAGGGAACTGTACATGCTGCAGCTAATCAATGGAAATCTTACTGCAAGGACTGATCTGACAGACCCAAAGGAACCGTTTTCTCTCAGTAACAAAGTGCATTACCCATGCAGAGAGCACTTACGCAAGTCGCCGCTGCAACACCTCACCCTGGGGCGCAGGGCTCCAAGGGGAGCGGATTCTTACTGTGACCTCAAGTCAAGTAGCCACCTGCACTTCTTCCACTACACAAAATATGAAAATGCCCCAACCAAACCATATGGAATTGAGATTAAAGCTGCATTATTAAGTATCTGTATGTGCACTCTGCCTTTCTGCGGACAGTTACAGATTAAAGCAGAAAGTCTGCACCCAAGTATCACCAGTTCAGACTAAAATGGACTGGCAGCGATTTCCATAATTAGTGCAACATTAAACTCCTATACTTTATCAAAGTGACTTACTGTTCTTTAAATGCACAATGTGCTTATTCAGGTTTTACAAAAACAGACAAACCAGAACATTGTGCAGAAAACTGGTTTCAGGTTTGTACATATATATTTTTTTTTCAAGTCTACCCCTTTAGAAACCCACCAAACTTAGAAATAGTTTGTGCCTTCGTTCAAAACCTCAAAAAATGACCTTTTTTATTCTAGGGTTAACAGCGGGGCATAGAGATTAAGGTTCTTCTTGTTACATATACTTTTAATTGTCATTCAGTTTACATCTTCAGAAGAGGTCATTTGCTGTACTTTTAGCATGCTGTTCATCCTTTTCTTAGTCACTACCTTGGTTTAAGGAACTGAATGTTTCTTCTTTGATGAGGACAGAAGCGAGACAACTTGTTTCTAAACTGCATCAACTTAAAGTTTCAAGTTTTAATGGTGTAAAAGGCTGACATTCAATTACAGTTAAGAGAAACTTGCTACACAGCAAACAGCATCCAAATCTATCAGTTATTGATGGGACCTTTAAATTAACTGTTAACAAGTTATTCAAAGCATCCAGACCTGGAAACATCAGATCACCCGGCCAGTGAACCAGCAACTCCCTCCCCCTTTTTCATGAGGCTTTAACGAATGCAACTGATGTGACCTTAGCACTGGAGCCAGTGATTTCCATTGGTTAACTCCAATACCCAAAAGGGCTAGGGAGATCCTGTGTTAAGCCCAATGCAATATGCATTAGTGTCATGGAGCAGGAAGATCCCAGTGTCTACTTGTTAAAGTTCACACAAACCATACAGATACAGACAGGATAAAACACAGACTCAAAAGGATCCATTATGCTTGAAGAAAATTCCAAATAAAATGACATCTTCTGCACAGCCCAGCCTCAGACACAGCCACGCCTTTATCTAGTATAATAAACTCTGTAGTAAACTGTTTTTGACCTCCATAGAGAGTAGGAGTTGTCAAATTTAAGGAGATAAACTCCTCTCCCTGGGTACTGGTGGCTGCCAGCATACACTTCTTCGTGACAGTCTCGTCTGTACACAGGCACTATTTCATCTAGCTGAGGCTTGTTGGCATTCTTTTTGGCTTTTTCTTCACTGCTAGTATTTTCTGCAAGGAAAAAAAAGCATCAGTTAACATGGGTGGATGCTTTACAAGAGAAAGTCAGACTGATCCGTAGAGGACAAGGCACTCTCTGTCAGTTTAGAAATCAGATGAGTCGAAGGGGTCCACACCAAGGCTGTAGCTAAAGCATTCAAAAGCAGGAGGAACAATAAGCATGCTCACTTTATCGTTAATTTTACAGTTCAATATTAAAACCCACCACACCTATCTGCCCAGCACAGCTGGGTCAATTCACAGAGATCCAAGCTCTAGTTTCCATCAAGATATTACCCCACATTAACTGACTGCTACTGATCTGACATACTTACCGATTACTTAGTAGTAATATCCAGAAGGCCACTGCTTCCTATGTCAGAGCAGTTCCTTCTAAGAAAAATCACATCCTCATTTCAAAATATTTTTTTCTGATGGTATGCTAATACTCCCTTGTAGGTAAAGGCTGTGACCTGTGTCCTGGCCACTATCAGGAATTGCTCTTTTAAGCTGTTTTGTTGAAGTCTCAAGGAAACTTTCCCCCTAGAAAAAGTTCATGAAGAGCAGGGCACGATTTTTCTTAAGGTTTTCAGTGTGCAGATCCACTATGTTCTATTATGGCACGGGTTTCAATCTAGCTTGCTGAACTGGACAAGAGGGCACACTAAGGAGTAAGTAAAACTTAGGAAAAGGATTTTCTCACCCTCAACTGCTTTAACCTATCTGTGATCAAATGAGGTGACTGAAGTTACTTTCAGAATTGCACTTCCTCTTCAAAATTGAAGACAAGATTACAGCTAGATGGAAGCTGGGGGAACTAGGAGATTACACAAGACAATCAGTTGGGTCTTCCCCCATGGCAAGCTCTGCAGGGCTGACAAGACTGGTTTATATAAATAACCATGCTTACCTTCTTCTTCATCCTCATCATCACTGGATTCGCTGACGTGCACACTGACTGCAGTATTAGGGGAGTCTGTCCATTCAAAATACACCCCAAAACCAATGTCATAATTGTCTGTAGCAAACTCCCAAAAGAGGTAAGACCCCTCTTCATGAGTTGGTACTCTAACTGTAACCACTTCTCCTCGGCCCACTGTGATCACAGAGTCTGCATCCTGCCGGATTTTTTCCTTGAAGTCTTTTATCTGGGGCCGTGTCCACATCGACGGGGCAGCTATCACTGGAACAGAATCTGGAGAGAGGGGAGGAAATACCCCAGTTAAGCTTTTTTTCAGTTGTTTATGCTGAATACTTAACCATGCCTTAGGGGCACTTGAGGACCACAAGCATCATAGTTGCTTCCCAGTAATTTTTTTTATTATTTTTACTGAAGAAACATCTTCTCACAGTTGAAACTTGCATGAAATGCAGTGCAAGTTTAGATATAACACTGCACACTTAAATCCTAACAGTTTACCCAACTGCCACATTTAAACCAACAGCGCTGCACAGAAAAGACTCAGATATAGTGCTACAGGTGACGGGGTTACACTGCACAGAACCCTTCACTGAAAGGAGCTTTAATGTGACAGAACCAGAGGTTGTGGATTTGTCTAGAAATTATCGAATATTGACTAAAATAACTAAATACCTCATTACGCCGACAGGGACTGTATTAGTGTTGGTTCCATACTGGGATCCAAGCAAGTCTTTTGAGGACTACTGATTGTGGATGAAAGTATAGAGGTAACACCCAAAAATACCAGTGACAAGAGAGATGCTGGGAGGCTACTTTTCCTGCTCCACTTCCACAGCTTCCTAGAAGCTGTCTGAGAAAGATGGGAAATGTGAGGAGAGAGTAGTCCAGGCTGCACATAAGACAGGGCTAAGCCATAGGCATGGCAGGATTCAGAGAGAGTAAGAAGGATTTGGCTTTATTTTAATCTCAAGGCTAAATCACTCAATTTTGACCTGAGTTCAAATAAGAGTGAATGCATTTCTACACAGAACAGCTTTCTCCTAGGACTATTTATGTTTCTTTCCTTCAAATCAAGGGTGAAAGGAGGTTCTGGATCCCATCCACTTTGCCTACTTTTGCTGCATCCTACTTCCCTCCTCCTCAAAGCTGATTTTTGCCTTTGCAATATTGTTTTACCTTGAGAGAAACTGGACCCAGGAATCAAACCTAGCTCTTGCATAGCCCAATGAAGCCAAGCAAAGAGCCATAGTAACCATACTTAAGGCATTTGAATCCTAAGAAAGGCTTTCGCCATTTATTTTTAATTAAGGAATCTAGCTAGTCCTACCTTTTGGTCCATTCTCCAGTGCTTCTTCCAGAGCCTCAGGATCCAGCTCTTTTTCAGGGCTGTCTGCATGTGCACTGGCCTGCCCATTAATTGATGGGGTGTCCCCTGGGGCAGGTGCATTCACCTTTGAGGCAGTAGTCAGAGGCGTTCCTGTCGCTGCCACAACTACCTCCTGCTGTTTTTGTAAGGCTGCCTAAAACAACAGAAATTAAGTTGAATAAAACTAAAACCTTCCAAGAGTCTCTATATAAACACATAAAGACACATTAAAAAAACAAACAGTGTCACCCTCCATCCTCCGAGGAGGCTTGACACAAAAGACCAGAGGCAGCACATGTTAACCAGTGAGAATTACATGTACTTAGTATCAGGGAAAGTGAAGTCAGTTTGTTCCACACTGATGGATACAATTTGGACAAAAAGAGTCAACTTTCAAGTTAATTAGGGCACACACATGTTAAAAACTCTTGCACTTAACTAGGAAGTTCTCCATGTCAGTAACCCCTATAACACTTCTTTCAAAACTGAAAGTGATGACTCGTTTGCTGGTTTTTACCAGCGAGCTGAAAGGGTTTGGGCCTGAGCTCATGCAGGTCTAAAAAGAGCTGGAAGTATTTAAGGTCTATTAAGTACTTGCCAATTTGTGAGTTACCTTACTCAACAGGGTTCTCTATCAAATCCACAATGCCTGACAAAGGCAGTTATTTAATATGAAAGCAGGAAGCGTAAGAGCCACAGGGACAGCGAGTGGTCTGGGAGAAGAGTTATTAAAGCTCAGAGGTGCTGCTTTTAGAATATAACTTATGTACATTGAAACTCTTCAGACAGAATTTATGATGCTGTCCCTGTGCAAAGGATTAAATACACCAAAACCAAGATTATACAAGGTAACAACCATCCTTTTGGTTTTTAAGTAGGATGCATTACCCATTTAGCTTCAAGGCTTATTCCCCTGCTCCTAGTTATCAGTACAGAGAGATTACATAGGCTTTTTTGTTGGACAGGGAAAAGGTATAATTGACAGTACTATTCTTTAAAGAATAACCTAATAAGCACATGATTTTGATGAATGAATGGAATATAGGTATCCTGAAGGAGTATGAAGACAATATAGTAAAACATTAGTTACCTTTCAAATTTGAGCAGTTGTACAGTAGACCCGCTTTCTATTACAGCAGTTCTATGCACTGAGACAATGTAAAGTGGTGAGAACTTTTCCAGAAAGCTATTGCATACAGCCTTTCCAGAATTAATTGTATCACAAGCTGGTCTGTAAGCAACCATGACAGAATAGCACTTTTTAACTGCACTAAGGGATTCCAAGGCAGCTGAGTTACAGGCATCTGAAAGGAAAGTATTCCTCCCAAGTGTTACAGAGGGTACCTGAGTCTCCAGGAAAGTCTGAAGTAGAATTAGGTAATTTTAGCTCTGCTACGTGCTTCTTTTTCATCCTTTCTTCTACAAGACTTGGACAAGTAGAGATTTGAAAGATAAACTTCATTGCCTGGCAGACAGGGCACAAAGCCTCTGACTTTCCTGTATCACCTCAACTCCATCAAATCATGATTTGGCTTGGAAGGGACATCGAAAGATCATCTAGTCCAACCTGCCTGCCATGGGCTGGGACATCTTTCACTAGATCAGGCCACTCAAAGCCCCATCCAACCTGACCATCAATACTTCCAGTGATGGGGCATCCACAGCTTCTCCAGGCAACTTGACTCGATCCAGTGTCTGACCACCCTCATTGTAAAAAAAACCAAAAAACAAAAAAAAACTCTTCCATCTGTCCAACCTAAAACTACACTCTGAGATTAAAACCTTTGATTCTTGTCACTACGGGCCCTGGTAAAAAGGTCTGCCTTCATCTTTCTTATAAGCCCCCTTTATATATTGAAAGGCTACAATAAGGTCTCCCCCAAGCCTTCTCTTCTCCAGGATGAATAACTGTGAAGACACACAGCCTGTCTTCACAGCAGAGGTGCTCCAGCCCTCTGATCATCTTTGTGGCCCTCCTCTGTACCCACTCCAACAGGTCCATGTCTTTCCTGTGCTGAGGGCCCCAGAGCTGGACACAGTCCTCCAGGTGGGGTTTTCATGAGAGCTGAGTAGAGGGGGAGAATCACCTCCCTCAACCTTCTGGCCGAGCTCCTTGTGATGCAGCCCAGGGTAAGGTTGGCTTTCTGGGCTGCAGGACCCCATTGCCAGCTCATATCCAGTTTTTCAGCCACCAGCATCCCCAAGTGCACCTCTGCAGGACTGCTCTCAATCCATTCATTCCCCAGACAGCACTGATGTTGGGGACTGCCCCAACACAGGTGCAGGACCTTGCACTTGGCCTTGTTGGACTTCATGAGGTTCACATGGGTTCCTCCACACAGGTTCACATAGCTTCCTTCCTTGGACAGTTCTTTGCTAAGGGCATCAGCTTCATCAAAATACAAATGACTTAAAATTCAGTAACTGATTTCCTGTTAAGTCTTTAGCTCAAAAACAAAAACCTTAAGCTGGTAAACCTCAAAACCTTTTAAACCTTTTTAAACCTCAAAAACGTTAAGCTGGCAGTCATAGGCCATTTAAGATTCAGGTCCTGCCCAGAGAGGTCAGACACACTAGAATCTGAAGTCTGGCTTACATATGTTTAAGACTGTTACAGATGGACATCCCTGAATTTTAAAGTAGCTTGAGATGCGAATACATCATGTTTGCCAAAGATACAAGATTCCCCTAAACAGAAAAGCAGCCTTTCAAGTCCAGACACAAAACCCTTGCAAAGTAGTAATGTACCTCTGCTACCCATTGCTACCAGAAATATGAAAGTCTGTCCTCCCACCCAAACCACGAGCAATCTGTTGCAGGCAAACAACTTAATTAGATACTGATGTCAGACAATAGGTGCAAAAGGAGAGAGAAGTCAGTGGTGCTCAAGTCAACAGGGAGGAACAATCTCAAACCCTGTAGTGATGTGACAGTGCTGCACGCATGTTCAGCTGGAAACACATGGCTGACCAAAGCCTGCTGCTCTGCACAGATCCTCAGGTGCGATACCTACATGGAGAATCACTTAAATAGGTTTGTTCATGCTCAGATGCACTGGCATTTACCCCCATTAAATTACACACACAATAGATGCTGCAGCAGAGCACTTCACATTTGGTCTCCAAGAATAATATCAATCCAAGTAATTAGTAAAGGCTGCTTAGAATTTTCTTAATGGCTGCTTCAGAAAACTACTTGCAAAAGATTAAATAAAAGGGCTTTGGTGTTTGAATCTGAAGCAGCATTAGCCACTAGGACACTATCTCCACTTGTAGCAATTAGCTTTTCAAGGGGCTAAGTGCAGACAAGTTAACATCTCCCAAAGACAGCCTGGGACAAAATTTAAGTTTCTCAGCTGGTCAGTCATACCTGTTGCTGTGCAAGCTGGACTTGATACAACTGCTGCATGTATTGTTGATAATGCTGTTCCTGGAGCTGCCGAATTAGGATCTGCTGCTGTTCGTAGTTGCCCGGATACTGTTGGGCTGCATACTGCTGGAACTGAATGGCAGTCTGGGAGTTCAGCGCTGCCATTATCTGTTGCCTAGATTGGTGGGAGGAGAGTACGAAGATTACAAGCAGCTGAGGGTATTGGGGAAATCCCTGTACTTAAGTGATTTAAGTGGCCTCAAAGACAGTTAATTCAATTCCTGTGAAAACCAATTAAAACAAATCTACATAATGAAGCAGAGCCTGGAAGTAATGTAAATGTGAATTTCGCCTAAAAATATGCTGAGAATATAAAGAAGGGAGCAACATTTCTACCCAATATTTGAAAACATCGAGTGTTAAAAAAAGAGCTCTTACATAATTCTCAATCTGTAGTCTGATAAAGAGGTAGTGCTAGAAAAATGCATGACTAAATTTCTCAATCAATGGAAAAATCCCAGATTTGGTTCTTCCAGAAAAGGCAGAAACCGTCCTTCTAGCAGCCCTTCTACAAATATTGATAAGAACAGACCTGCTGTGGTAAGCACAGCAATGCTTTCGGGTAAATCTAAGAAGAACACACCACATTACTATCTTAATTTTCCAGGACAGTATGCAAACATATGACTAGCATGACTGACTAATTCAGGAATGAAAAAAATGCTGCCAGATAGGGTATCTGTGCCTTTAATAAACTCAACTGCTGAAACTTCAGGAGGAATACGTGGGTTACGTATGCACAAACTCAGTTTTCCTCCTCTCTCCAGAGGGCTAACAGGAGCTATAGAGTGAAAAAGTAACTAGATCCAGAGCTCAGTTTGTCTCACATTACATCCATCGGTGACCAGCTATTGATGCTTCAGAGGAAGAATGAAGTATCACCCAAATGCAGGAGTCGTACTTTGTTTCCTACCCTTCTTCCTTCCCCCAAAATCATCCTCTAAAAGCTCCAGTATTAGACTGGTTTGTACCATAAAGGGCAAGATTTACTATTTCAGCAAAACGGTGACTTTAGATATACTTGGCCTGTATTTATGTATCTGCATTCCTTTTCTGTCTAAATTCTTTAACTCTGTAACCTGTTACAACCACTATTCATATAAAAAAAAGTAATCTCTTAACTTCAAGGTATATCACACTTCCTGTTACTTAGCGCTGTGCAACATTTTTCTGTTGTATTCTCTGCTCATTTATGTCTGTTTAACACTGTGAGAGCCAGAATAGTGTAAAATACAAACAGTAAAACTTTGGGATTAATTATTTGCTCCCTTCTCAAAACCACTACATAGCAAGTGCAGGATCTACTTCGGAGACACCCCGTGCAAAGACATTATTATTATGGAAAATGGTTGCTGACTGATGTGGAACAGCTTTGATAATTTATTATTCCCTTAAATATTGTATGTGCAAAGCTAGATCCATGTTTTCAGCATTTGGATGTCACGGAAACAATGAAATGTAACTACAGCATTCTAAGTAAACAATTTAATTCAAGCTACAAACAGAGGTTAAGTGCATTTGAACATGAATTTTGTACTTCTTTTCGAAATATTCTAAAATCCAGTGACTGCCAGTGTACAAATGAGATCCGCAGACGCTTTACACTTCCTAGAAGGAGAGCACCTTTAAGGAGGTAGTGCTAGACTATCAAGTTAGAAAGTTTCAGCCACGCATTCAAAACACCCCACTGAACTGCAGTTACCCTTTTTCTAGGCTCCATCTTCTGCGAAAGGATAGAAACTTTCAAGTCACAGTTCAAACGCTTCAGAAGCCAGAGCCACAAGTTTTCATGAGGTGCAGCCCTTGAACCCAAAAACCCCCAGAGCTTCTCTTTAAACAAAGCTTCTCTGGCACTTTCATCTGAGAAGGCTGCATACAATAACATGTTAGGATAATTATTCTCTGCTAACTGTATCCCTCTTAACTAAGGATGCAAATGTCACTGCCAGACTCGAGTGCTCCGAACTTCAGGTATTCAATTCTAGCATAACTAGTTAGAAAGTTAGATACAATTGACTCAAGTGCAAGGCTGTTATTGTCTTTGAAGTATTATTTATTTCAGCCACTCACTTCTGTTGTTCCATCCGAAGTCGTTCCTCCTCTATTCTCCTCCTCTCCTCTTCTTCCCTTCTCAGTCTTTCCTCTTCTTCTTGCCTACGTTTTTCTTCTTCTTTTTGTAAACGCTCACGCTCCTCCTCTTCACGCCGCCTTCGTTCTTCCTCTTCTCTTCTGCAACATCCACTCAATAAGCTATTTCAGCCTTCCTACAATCCTAGGAGGAGTTACTTTCAACATGCTGTGACCTGCCTTTTGCCTGCCCAGTAAGGCTTTTTGTTTGGTATAATCTCCTCCCACCTAAATTGTCCTGGAATATTGTCTTATTGGACACAAGAACAAAACAGATTACTGTTTAGTTTTACTGCACTCTGCAGTATGACAAGTGTAAATTCTGTATTATAATTTGATTTTCATTCCAATATAGCAGACAACAGTACAAAAAAATTGCCTAGAAACCTTAAACACATCTTCCAAGCTTTAACATTATGTTCAATGATTACATCGATACTATAGTTTAATAATCACACGATACGTAAATGATAGTAGAAGATAGCCTTTGTGAACTTGCTAACCCATACTAGAATAGGAGTTTAAAGCACCTGACAATTTCACATTCTGCCTAAGTTTAGTCCACAGACATATCAGGGCAGACATTTTGTGAAGCATGGATTTCTTAAGCAGATGACAGTATTAGCAAAATTTTTAAAACTCCTTGTATTCCGGGTGTCTTCACCTCAGAAACAATTATTCATTACTGGCAAAATAAAAAGGCTTAAAGAGATTAAATGGTACCACAGCCACCTAAGCTTCAAGTATTTATCCTCCCAAGACAACTTTAACCTAAGCTAGCTATGACACTATCCACAGGTCAAGAGTAACACACACAATATACTTCAACACCAAAGGACTCAAACATTACCTTTTCTTTTCTTGTTCTTCTTTCTCTATCTTGTGGGAAGTGACATATGTTGAAAACAAGTGGCAGCACCTATTCAGGAGCTTAACAAATTCTGTCATAGCTTTTTGCTTTGACATGTTTCCAAGGGCAGCCCATTCCTTCCTGAGAGAGAGAAATAACAGAAGACTCAACTCTTCCGAGTCAGCAATGAACTCTTAAGAACCCAGCAAAGAAGAAAGGTGGGAGACCAGGGACCAAACTTCATCATATGCAGTTTCAGAGAACCAACAACTTTTTTCCCCAAAGACAGTACGGTGCTCTCTTCTGCCTGCACCAGAACAACTCTTTCAGACAGACATAACTGAGTGCTTATATGAAATCTCATACATACCATCAACCCTACTTAGCATTCTGAACTACATCCCAAAACTTCCCAGCTACAAATGAACCTGAAATATTTTTTTACCCTGCTTCCACTCTAGCTTGTGGAAAAAAAGCATACATTTTCCTGGATGAACAAACACTGTAACAACCATCAATTATAGTGCTTCAGACAGCTGAATGCAACTGCCTGTTTCTTCTTAAAGGAAAGCTACGTCCCTCTGGGCAAAAGCAGTACACTGGGTCGAGCTCCAAGAAGCCAGTGCTGTGTCGCACATCGCCTTCACAACTAGAAAAAGCAACAATGAACAAGAGAACTGCTGCCTGAACTGCAAGCAATACAAGAGACGTGCCTGAGACCGCTCAGATCTCATCAAAATTTACTCAGAGTTTGAATGCATCAGATTTCTGATTTCAGAAGTTACCCTTGGTATTAACAAAAGCTATGGTGAATGCTGTTACCATCAGCAAAAGGCTTGGCTTGTTGTAACCCTAGCACGGAGTTAAGACAAAACGTGGGCCTGCACATTAATGCAGAGTTAGCCAAGTCTTAAACTACTATGAGAAATCAGACCGTAGGCACAGCAGCTTTTCCTAATGTGGTTTAAAAAACCCAACAATTTTCTGTTAGCTGCTTTACTGAACCGTGACTCAGATTTCTACGATGTTTTTGAAGAGGCCACTCACTTTCCACTACCATACACACACACTGACGCAACCCACATATTTCTCTTATTGTGGAAATTGGATGATGTTTTCTTCAGAGAGGAAAAGCAGAATTAAGACCAAGAAGAGCACCAGCCCTTTTACCTTCTATCATTCCCCAGCACATCAAAGAATCCAACTTCAGGGCAAGTGTCAGGGTTATAAGGTCCCAGCAGAACCTGCTTGTGCAGTGCCACAAGTTTGAGTTTTTCTTCATATGTTGGATGAAAGGCTTTGCCATCTTTTTCTGCAGAAAAAAAGAAAATTTCACTGTTGTGATTAAGCAAGCACAGGACAGCAAAGAGCATTTTGAATAACCTCTACCATGATTTCCTCCGTAAAAAAGGAATAAGAAAGATAAGTCACAAAAGGTTAGACAAATTAATTCAGTTCTATTCAAATAAAATATAGACCTGTCCTGAAGAAACACATCTACTTCAGCTGCTGAAACTTAATTGTGAAGTGTTTTTCATCATACCATCTAGAGTTAATCTTAGCTAGTAAGTTATCATATAAATATTTATGTTAATTAGTTGAACATCATACCATATGGATCTATATCTCTGAAATATTTAAAAACCTTAACTTGAATTCAAACGTATCTGCCACATCTATTGTAGTGTGGATAGGAAGGATTTTCCACAAAGAAAGGTGTGATGTTAACTTTATAGATTGCTCCCCTTTCATGCTCTTCGCATTGATGAAAGCGGGACAAGCAAGGTTCGAGGCAAGGAAAACTGCAGAGAGGGAAAAATTAGAATTAAGGGAGAGTTTTCCTTGAGGGAATTTGATTGTGGCACTTTGCCAAGGCAGCTGGAATAACCCCTCACAATGAAAAGTCTTAGAGGTGACTCCATCAGCACCAACACGTACAGAGCACTCTGGCCATAAGACACGGGTAACATAAGCCTGAACATAATCAGAATTCCAATGGCTCCATGCCAACAACACTTCTGAAGCCGTCCCGGTTAGATCCTGCCACGCATTTACTGGTAAGAAGAGACTTGCATTGATTTAAGATTATATGTGAATTAGTCAGCTAGGACTTACCTCAGCACATTTAAGCTGTCAAAACACATCAAAGAAACAGGCACCACTATATGTAATTACACTGCTCATTAAAAAAAGACCTTTTACTTGAACAGGAAAACAAATAAATAAGCATGATCTCCTTTTGGAAGGGCTGAAATGAGGAAGGTATTACCAGAGGCAAACACAGCCATTTCATACGACTGTACTACTAACTGCTCTCTGTTTAGTCAGGAACTGCAGGCAGAGCTGCCACTAGTTTCCAGCTCTCCTTTGGAGCAAGTTGTTTACAGCCCCAAACTGAACAGTCCAATTCACAGTCAAACTTTAGGGCTGACATTTACATATTGCAAAATTGCTCAGCTGATGCTTGTGAATAAGAGTTATTAACAGGAAAAGAAGCAGAGTCTCAGAACAAAAGGGGAGGGGAAATACCTCTACTATGGCTTATTGAGAAACTCAGCACAAATACTTCTGAAAATTGGAAACAACCCCCAGAGGGAAAGCATTTGCAAGTCACAGCAAGAAGCTGTATTTCTGACAGGGTAAGTTCAGTGTGTTACTGTACTGAGTCAATTAAAACATCACAAGGAACCACTATGTGTATGCCATTTGTTTTGAAGCAAGAATCAAAGAATTAAGAAGGTAAACATTTAATTGCTTGTTATTCATTCCTAGAGGTCCACTTCACTCTTCCAGAATCTCAAGCATTCGCTCTTCCCCCAGTGTCACACCACCTTACAGCAAATATAGCTTTCAGCTTCAAAAGCCGGAAGCCTGTCTCCACAAAAATATCTACTTCCAAAAATACCTGGTGGGGTGGAGAAGGGGGGGATGTAAAGACTGAATCAGAGTCTATTCAGTGGTATCTAGTGAAAGAACAGGAGGCAGATGACACAAACTGAAATAAAGAAGTTCCACTTAAGCATAAACCAGCACTGTAACAGGTTGCCCAGAGAGGTTTTGAAATCTCCATCACTGGAGATATTCAAAACCCAAAGGGACACAGTCCCAAGAAGCCTGCTCTGAACAGGAGGGATAAACTTGAAGATCCCCAGAGGTCCCTTCCCACCCCAACAAGTCTGTGATCCTTAAGAGATGCAAATCACCACCTCCTGGTCAGCCCTCTCCCTGGGTCTCAGGTCTCCTTCGCTCAGGCCACCCAAATCAACCTTTGGCTTTATCCTCAATTCTTCACACTTCACATTTAACACAGAATTTCCTTATTAGGTAGCAAGCACTTCCAATAGCCTCGATAAACAGCCCACACTTTGAAATCATACTTAATATCCTGGGGTAGCATGCTCAAAAGCAAGTCAATTGATAAGGGTACTACATTGAAATTGTGACAGGCTTCTGAGCTAAGTACGCTTCTCAAGGGGGTCCCTATGGCATAGTTCACCTTGCACAACCTGTATACCTACAGTTGTCTGCCAAAAACCATAGCTGTTTGTTGTACTAGACTGCTACTTAAGCCAGCTATCATCATCAGTATTTTAACTCACTTCTGAAGAGGGTTAAAGTGGGGAAAAAAACATTGTTTCCTGTGCTATGCATAGCACGCCTGCATTTTCACAGAATGGAGAAGTCAGACCTCAAGCCCTAACTATCAAGGAAAGCCACAAGCTGCATTTACTAAGAATGGTGACCCAAGGGAAAAAGAACAAACCAGCTAAATAAGAGAGGAAAACAGACAGATGAGAAAAATGAGACAGGCATTCAGTGACTTGTAGATAATGCAGATTGGAAGCAAACTCTTGAAGTATTTGGAGCCAGTCAAGAAAGCAAAGCTGTATACTAGCCTACTTTTCAGTTGAATTCTTCAGCGTGAGACACACTGTATAGTTATCCCAAAGATTTGGAATTGTTGCCATTAAACTGAACCAGAGGACCTGAAGCCATCTACAGAGTCAAATATGCCAAAAAGAACATTAGTGAGTCCAGACAAGTAGAAGTGACAAATTTATTCAAGCATCCGTGAACACACCATTTAAGCAGGTATTACCCACACATCTAATACAGCTGCCAGGAAGCTGAAGAATTTCAAAGAGCTTTAGGGAACACACAAAGAAACCCAAAGGATGTACACAGCAGTAGTACAGCAACTATACAGCCCTCCCTATGCCATTGGTATGCCTGACCCAACAGGGCCAGAGAAAGGCTCAGCTTTCTTACAGAAGATCAGGAGACTTCTTTACCGACAATACTTCAAACCATCATTCACCCGAAACGGCAATTTCTCAAGTCGAGTTACACTTAAGCATCAGCCACTAACAGATCAAACTCAAGCAGTGATTAAGGGTACGGTTACATGAACAAGGCAGACTACGGACCTACGATGCTTTAGGCATTCTGCAGTAAGGGCCCATATATATATACACACACATACATATAAACATGCACTTCACTAAAGACATGAAGCAGTTCATGCAGAACACAGAGAAAGACTGGCTCCCACTTACTGCAAGCTCAGGCCTCATTGACGTGTGCCACAAAACCACACCACGCTATTACTGTGTTGTCACCCCTGGAAGGGAAATCCCTGCATGCCTAATAGCCCTTCGTACCACTGCTCTCCTTGACAGTGGCTACCTGGTTCAGACGCCCGCAAAATTGAGATCCATCGAGGGCAACTCAGTTAAAAACTCCAGAAAAATCAGTACTTACAACACTAACCACCCTCCTTGCACTACAGGTAATTAACTGCGTGCTTGAAGACCACCATTTCTGTTGGCACGCGAAGAAAACGGAAAGATGAAGCTACAACTAGCAATGCAAAGCAGATAACAGAGGCTTATGTCACTACATAGCACTGCACTGCTGACATGAATTGGTATAAAACCACAAATTTAGACCCAAGGGAGTTTAAGAAATATTCTTAAGAGACTGCACATGCAAGATACATTTACTGCTATGTAACTTCAGATTTCTTCCCCTGTAACAAACATGGCACAACATGCTGCAGCTTCCGCTCTGACTTCACCTACTGCACTCACACTAAATGCCTAATTCCCAGGGGATAGCATTCAGTTGAGTCACCTAGAAGCAGCCAGAAAACAGTTTGTGAAGTGCGATTTTTCACCTCATAGCTTTTAAAAGCAGAAGTCACATATGTTAATGCTGTTCATTTGCAAAGTTTTAATGAGTGAGACCAAAACTGAGAAGCGCAAGAACTGAATTGCTGCCTGCAGATCCCAGTACGCTCTTACAGTCTTAATTCTCCTCTCCTGAAGATGTTCTGCATCAACAGAAGAGTTACCAACCGGCCCTTTCAATTAAGCGTGATGAAAGCTCAGCTTCACATCAAACGTAGATACGTTATAGGGGTTTTCATGCTCTTGAAAACAAGAGCCTACTTAACTTATGAATTA
Organism: Rissa tridactyla; assembly: GCF_028500815.1. NCBI lineage: Eukaryota > Metazoa > Chordata > Aves > Charadriiformes > Laridae > Rissa > Rissa tridactyla. The sequence continues at coordinate 16,059,351 of NC_071468.1, read as the reverse complement.
CAATCATGCCATCAAATTAGCCCTCAAAAAAAAAAAAAAAGAGGTCAAACAATTAATTTAGAATGCTGTATTGCTGAGGTTGAAGATGCATTCTTGTTAGGAAGGGAGGAAAGAACTTGGAGCAATCAAAATTGGAGTACTTAACATACCAGGAGAGTTTTTAGATACCAAAATGATATGGTTTGTATACTGTCTATTGTACACTGTAAATCACTTTAGGCAGTGCATGAACACTTCAGGGACCGTCACATATTGAAGGTTGGGTGCGATGGTATTTCAATGACAGGATGTGGAAAACCATAACGCCAGGTTGATACCGGAAGAGATTTGCTGGCAGAGCGATGCAAGCCACCCCCTCCTACTGCAGGACACAGCTCACACCTTAAACAATGTACCTTCACTGGCATAGCTCGTACCAGCTCCACAGGCAGCATAACCCTCAGAGACACTTCCCTGCCAGCTGCCCTGGGGCACACAATTACAGACAGTCCAAGAGATGAAGAAACGTAGTCATTTCAGTAACATGACTGCGTTCTCCACTGTACACTGGATCCAGCACAGCGGAGCAGCTTCTTAATGGCAGCCAAAATGCCGGTCGACCTGAACTTGGCTCGACAGAGCAGCAAGGGAAAGAGTGCGTATTGTAAGGCAGGCTCTTGATTCTCACAGAAAAATGGACGGGAGCACTATTAACCACCTATTTTCTATGCCTCTGTTATTCTGAAAAGGTTTTTTCACAAGCCATTATGGATGCTAAAAAAAGCTAGCACGCATCTCCTGTGCGGCCCACGGCCTGACAGTTGAAGTGACCCAGGGTCAAGCATTTTAGATCTGCTTCTGTCTTTATCAGAGACAGAATAAAGTAGCTTTGAGTCTCTTTAATATCCTAGCCTAGTTTCAGTTATGTTTTTCACATTGTTTATACACACTCCCACCCCGTCCTGTCTTCAGACAATTCTGTTACATGCAATATGCCACCACAGACAAGTGTTAGCAGTCATTGTAATAAGCAAATTCAAAGTATTTTGATCAGATTCCGCTTTTCAAGGAAGATATACCACTAGTTACAACCAGACAACGCAGTCTGTACACTGGAGCAGAAAGGAAGCTGCTTAACTAGCGATCGCTGCTTACCCTTTGACCTCACCCAGCGACTCCTCTGGTGGACATCCCGACATGAGATCCTTCCATCCCAATAATCACAGTTAATCCCAACATCACCGTTTTCCCAAACAAGTGCTGCCCCAAATCACTTGTTTGTTCCATGGTAGCTGTGTGAGTAGCTAATATACACTGTGGCATAGTTATGAACTAGCTGTAAGAAAGACAAAGTTTTTCAAAGACACCCCCACCTCCAAATCAGTGTAGTTTTTAGAGGCATGGTCAGAAACAAGCTCTCAGCATTGACCTATTAACATGGGTGAACCTTCAGATCCCTCGTATGTTCCTCCTTGAAGTAAAGGAGGAATCCATATTTGTTCCTTGGCATCTACAAGGCTGCTATACAAGCATGCCCACTCCCACAGTTGTTTTGACAGTGGATGCACGAAAATCCTTTGGAAACGAGACCAATTATTTTTGGAGACATGTAGATACAGAGCAAGCTAGCGGAATCAGTAATCCAAGTATTACGAGCTCCTGTAACTCACCATCACATTTATAAATAAAACCCCTCATGTTGTGTCACTTTCAGCAAAAAAACTACAGATGAAAATATGGGCAATGACTTCATGTGACTTTTATTCCAGCCATAAGGATAGAGGAACAAGGTCTTCATTTGGGAAGTCTGACAACTCCACACAATGTGGAAAGTTCTCCTCTTATAAGCAAACACATGCGTTACAAGAAATTGCAGAAAATTAAAAGAAGAGCAGCAGTAAGATGAAACATGTTGAAATTAAGCTTTTGATAAAAGGCAGGCAAAAACAAATCCACTGTCAAGACAACACAACAAACTGGAATCTAGAAGCAAGTAACACTCTACTGACTTTTCCCCATCCAAGAGGGGACAAATGCAGAGCATACGTTTCATTAAAACCTGAGACATAATAGACATAGGTTATAAATAATGCAGATAAGCTCATTCATAGTGTGTAATTTTTACACCGTCAATACTGGTTCCAGTAGAATATTAAACCCAATACAAAATAAGGCCATGGTTGACTGAGACAAGGAATTTGCTACTGCAGAGACAATTCCTTCTGCATCATGTTTTAAGATCAAACGCTCGTTAAGCCAAACCAGAACCCTTTCAAGCAGCTTGTTTTACAGAAACAGTAAACAGACAGAAGTCACAATGCTTCCCACCTGACAGTTGATTGTAGCAGATTCCGACACAGGAAAAAAAAAGAAAAAAATTAGATTCTTATGATCCCTTATAGTTCTTATAGCTTAAGAAAAAAATATTCTCTGTAAGTTAGCATGCTAACAAAAAAAAATGTTTTGTGGAAGGGCATCAGAACAGGGTCAAAGAACTAGAGCTCAAGAAAATCACTTAGAGCCTCACATGCTCCTAACAACTATCAGGATGCAGGTTAGCCAACGTAAAGGAAATGGACAATTTTGTCCTTCTAGCACAGTTTCCACCTGCCGGTATGCTTGCCCTCAGACGTGGCAGCCTTCCTGGGGGGGGTCATCTAACAACTGCCTGCCTCAAGCCCAACCTTTCTAAGCACAGAGCTGTATCTTCCCTAGCACAGGCAGGTTGTTAAGAGGATCTGATCTGTGCCCCACGTTAAACAGCAGCCACCCGAGAGCCAGCAAAGCGATACACATCGCTGCGAGGTGCTCACACGCTGTACAGCAATGCAACGCTACAGCGGAGGCAGCTCTTCCTCAAAAAACACACCGTCGATTTCCTCCTCTCAAGGAACGCAAGAGCGGCATGGTCCCTCCGCCTTCCTGTGGAACCAAACCCGGCTGCAGGGGAGCCCAAGCCAAACAGCTCCAGGTCGACAACCTTGTGGGCATCTCATGGCTCCCTCGCTCAGCTGCCAGCCGGAGCCCGGGCCACAGGAGACTGCGGAGCCAGACATGGAGTTGGCATCCCATGGAGACGGCACGACATCTCACGCCAGCACCCGGGCAGTCAGCAGCCTCGGCGACACTCCCGGAGAGCACTCCTCACCTACGCCTGCAAAGCTTTTCTCCGCACGCCGCAAGCAAGGATTTTTTTTATTTTTTTCTGTGTTTTTAGGTCGGGCGGTGCAAACCCTAGGAAATGCCTCCCCGGCCCCTCGCTGCGGGCACACAAAGCGGACGGGGCCGCCTCTCCCCCCACCCCAAGGAAACCCCATCCCCGCAAGCCAGCTCCGTCCGACCGCCCCGGCTCGCCGCCGCGCCCGCCACACCGACCCCCGGGGAATCCGGGGCTCCCGGGACGCGGCGGCTCCCGCCTCGCCGCCCCGGTCCCGGCGGGGGGTTTGCTGGCCACGTCGTCGTGCGGCCTCACCTTTAAAGAAGCGCAGCGCCAGGCCGTACAGCTCCTCCAGCGCGAAGCCCCAGCGCCGCTCCGGGCTCAGCGCCGCCTCCTCCGCCGCCTCACCGCCGGCCTCCCCCTGGCTCGGGGAGCCGGGGCCCGTTCGGCTTCGCCCCGCCGCCGGCTCCCCCGGCCCCGGATCACAGTGCGGCACCTCGGCGTTGGGGCTCAGCGTCAGCCCGTCCACGGAGACCTCCAGCCGGTCCGAGCTCAGCACCGCCGCCATCCTCCTCCTCCTCTCCCCCCCCCACCACCTCCTCCTCCTCCTCCTCCTCCTCCTCCTCCTCCTCCACCGCCGCCGCCTCCCGCCCGCCCTCCGCCTCCTGCTCCGCTGCGGCGGCCACGTCCCGACTTCCGGTTCCCTCCGACCCGGAACTTCCGGCCACGCCTCCATTGCACACGCCCCGCCCCCGCCCCGCCCCAGCGGCCGTTGGCGGGCGGCGCCTCAGGCCGGCGGGGACCCCGAGGGCGGCCCCATCCCCATCCCCATGCCAAGGGCGGCCTCGGCAGGAGGACGGGGCGCCCTGACCCAGCCGGGCGGCTGGCAGCGGGAGGCTGCGCCCGCAGGGGCCCGCTCGCCTCACGGGCTCCAGCGTCACCACCGTGAGGCGCCTGGCGGCCCCCTTCCTCCCGGCTGGCCGGCCTCCGGGGGCCTGTGGCGGCCTTTCTCCCCCCAGGGATGGGGCTGAAAATAAACTCGCCCCCTTTTTCCCCCGGGCGGGACGTAGGACAGCCTCGGCCCCGCATCCCGGGGCGCAGGAGGTTACTTTAGGGCTTGGGGAGCTGCTGCTGAAGGCTCAGTGTGCTTTTTGGCGGCTTTATAGAAGGGAATAGTGATTTTTCAGCAGCTTTGTGGCACAGATCGAAAGCCTTTTGGTCCATCTGAAACGTAACGTGGGGACTGCCACTGACAACTCTTAGACATGCTTCAGGCACCACACAGGCCTGAAATGAGCCAGGGAAAGAAAAAAGTACAAGGGAATTATTTCTCCAGGAGCTGTATCTGCGCTTAGCTCACTGCCTTGTGACCATGAAACACCGTTCTACAATAATACTATTATCATGCGCTAGGCGAGGGGAGAGAGTCACTCCCACACGTGGCTATGGAGGTTTGTTCCCAACGCGAGCGATCCTCCTCACAGGACTTCAGCATTAGCATTAAGTGCTGTTGGTCACATTTCTCACCCAAACCGAGATGCAGACTGCACACCTGAGACACGGAGCATCCGTGCCTGGTGTTTCATGATGCCGATGCAAAGGAAGAGAGCTGCACAATTGTGCAGCCTCCTGAAACTCAGGGGTCCATGCGGGATTTCCCCCCATCCCCAGTACTTCTGCCTGCCTTCCATTTCTGGGGTTATCCCCTGGAGTCAGTCACGCTGCCTAGGAGTTTATCTACCGTTCGAGGTAGTTATAGATCCATCTGCTGATCTCTCAGGAATGCTGAAGAGATTTTATTTACACACTTATAAAGTGTTTTGAAGCCTTTGGGTGAGAGGGAAAACTAAAGCTTAAAGTACTTAATTTCCAGTTAGCATTTCTTGAGAGAGTGAATGCCACACCGGACACTATTTACTACAAATTGGGCAGAATTTGATACAGATGATGATTCATCTAAGCTTAAAAAAGAAATTTTACAACCAGTGGAGGCCCTCTGTAGCTTCTTCACTAGCTTTTTGTTTTTGTTTTTTTCATTGAAGATCAAACATAGCACTGTATTATTTGCTTTTTCCTGACAAAGACTGCAGAACAAGGGTGTATCGTCCTCTTTTGATGGTTGGAGCTCTCCAGGGCACACAGTTCTCCGTAGCAACTATTTGGTGCTATCTCACAGACCGGACTAACAGCAGAACAGATGATTTTAGCTCCTGAATACAAGCCTGCACCCTGCTTTACAAGTCTGTCACTCCATCTTCACTTTAAGATTTGTTAGTCCATTTATGAAATCACTTGTATTAAAACGTCTGTTTTCAAAGTTTTGATCTGACAGATTTCCTGCTTAGCTTGTGAAGTCTGTGCTTCATAAATATTTTCTTACGGCATCAGTGCTGCAGTTTCCCTGGCACACAGCCCATATGACTTCCAACACCTTCAGTGACTTGCTCATGAATCCTGTAAATGAAGAAGTATTTCCTGAATGATGATGACAGAGTTCCCAATACTTTATGTATTTGGGAAAACCCTTAGCTTACTTCACAGATAAGATGAAAATGCTAAGTTCAGCCAGTAAATTATTCATTTATTTCTTGTAACAGCTGGTTCTGCACGGGAAAAGAAGCACAGAAGAAATTCCAGTCCCAGAGAGGTAGTCTAGTCCAGCAACAGTGCCCTCCACTAAGAAATGTAGACCTAGAAACTTTATATAGAATACATCGATAATTTAATTCAAGCTGGTGAATGTTTGGCAGTTTAAAATACCAATCTGCTCTTTGCAATTTTACAGCGAGCCATTAAAATGTTCATAGAGCACTAGTCTCACTTAAACAGCTCTTCTACTCTTCCTGGTGTTGGCAGGTACCAGACCGCCAGCCCTTCCTCCCAGGCACCCATGGGTGAAACCCGTGTGCTTCCCGCGGCGGGGGCTGTCCTTTGGAGGAGTCCTGCTTGCACGGGGCTGGCTCACAGAGGAAGGAGCCCCACTTTGTAAGATGTGGCCTAATGTGGTGTTTGCTAGAGCAACGGCTGCTAAATATTTGATTATCTCAAATGAACACCTCCGCTGGGTCTGGCACTGCGCTATGGGCTCAGAAATGCAAATCATTCACTATGAAAATATCGTTATCAGCTTCTCAGGCATGGCTACGTTAAATAAACCAGGTGTGAACAGCACTCCCAGCCCTAGTGTTACCGTACCAGCCCAGAGCTCTTGTGGCTGGGACAAAGGAGAGACGACTGCATGGAATGAAAAGCTACATGCATCTCTGGGAGGGTGACCAGATTAATGGAAGAATTAAATTCCCCAAGGTTTGGCAATTGAATTGCATTTGCGAGTAGTAACAGGATTTACCTTTTTCCAGAACAGGACAGTTCTGTTCCTCTTTTTACTGTCTTCATTTTGCATTTGTGAGAGTTGTACTGGCTGAAACAGATCAGGACCAGAAGGAAGAAAGTGTTCAAGTTCTTTTGCTTTAAATTACAGGCTTTCTCTTTGGCTGTCTGCCTTTCCTTAAAGGATGGATACAAGCTGTTTGGTTAAGGCTGATCTTACCCTGTAAAACCATCCATGGAGGCACTGTTATGGTGTAGTGGACTCCCAACTCTGCTAGCAACATAAAGGAAAATAAATTTGATTTGTGCTTATGTCTCTACATCGCTCTTGCTGATACAGTCTAGACTAAAGAGTATGTGTAAATATTTTTGTTTTCTCCTTATAGGTCTCTTGATTCCAGTCATTTTAAAGAAATTGATTTTTTTTTTTTTGGAAGCCTGTTGGAAAACATCTTTGTCCCAGGAGCTACAGTGGATCTGCCAGTGTTGCCCGTTTTGGTGGCCTCTCAACCTCATCTACCACCGAGCTGCTTTTTGTGGCTGTTTATTGGTTTTCCTGAAGTTTAGAAGCCCAGGGTGACCTTACTGAATGTGTGACAGACATTGGATCTTCTCAGTAGCTCTTTAGATGTTCAGCACACATTAAACTCAAGAATCACACTCCAGCCTTTTGTGCATGCGCAGTAAATTGGGCTTGGACCTACAGGGACTGGCAGATCTAGGACAACTGAGTGTGTAATGGCACCACAGGATACATTGAGAGAAAATTCTCTTAAGTCGTTTACATCTGTCCTTTTTTATTACTACTTGTTTATTCAAATGTTGTATATCTGTGGAGGAAAGTAAGCCAACGCAAGATTTTATGGTTCTACTTTTCAGTTAAGCAGGGGAGCACTTTGAATCCACTTCCGCAAGACCTCCACCACGGTCTCCTCTGGATTAAATAGTTTTAGTTTTTCTAAGAACTAATGGAAACTGGAAAAACAGAGGGAGAGAGAAGAAAAAAAAAAAGAGAAAGGTAATTTTCTGAGTAGAAACCTGTATGCAATTTCTGAGTAGAAGCCTGTATGCAATTTGGGTCAATGCCTGAAAATAACCACAACCCCATTTTCTTTTTCCTTCAAGAGGCCTCCTTTAAAGCATGGTCTAATCTTGCCTTACACCCCAGAGCAAACAGTGCTGTGTGCTTCACGTTCCTGTTGGGCGACTCTGAAATTCAGACCGCAGCACAGTTGCAATTTTGCAAACGAGCTGCCATCCCTTCTGGGACCTCTCTACAGTGGGGGGGATGAGAGTTGTCTCTGCTTTGAAGCTAACACCGTTGACTGCGCTGCTGCCTTGCATTCATGGCGACATTCACGCGGACTTCTCTAAATTATTACACAAGGTGCAGAATAACAGTTAATCGGATGTAGGATCTGACAGTACCTTTTTAGCCGTGTCAGCAAACACTGCTGAAAATGGGTTTATTGACAGAGTGCTAGAGCGACTCCTGAGGAAACATACATGTGCTAAAGTCCATCTTCACTAAATATTCCCATTTTGACAGACAGCAAACATCCTGTAGCATGGACGCAGCCATACCAGCTACAGGTGATCATAAAAGAACAGTTCAGGGTAATAAAATAGGCGATACCAGTTTAATATATCTCACGCTGATATGATTGCATCTGCAGCAGCGTAACTCTGTAAACGATCACGCCTTTTACAGGCACATGAGCTGCGAGAGGTAGTACCGCGCTGTTATCAAGAAGTCTTTGCTAAACAAGATACTGCCAGGAATTTGAGCACTTCCTGAATTTAAACAACTCCTCTAATAAAGTGATTTTACAGAAGAGAGAACATGGAAATTGATGCAATTAGCAATTGCGTTTTTGGCTATCTGCCCGGCAAAAACTGTGAATCAACAGCCGAATGAATGATTTCCTCCCATGTAAATTCAGAGCACCTATGGATGCTCTTTTAAAACGCCTCCAGGAGGGAGTCGTTCCTCTGGGTCAGGGTCTGATCCCAACTGGCCTGTGTCCCCAAAGGGCCCTGCAGGGCCAGCTTCTTCCTGCCCTTGAACTCTTCTGATATTCCAGGCACATCTTCCTTTGTGCTGTACTATATACCACCAGTTTCTTCCCACCACTTTATTCCCTTTCCTTTCCTTTCAGCTTTATTTTCAAATAAACTATATCTGCCTTGGGGCCTCCAAGCTGCCCAGTGGCACAGGAAATGATAGGCAGAGAGGGGATATCGTCGCAAAACCGGTTGCTGGTCCTCCTGCCTGTCCTTTGGGAAGAGCAAGGCTGTGTGTGCGATACGTGTCACTATTCACGTCGCTCCTTCCATTCAGCAAACAGAAGGATAACACACCTTTCAAAAGCATGTGTTAAACCTTTCCCCTCTTCATCTAATTATCAGATGCACTCTTTAATGGAGAGCATGCAGCTGGTTCCCATCTGCTCAGCTGTGGCTCACTTTTGTACGTTGTTGTTTGGATAATTTTTTTTCCCCGCTTTGGGTTAAATTGAGAATGAGGTTTCATGAAATGGCTGCTGTCAGAAGGATCTGCCCCCGTCTGCTCCCAGCCACACACCACACACTCCCATCAGCATCCTTGTTGCCAGCTCATCAGACCTCTCAGCAATCCCCTTCACCTTATCAAGCAGGCAGAAAACTATTTGATTCCTAGGTGCTGGGTTAGTTCTCTGCTGGCTTAGAGAGCAGGCCTGGTTCACCGAGGGGTCAGGAAAGCACTGGCGGCAGCAGGAACATGCCAAATAGCAGTGGTCGCACTCCACTGCTGCTCCCAGCTGCGTTCTCCTGCCCTTTCCCTTGTGCTGCATCTAGCGATGGAGTGGCTTCAGGGTGAGTTGATTCAGCTGGCTGCTCTGGCTGAAAACTACTCATTTTTATGGCACGGTTAGTTTGCCGCTGTTATCAGCCAGATGAACAGATTCGCCCTGTGGCCACACAGCCACTAGATGCAATATAAGGAAAGCAACGTGAACAGGAAATACGGACGGCAACTAGCTTGTAGAGCAGCTCAGCTGTAACACCAAACTGCACCCTAAGAAGCAGCCACACCAATCCCGCCGCCCCGCTGTTACTGGAAGAGTCAGATCGCTGGATAGTTTGCTTCCCTGCCTATGCTCTTCTGCTCTAATGAACGTATTTTCGGTGCAGGAAGTGTATTTTTATCTCCCTGATTCTGTGCAAGTAGCATTGTACTCCAGCAGGCAATTTCAACCTCTTCTGATTCGTGGACTGCTAGTGGAGAGGCAGATCCTGCACAGCAGGACTAAATCTATAGACTTCCATTCCTTTGTGGCTTTTGTGGACCTTGGAAGTTGTTCTCAGCGGCAACAACCGTAGACTGAAATCTGCTGCACAGCAGAACTGCTGAGAATCACACCGGCCCCATCAGACCGGTGATAGCGTTTTGACATCGTTTTTCTTCTCCCTTTTTTTTTTTCTTTCTCATCAAGGCTAATAAAATCAGAGCAGATTATGGTGCGCGGGGCTGATGAACAAAGACAGAAACATTGAGCTAAAACCTCCTCACTCTGGTTTCCGAATGGACAGCACAGGACAAATTACTGAGGCAGGACTTCCCATTGTCTGTATCTGTGAGCAAGCTGTCCTCAAAGGAGATAAGCAGTAACATCCTTTCTTACAAAAGTAAGGCAAGATCCTTTGTTGCAAGGCAGAGCCACAAACCCAAGTTTGCGTATGGGCTGCAGTGGTATCCGTGCCTTTTCTTGGCTTGCAGATGTTCCTTTTAAGAGAGACTGTGGCTGCTCTCCCTGTCACTGCAGAAGGCTGTGTTTTGGTACCATGGGGTTTGGGTGGCAATACTGGCTCGTGGTGACATGCAGCCTCCTTCTTTTTACCCCACCCTCTCTCTCTCTGTTTTTAAACTGGCTTTATTCCCAGAGCTGGTTCACAGCCCAGCCCCGTAATTGAGTCAGTACAATTGTCAGGGTGAAGGGCTGCAAGGAGCGGAGTGTGAATGAGGGAGACGGCAAAGGGAGTGGCAGGCAGGATCTCCCTAACCTGCCAAACCCTCATTTTTCACCAAGCCAGAGTTCAGGACCGGCACATTTAGTACATCCATAATCTGACCCAGCCCCTTTGGTTTAAAATGCCTACCTTATTTACACACCTCTGGTCCATACCTTGCTGAGAGGAATCCATATCTTGAGAGGAATTGTTGCTGAACAGGTCATGTGTTTTTCCTCTTAAATATAGGGAGACGCTTATCCTCTTCCTTTCACATGCTTTGCTGCAAGATAATGGAATTTTTGAATGAGGAGGGGAATGATGTATTAACATATAATTTAAAGTAATCATGGAGTCATCCACTGGGCCCCTCATCGTGTATCTCATGTAAAACAAGGTCCAGGACAGCTGGCACGTGAGTGTCTCATCAGGGAAAAACAGGGCAAGAAGTAGAAAAGAAGTTCTCAAAGGAAAAGTGTAACCGAGGTGATTACATCTCACCAGCCAGATTTCTGAACTGTATTCCCAGGAGAGAAATATCCGAGTGCCTGATTCAGTGGTGGTCCGCTCCTACACACCGGTCCTAAAATAGCCAAGGTTAACAACACTCAAAATGTCAGCACTAGGCCCCCGAGATAAAACGCTATCATGATGAAAGGAGCAATTCTCTTCCTTCCGTCTGCAGAATCTGTATAAGCTGGCCTCCACTTAAGGAGCCTTACCAGTGCAATTACGTGAGTTAAGAGCTGGGTCTTTTGCTGACATAGTTATGCTGATAAAAGCCCTCGTTTAGATGTAGCTATACAGACGTACGCAGGAATAGCGCGTCTTTAACCTCACTGAGAAATTCACAGCAAAAAAAAAATAATAATCTCTAGTATAGACAAGCCCTTAGGCTCAGAACTACATGGATGTATGATTTCCTTTTGTGTGTTGCTTTTATTACAGGCCTCCACAGAGTGCCCGTCATTGTCATCATTAAGGAGCCTTTCTATAACAGCAAAACAACAATATTTTCCAGCTAGAGAACAGGCTCTGATATTCACAACAGCAACTGACATTTCTTTCCTGATCAAAACCTGGGGAAGGAAACTCCTTGCCAGATGGAGTCCCAAACATCACTAGTAGCATGCCCAGCACCTCCCGGTAACCTGTTAGCCACGACAGACAGCTGGTTCTTGCTAATCCTCCCTATTCAAAAAGAGGGCAGTAGCAACCTTTGCTGGTTGAACCTTATCACTGTGGTGTGAAATGCCACATTCAGGTCAGTGGGTATTCATTCTGACCCCCTCGCTATGTTTTGTGTGCAAAAATGTAATTGTCTCACTGTTGATCACTTTAACAGAATTATCCAGTCCCCAGGCTTTAGTGGTCATGTCAGCAAGGGTCTGGTCATGATTAGGACTCCCAAATCCCACAGAAGTAAATAAAAGTAGCCAAGACAAGTGGTTTAATGAAAATAATACTTATTTAGAGGCAAATAATTGAATGCACTGCAAACTAAGAATTTCGATCTTTTTAACAGTCACCTAGGAGTCAGGAGAAAAAAACTTCAGGAGGACTGGGAAGTCCTGAAGATCCCAAGAAAATGTCTCTAACCACAAGTGAAAGAAACAAGATGTCAGCTTTAGCAACACGTTCATTGCAAAAGGATCCAAGTTTTCAATTCATTTTCTTCTTTGAAAGAGCTTGTTTTCCTCAACTTGTAGAATATATTACAGGGAAAACATCTGTTTTGAAAGAAAAGTTCTTTTTTTGACCCCAGCGACACATTGCAAGAGCTTGCCTCCTAATGCCTCACAGGAGTTAGTTTGATGATGCCTTCTGACACCCTAAAGCTCCCAGACTCTACAAAGAGGTAGCGAAGGGATTAAATAAATTACTCGGTCACTGTGAAAAATCATAGCCAGGGAGTCAGAGCGCCAGGAGCCTGAGGTTTCTATGGCTATTGTACGAGACAGACAGCTTCATCTTGTCACCCGTGTAGGATTGCAGTACCATTTTTTTTTCTTCTTTGAACAAACTGGCTCATGGCCAATGATTTACCGGTCTCACTTCTAAAAGTGTGGAAGCCACTTAGTTGTCACAAAGCCTCAGACAAAGGCAGGAGAAAAGCTTTGCAAAAAGTCTCAGCCGTCCCTATTGAGAATGGAGGCTGCTCAATAGCTAAAGAACTGAGCTCTTAGTTATCAAGGGATATAGTAAAGTCTTAAATAATCTGCAGACATTAGAGGACAAATAAAGGCTCTGGCTAGGAAGTTATTGAATGTTCAAGGATTTCCAGTATCCTGTTTCCTAGGTGCCATTAAAAGCCCACAACCTTAAATTCCACAGCAGCTCGGCTCCCCCTGTGATACCATTATGCATACATGGCTGGACACAAAAAATGTGCCAGCTCTTACCTGAAAGCATATTGCTACACGCTGTAGCACGCAAATTCACCTCTGGCTGTTGACACAAGTCACCCTTCTTCAGCATCACTTTATTTAAACCACCGTACGGTGTGTTTGGCTGTGTATTAGAAAGAAGAAGAAACAAGCACCCCTGTCAGCTCCTCATCCTGCTAAGGCTGCTCGTGCCGCAGCACAGGGAACAGCCGAGTGCCCTGGCAAAGTGGGGGAGCCCGAGGGGTTTCCAGAGAGCCGGCAGGGAAGGATGGGCCAGCACCCGCAGCACCGTGCCCGGGCACCGAGGCTGCTCCCCGGCTCCCTCCCCAGCTTCCCCTGCAACTGGAGGCCGCTTGCTTTCATTTCTGGGTGCCTCCAGTTTCCTCATGGATGAAACATCCGTGCTTGGGAGCTGGGTGCAGCCAGTGCTCAGAGACACGGCCAAGCCTGTCCCGCCGTGCGTACATTTCCATCCCGGCGGCTTTGTCTGATGCCAAATCGTTCCTCACGTTGCCTAACTGTCCCGTCACCTTTGGTAACAGCCGTGCTTGGCAGCCAACCGTTTCCTCGCAGACTGCTGAGCTCACTGCCGCTCCAAACCTGTGTCAGAGAAGTTGTTCGAGCTGTCTCATTTGGTTGCAGAAAAATGAACTGGCATGGCTCACTGGTAACGTCAGCCCAGCAGACAGCAGGCCCAGTGACGGAAGGGAAGGGAAAGGAAGGGGGAAAGCAGAACCAGAGCAACCAGGCTCCCCTGCTTGCTCTGCCGCTCGCTGGCTTTCACAGCTGCAAGCAGGTCGCTCAGCCTTCCCGTGTTTTAGCAGCCTGGATAATGTACCGAGGTCCTCAACAGAAGGAATTCCACAGAGTGAAATGCGGGGATTACTCCTAAATGTTCTGTGTTCAGATTTTAGGAAAGAATCGGCTTTACTACAGCATCCACAGTTTCAGTGCTGCCCTTAGAGACCCAGCCAAGGCCCCATCTCCAGTACTGCAGTGGTGTGTCGTCCTAGCACAATTCCACAGTCATTCGCTTCTCTCTGTTCACTCTAGATTAATAGATCACGTTTTCTTGAACAGCCCTGTTTTTAGGGGAACTCTGAACGCGGGTGGTGTGTTTTCAAATATGTGTGGCCCCATCCAGTTAAGGACAAAACCGGGCTTCATGTGTTGTTCATATTGCTGGACTTGCCCCACACAGTACAGACAAGCTCAATTTATAACCGTGTGTGAACAACAGCCAGCAAAACTGCCCAAAGGCAAGGTTGGCTGCTCGGTCGTCACTGTGTAGGCATCGCTAACAGCACGTAGTCGAGTGCTAGGTAAAAGTCAGGCTACATTGCAAAGCCAGATAGAATTACCTTTCTGTTAACAAACGGTGTAAAATTACCCAGCTTGGCTAACCTTGAGTTCCTCCTGGTTTCTGGGGAGTTTGTGTCCCAAATTCCTTGAACTATATAATGATTGCTGTAATATTTTATTTTGGTTGTGTGCACGTGAAATAGGGCGGACTGGTAATACACCAGAGACTGTGCAGAGCAGCAGCTGTTACACTTTCAAAGAGCATTACCGAGCTTTTTATAGTTGGCTGCAGTTGACATCACGGCTAAATAGAGTCTTGCTCTAAAATATATTCCACCCAGCCTATGCAACCTTAAAGCCATGCATTGCTGGGAGGAGAGAGGGTCATAGGAAGCAGTGCAATGCCAGCATGGAAGTTAAAGCCTGGGGATGCATTTTCTTCTTTTCCCCACATTCATTAGGAGAAACGAAAGACTTTTCCAGGAAGAGCAACTTTTCCAGGAAGAAAAGTCTCGTCTTGGGACCCAGCATTCAAATCCGGCCCAGGTCTGCAGTGACCAGCAGCTGTAGTGACGTAGCGAGGAGGTGGCTCTCTTAGTGCCTCACAGATGACTGTCCGGACCAAAAGAGGCTAAAATCACAGCTGCTGCTTTTACACTCTTAACCACTGGTGCCACCGTGATGCTGCCAGAAGCTGAGTAAAAGCATCTGTGCAATAAAAACCACTGGTGAGGAGCATCACGCACCCGAGCCCCTTTATGGACCAGATCAGCAGCTTCCAGAGCTTTCAGGAGAGTGCCTTCCACCACACTTGCTATTAAGAAAATAACAAAGCTGTGTTTGGGGGAAGCTTATCCAGAATTTGGGATTGTTATTGGGAATAATGATCCCTTGAGGGTGACATCTGCTGCAGCACAGACCTCCTGAACGAAACCTCTGCAATGCTTTAAATCCCTGCAGCCCAGCCCAGCCCTGCCCTGAGGACCTGCTGCTGTGGCATGAGGGAGCACAGTTTGGGAACAAATCCCTCAAACCTGAAGACGGGGACTCACCACACTGACTCAGAGCAACTCCTGCCCATGCTCTGCAATCTCTGCAGCTAACACAAGGGGATTAGCGACTAAGGGAAGCCTTTGGGCCAGGATGGCCCTCCACATCACAGGGCTCCATGAACTCACCTGGGCACGTAAAAAGCCACACGCTTGCCCTGCCTGCTAGAGAGAGATGGGATGAGATACGTGATGTGCTTCTTCCCTATGCCTGCCCAGCATTTCTGTCCAGCTTAGCAATGATGCCAGCCCACAGAGCTGAAATCACACACAGTAATCAAGTATTTTTCCCCAAAGTATCCAAATTGTTGCCCGGGTTCCTTCCGGGTTCCTTCTTCTCTTTCCATCATGACATCTGTCGGCTGACGACAGACATGATGATACAAGAACAGGAGCAGCTGCTGTGACTGCTGTATGTAACTGGTTCTCTTCCACATGGGATATTTGGAAGACGCTTTTGGTCCAATTTCTTTCAAGGGTGCTGCTCAGGGGAATGTCCATGTGATATGATACAAGACATGCAAACTAGGATACAATAAAATAGTGGAGGCTGGAACACTGCTGAATTAAAGTTTAGTGCAGTGGTTTCCCCCGTGCTGACTGTATGAGCTCTAGCCCCCAAAATGTCTAAATCCACCCTGTATTTGCATGTGTCTGAAAATCTATACTACCATATTGCTGGAGATACTCCATGTGAACGGCCTGGGATTCCTGAGGTACCCTTCCCAGCTTAACATGCACTGCACCTGCCCTCTCAGTCTGTGACTGAAGATCGTTTGGTTTTCAGCTATGGTTTCTTCTGAGATCCTAAAAGACCTCACGGGAAAATGTCCATGTCTTACTCTTTCCCTGAGCTGCTCTGTTTCATCTTGCAGGGACCCACCATCCTGACAAGAAGTCCACTTAAAAGGCCAAGCCAGGGACGTCTAGCCTACCTTCACCAGGAAAGGCTACGAAATGTGAGGAGACGCATCACCGCGGTCTGAGAGCCTTCCTTGGACATTGCTGAATTGAACACACATTTAGATGGTGTGCCAAAAATATCATGGGTAAAGAGTTACTGGTACAGCCCTTTTCACAATCTGCCACTGTTTACAGTCTGAAGGGTGTGATGGCACAATTTGACCTTAAAACTGCATGGACACAAGCCTCCTCTGTGCTGGAAAACGCATCATCCTCCTAGCCAAGTGCATGGGCACGTACCCAGCGTAGCAGCCAGGAATGATCAGCACTACCTTCCCCTGGCCAAAATGTCAAATGAATTTCTGCTTAAACACGTGACACCGGCAACCACAACAAGTCCTCTCCAGCCTCACCCCAAGGTTGTTGCTGCCCTCTTTATGCTGTGTGCCCACCTGGCACCACACGAGGGGACCAGTGGAGAGCGTCACTTCATGCAGGGCAACCGAGAGTGGTGCCCTCCAGTGTCCCCACGACGTTACCAGTGCTGCCCTCCGCTCCTCTTCTGCGCTGTAATAAAAACACAGTTCTAACAGCAAAATCTCTGTTTTAGCAAGTACTGGTTATTTTCTTCAGGAAGGACATGGAAAATAACACTTTGCTATGTAACAAAAGCCGCACTAGGAGTATTTTGCTAATGTAGTCCACCCATAAATAGGTCTGATAGAAACATTTCCTCGCCAAAAAATGTGCCAGACAAAGCAGGTACATCTCTTGCTTATTTCTGCCGAGTCTACTGGAGGCACACCTGGCAAAGGTATTTTCTACTGAGCTTTCCCCTTCCAATTTATACCATGCTCAAGGGTCAACTCACAGATGGCCCAAACTTCACCCAGGGAAAAAAAAAAAATTGCAAATATCTAAACTATGGCTGTTCCGCAAGTGCTCCAAAGAGAACTTTATGACTCATTTTGTTCATTATTCATGATTTCTACATGCCTACACGGAGAAAACCAATAACCTGGGCTCACAGAAATAGAGAGGATTTCACAGGAGTCACTCTCCTTTTGTTGTAAAGAAAGCATTAAGTCTTTCCTACTGCGTGATGTGGTCCACGGTTTCTGCATCTGCTGAAAACACCAGCAAGAGTTTGGGAACTGACCCCAGGAAATGTGGACAGAGGAAGAAGGTCAGGCAGACCTGCAATGACCTGGTCTTCTGCAGCTCTTTACATGGTCCTAAATAAAATTCCCATCTGAAACCAGCTTTTCCACTTTGGTTTGCCAAAGGAACCTGGTGATTCCTTTGCAAGATGAGATAAAGGCCTGCAGAGCAGGAAGCAGGTACTGATCCTGCTTCTAGGATCTTCTAGGGACAACCCTGTGTGTCACTGCCAGCGTGCCATGCACCTTGCCTTCAGCAATGGGGCCACAGGCAAGTTACAGTGGCATTTGATGTATCCGTCTGGATGGCCCAGGCTTGGCTCTACACTCTTAATGGCAACTTGCTGCTGCGGAAAGCTGAAATGCAAAGGCCTGTTTGAGATGAAGGAGGTCAGTGGTCACACACGTTCTGGACACTTTGGATGAGGAAAGAACACAACATCCAGGGGTTTGCTTGTGTGGGCACCTGTGTGGCTCTTCATGTCTTGCAGCTAGAAATTATCCTGGTCCCACAAGGAGGAGCCTGCTCTGTGCAGCCAGTGGAAAGATCACCGTTTGTCTGAAGAGACGCAAAATCAAGCTTTTTGGGCAGGGAGGATCAGGCTTCGATCTGTCAGGATTTTCAGCGTCACCACGTTCCCTGTTTCTGCTGGACTGTTCTGTACATGACAGGACTCCTGCCGCCTTATCCGATAAGAAATACAAAACACGGGGGAAGAACAGTTCGACCAAGAGAGATTAATCACAGGAAACTCCTTATCTTCTCACTTCTGCCCTTTGAAGACCCCTTTTTCAATCCTGGCAAGATTTGAGAGAAGTACATCCTTTCTGGAATGCTAGAGAACCACAAATGCTGTTACGCTGGCACTGACCAAGGCAACCATGATGTAAAACACCCAGGTGATGCTGTGACTGACGTGATATCATGTCCAGTTTTGCAATTTCCAGCCACTGTCATAAAGACTTCTTTGTCTACAGTCACGCTTCAGGCATTGACAGTGAGCCTGAGGGTGGTGACAAGAGAGAGTAGCAGTGGTGGAACTGCACATGGAAACCTAAGCTACAATGCTGCTGTACCCTTTTTTGATCACTCAGCCTTGGAGCAAACTCTTGTCACTCCTTTATACCTTCTCTTACCTCAAAGACCTTCAGACAGCCTCCCAGATGTGAAGATGCGACAGCAAAAGACGAAAAAAACGTGGTCTTGTAAAGATACGGTGGGATGGCGAGGGTGGCAGTAGAGAGCTGCTGCGATCGCTGCCGCCTGGAGTCACTCTCGATCTGGGATTGCAGTTGTCTCATTTGGAGTAATAAATGTATTTGCTCTTTGGCACGTGTCCAGCGGCACGGAGAAACTTCCAGGGGGCGGGGGAAGAAAAGCTGTCAAGGAGAAAAGTCTTAAATCCCCCAAGTAACATGTGTAAGACAAGCTTGGTCAAATGCAAAAGAGAGGGTGAAGAATCAAGGGGACTAAAAGATAATGGAGAAGGAGATAAAAGTACCAATAAAAGGAAGGAGAGGAAGACCTTTAGACGACAAAGGAGAGGATTAGACTAAGGAGGTGACAAGGGCGTGCCCCTGGCAAACAGGGCCACGGTCAAATAAAAAATAACCCTGCCAGAAATAAAAGCAGGGGAGCTGAGCTTGAATAAGAGGGGAAGGAAAACAGCTGTCCTATAAAATGGGCGTGAGAGAAGAAGAGCCATTTTGAAGGTCTGGAGCAGGGCAGCGGGGGGGGCAGCGGTGCCAGGTGGAGGGCAGGGACGCGGCCTGGAGAGCGGGTTTGCAGAGAGGAGTGAGGCAACACATGGGACGGTATCAGGATGGTATCGGGTGGCTTATCTGGGACGGTCGAGGCAGGAGGACGGGTACCTTTCTGTGCAAACACCTGGAGTTTCTGTGTGAGTCAGACACCAGAAAATTGTGCCGTGGGCTTACAAAAACCAGGATAACCCACGGGAATAATGCCTACGGGGTTCGTCGCGTGGTATTTTCCTTCTTTTTCTTTTCTTCAGTGCAATTTTAAATAGCAGAGAAATATGACTCAATTCATGCATGGAAGAGAATTACTTCATCAAATGGCATAGTAACTGCTGTGCTCCCCAGCTACCATCACCAGAAACTGCTGATTAAACGATCAACTGCAAATCCCCAACTCAGGTGGAACTTCCCACCTTCCATCTACATGTTAAAGCTGAAAAAAATCTTCCAAACTGTACAGAGGCCTGAATATCTTTGAAATGAAACAACTCAGGAAAAAAATGCTAGAATAAAACAAAATGGCTTTGTTGCAAATGCCACAACACACAAGAGACCAACAGTCCCTTGTCTCCAAAACTAACCAGAAAAGAAGACGGGGAAACATTTAGTGTGAATGATAAGACTGAAGCCAGAGCACCGGCCATGGCATGTGCCTGAGCAGCAGCGGGGACGCGCAGGGAAGCCAGCTCCAGTCAGTACCACTCAGAGAGGGAAGACTTGTGGGGTTTCATAGCACCAGAGCGGCCAGAGGCAGAGGGTGGATCCGTGTTTGTACCGTAACAAGCATCCAACCTTACCCGGAGAGTCCCAGGTCTACGTATTTCCTTTTGGTTTTGAATCACTGGAGCAAAATTTGCTTCGCATTTCGAATCTTTTCTCCATAACCATGAGACACAATCTTTAACAAAAAAAAAAAAAAAAAACCAAAAAAAACAAAAAGGAAAAAAGTGAAATTCTCCGAAAAAATCTATTAATTTCAGCAGCTCACACATCACACAGATCCCAAACACTGCCAGACAGAAACAGAGAATCTTGTGACTGTCACTTGCGAAGTCGGGGTAGAAGGAAGACCACCACATGCAAGGGATGATGATAAGGGTTTAGGAGTCCACCAAGAAAAGGCACAAACAATGCCTTAACACCGCTTGCTGAGGTCAAGGAGCCTGAAAAAGGAAGAGAGGGGACTGTTCCGAGCTTTTCCTTCTGTTATTCAGTGCTATTAAAAGAGGATGTGGCCTCTCCGCTATATATCACCCTGCCTTCCCCAGCCAGCCCTGCTGCGTCTGTGTATTCTGGCTGCACCCTGGAGGGCTGCCGCTCCTAAGTAGGTGCTGTATGAAAAGGAGGTAAACAAGGTCCTGTCTTTTTCCTTAGCTTTTCCATTCTTATCTTCTTCTTCTTTTTTTCTTTGGTTCACCTGCAGAGATGGAGTTTTTTTCCTTTGCTCGTACAGTGAATTAATTAAACATTGCTGGGAGTTCAGATAACCCTGTAGTTTTATATATACAACCACCTGCATCAACAGTCATTATAAAATTCTTCATTAAGGAAAATATCTCCAAGAATGTTCAGACCTTGTTCGGAGCATGTCAGTAAGCGAAGCAACACGGTGAGCTCTATTAAATAGAGGCTTTAGGTTCTCTCACCGTACCACAAGCTATAAAATCAGAGAGGGGACAGAGACGAATTGCAAGGAGGAATTGTTCAAGCCTAGGGCTTGCTGCCACAGGGATCTTTGTGGGGTGCCCACTCTCTGCAGAAGCAACAGGGAGAGTCGGGTGCACACATCCTGCCCTTCTCAGGGTATCTCAAAACTCAAAGGCAGGCTGAGGTTTAACAGCGTCTAAATCCAACCCTAAATATCCCCTGCCTTTTCAACCAGCCTCTCCCATCTCCAGGTAGCTTCCTCCCCATTGCCCTTTCCTTTCCCTCTTCCCACCCCCACCATTTGCTCTTATCTCCCTCCCGCTCCCAAATCCTTGATCTTCCTCTCCCTCCGAAGGTAGGGAGCCAGCTGCCGGCCATCAGACTACTCTGCTCTTGCCCCTTTGCCACAGCCAGGTCCCCCCTGAACCTGGGCATCTCGCCCCAAATCTGCTCCTGTTGGGATTTAGCAAATGCAGCCCCTTGATCTTTTCATATGCATTTGCCAGGTTCTTACACTTCCCCCACGGCCGGCCGCTTTCTTCAAGGCTTTCTCTGTGTCTGAAGCTCTTATCAACTCCTCGGAACAGAATACACGAATGGCACCACCGGGTCCTGAAGTCACGTCTCACACCTCTCAGGAAATGGCTTACCCCACCAAGTCACATCCCCCTCCTAAGCACAGGGCTAAAGTCACAAGATACTATTAGTTCCTTGTTGCTGAAAACAGAGACAGCAGTTTAATTTTCAGAGGAAAATAGATCCTGCGTATATAGACGTAATCAGATCCCAGCCACGCAAGACAGTTCATCTCAGCGAGAACACAACCGCTTGTCACAGTGCATTTATTTTAACCCCGTGGAAGATCTGTGCGTGGAGCTGTTGGGCAAGACTGGCCCTTTACTTATTCCAGTGATCTGGAATAACTGGTGGCACTGCAGCTGGGCTGGGCTGCTGACAGTGTCCTGCGTTGGGGATCGACGTCACCAGGCTCTAACATCATCCTGGTTCTCCAGTGCAATGGGCTCCATCCCATATTTCTTACCTGTAGGACCAAAAGCCCTAAAAGGGGTTCAGCCCAGCCCCTTGGTCACAGATCACACTACTCAGGACACTGCGGCCGCGCTGCCATGGGTCCCACTGTCAGCCGCACAACGGGGCCAGCACTGCGCTCCCTTTCACTCCCCAGCCCCAGTGCCCAGGAGCCTGCTGCCAACCGGGACAGCCTGGGGACAGCCTGGGAGGTGTCCGAGTCACGCTTCTGACCTTGTACTAAGACACTGGACCTACCTCACTGTCTCAGAGGTGGAGGCGAGCCTGAGGGTCAGAGACAAGTACAGCTATTTCAGTTGTGCAGATGGTGAAGCTGAGGCACAGAAGTCGGCATTTTGCCTGGGCCCACACGAGAGACCAGAGAGGGTGCTGGCGATGCAAGAGTGGCATCCGCAGCCTGCGGCGCTTTTCAAACAAGTCACCGTACCACTCACACCCACCACACACACGCGATGGGAACGGTACAGCCCTAAGCACGAGCGTGCCATCGTCCATCCTTCTGAGAGGCAGAAGGAGCCCTGGGCTGATCAGGAAGGCAAAAGCCCTCTTCTCTGCAGGGTGCTGGTCCCTGTCTCTGGGGATGCTGGGATCCGTTCTGGGACTCCCCTAGGAGCAGAGGATGATGTGCAGGGTGAGGCAGTGAGGACCTTCTCAGCACCCTGACGGGGCTCTGGTGAGAAGGAGCTCTCAGGGACACCGATGAACATCCAAGATGGCCAGGCAGCTCAGTTCTCTCAAGACTATTTTTCAACGCATCTACAAATTATGCCGAAGTGAGGACTATACGCAGCTCACCTTCTCAAGCTCTTCCTTGTAGCCATGAGGGCTAAAACCGCAAACACTACAAAATGACAACTTTAAATCAAAAACACGACATCACTGTGAGATCTCAGATCTCTACCTAAAAGCCTGGATGTGCCTCAATATATATATATATCTCTCTGTGTATGTACACTGGGAAGACCTGATAAACCTCTAAAAGCATTTGGAGGCTGTAAAGAGCTTTGTCACAGTGACGAGAAGCAATTGGTGGGAAACTAAGCATTCATTTAAAGATTTCCTCTTAGGCAGAATGAAAAAAAACCCTCAAAACCTAAGCCTAGCATGCATTAATGTTTTTTGCTATCAGGGCCCTGCTAGAGAAGCTGGAAATTATACGGCATTTTCATGCCAGCAGAAGCTCTGGAGCAAATGTAGTTATGTATGCAACCATAAAAATGTGTCTGGTCTACAATTGATTTTATTTGTGAGATAGTTACACAGGCATTGCTTCTTCAGTATAGCTTAAACTTCAGCTAAGCTTAAAAAGGAAAAATGCATTTTTGTTTTTTCTTAAACTTTCTCTCAGTTAATGAAATGAGGTTTGTGTGACCACCGTTCCTTTTTTGGTCAGTCTCCAAAGCTTTTGAACCTGTTGGCCAGTTTCAAGTAAAAACCGATGTAGAAATCGAGATCTCCAAGATACCAAGTCTTTGCAAGTTTAGTCGGGAAGACAAGAGACCGCTAAATTTGCACTACTAAAAGCTTCAGTCTCAGGTTTAGGCACCAGAGAATTCACGTTAAAGATATCCACCAAAAAGAGAAAAATAATAAGCTTTGCTGGGATGAAAAAATACGGTGCAAGAGCTGCCTTCCCTGCAGAGTCCTAGAAGGAAGGAAGCGATGTGACAAGCCAGAGGAGACTGAAGACAGCAAAGGCTGTACTAGTGGTTACAAACCACCGCATGGCAAACCCCGTCGCATCTCATCCCCGGCGGGAGCGAGCAGCAGAACAGCTCAAGTGCGTTAGTTATCTAAAGGGGTGCGTTTGTTTTGGCAGCAAAAAGACACGGGTGAATGTCACACTGCTGCCTGCTCTTGCCATGCATTCTGGCATGCTTCCCAAGCCCCAGCTCCTCAAGTCACGTAAGGCAGGATCTTAATCTGCACGTTTAAAAGATGACTTTGTGGCCTTTAACAGCCTGAGAGAACCTCCCCAGCCTGACATGCAAAAGGCTGAAAAGCCAGCAGCCAGCAAACCCTGCACAGGGCCCATCTCCCCCTTCTCCTCCAAAATCTCAGTGTTTCAGAGCCTGTCACTGGATGCTCAGAGCTTGCAGCAGTGACATGACAGCGTGTTCTCCACCTGCAGCTTAAAATTGTGTTTTTAGTGCAGGCACAGGCGCATTTGGTATTGTGAGAGACCCCTCAGCGCAGGTACCTCAGTGCAGAGACACTCCCAGCACACACAAAAGCATAAGGAGTTTCTCTCTTGACAAACAGAGTGACGATCAATGTAATCAGCCTCTGAACCAGGCTGTAATCTCTGTTATCTACACAAGGTAGGCCGCTCTTCCCTTAGTTATCTCAAGTTTAGCCATCTTAATTTCAAAAAGCGAGCCACTTCTGGACTTATGTCATAGCTTCTGCCTCTCGAGGGAAGAGGTAGAATCCCCCGTTTGCGGGGACAGGACACAAATAAAAGCAAGTACGCAGAACGGGAAAGGACAAAAAAGTCTGAATGTCTTCTTAAATGCCTCCAGCCCTTACCTAGGTATAGCACCATGCAGTTGCTGACACCCACAAGGCATTGGAAACCTCCTCGTCAGACTTACAAGGGGCACAGCAGGATGCAAAACCTCTTCAGGGAAAGGAAACTCTGCTGAATCCAGACACCGTGGGTTTCTTCTTGCTGCAGGAGGCACGCTGCAGTACCTCACAGGCATCGCTTTTAGCACATGGGTGGGATGACAGTCTGTGGGAGCTGCAGAGAGGTGTGCCAACGTAGGGAGGGGAGAGAACTGGCAGAAGAAAGCAAAGAGCTGTCTTTCATGCCCTCCTGCTTGCCTGGGAGGAGGCAAAAGCCTCCCACTCTGATCTCCAGCAAACTTTACAATTAGAGCACTGTCCCCTGGCCTTTCTTCAATCTTAGATCCCTTCCAAACCAAGCCAATACAGAAGGGTGGCCAGGAGGATCCCACAGAGGAAATTAGTGTGTCATGCTTTGAGCAACGGGAAAGGGAAAATACTATTCTTGGGCTCTGGTCTTGCCCCAGAATTGCTCCGCTTTTGTGTCCAGCACATAATGCTGGTACGCAGAAGAGGACTCATCACTAAGCTGTATCAAGATGCTGGTGTGAGCCAGCCAGCCCAGAAAAGGAAACGGAGGCAGAGAGGGTGGAAGCACACAGAGGTCGGCACCAAAGGCGCGCAGCCAGGGAGGGCAGGCTGCCTACAGCTGCCTCAGCCACGCGCGGGTAAACTGCCGGAACGCCTGCTAGAAAATCGCCGGCAGACGGGTGATTCTGTGACCGAGCGTGAACCCCATTCCCTGGAGCCCGTGGGTGCAATCTGGGCTGCATGAAAGGCACCGGCCATTTTGCCCACGTGATTCAGTCGCAGCAGCAGAGGTGCACCTGGCCTGTTCTACAGAGCTGCAAAACACAGGCTTCCCATTCTGTACCGCAGAACTGGCGGTCAAAATGCACTCCTATACAACATCTATTACAACAAAGTTTATGTAGAAGTTTGTGGTTTTTTCTTCTGCTGTAACAAAGTGGACTTTTCTTTTTTTATGGTCTATAAACGTTATATCTGTGTCTCTTAATGAAAGTTTTCAGGCCTAGACAATGCCTCCATTCATCTCCTCACCAGGGGAAGCATGCCAGCAGCTGCTACAGGAGAGCTATTGGAACACCTCTGGTACCTTAAACTGCAAGGGAACCGAGAAGACTTTTGGCCCGAAGGATGTCACAGCAGCCAGAGATCAAAGAGTCAGCCCATTTCCAGATTTAGCAGTTGGGAATAGGTCTATTAGCTCCCAGTACTCGCTCTTTCCTGAGTATATATTCAATATACATTGATAAAGTAGTCGTCTTAATGGGAAGTCTGCCACTGAAAACCACCACGCTCCCGGGCAGCCTGTCTCAGTTTTGTCCTCTTCTAGCTCAGCACCAGATGCAGGTGTTGGCAGCCCGGGAAGCACCCACAGATGGGATCCCCTCATTTCCCACCTGGCAGTGCCCTCACTTGTACAGCCATCCCCAGGGCTGCTGGTGACCCACGGGTGGGGAATCCCAGAGCTGGATTTAAAAAACCCCCACAACTGCTGTTCCTGTACAGTTAATTTAACTTGGATTAGTTCCCTGATCATGCTGTGTGGACACACATACAGCTTAGCAACCCACCCAGCTAAAGGGAAAGCAGTGGGATGGGGGTGAACAGTGGGGGGGCTGCGGTGCCAGCAGCTACTTGAGCCTGGGCTGCTGCTGCTGAAAGAAAAACACATGTACGTGTGTGGAAAAAAAAAAAAACCACATTTCCCTGAAAAAGCTGCTCTCTGTCTGGCGTACATAATCCACCCTGGTCAAATCATAGAAACTAAAGTCAATATCCCTATAAGGGCATAATTCAAAGCGGGATTAAATCCTTCAGAAACCTACAGGATGTCACATCTCTATTCTGCATTACACAGGAAAGAAACCTCTGCCTGTGTTTGTCAGCAAATGTTATTTGATGTAAAATAGACTAAAATATTCATCATGTAAATGTAATATGGAGTGATTCCCTTTTGATGCCACCTGTAGCGTCTTCTAAATCTGCACAGAATCTGCAGAGTAATTCAACCCTCCCCAAGTCTTTTATTAAAAACCTAAAATAATGCTGTCTATGCTTTCTGGATCACCACTCACCTGTGCCCTTTCTCCACCACCATGCCCTCTCGTTACACTGCTAATTGAGAATGCTGTACAAGGCTCATCTTTCTGACAGCTGTCTGCAGAGTACAGGCCATGATTTCGGGAACAAACGACCTAGAAGCTTTATTAATGAAAGCACCCTGATTGCTGCATGTGTAAAAGCACAAAGGTACAAATGCTTTAGGACTAAAACTTTCAAAAATGGCTGCTGACAATCAAAGCACTATTCTTTCATACAAAGTCACTTTTCATAGGAGACAGTCCTGTAAAGCAAAAAGAGGACAAAACCCTTTTAAAGCTCCTTGGTGACAGTCAGGTACGGCCTGTTGTAGCGTCCGGGCATGGGTTTGGTGCGAGACCTCTCCAGCTGGGAAACTGTTCTGGCTCTGCACGGGAGCACAGAGCCATTAGCAAGTGGGTGGGAAAGGTGGTGACACCAGCGTCCGAAGGTGGTGACACCAGCGTCCGTCTCTGCCCTGGCTGAGCTGCAGCGGCTCTGCAGGTATGTTTAACTGCCATCTGAAAAAGAAAGATGTTTTCGCAGCAGGGGCAGCAGGCACAGCAGGAGGCCGCGCGCCGGCCGCAGAGCTCGCAGTAAAGCACTGCCACCAGAGCAGCGGTGGCCAAGGGAAGAGATAAGTTTTGTTTACTTTGAGTCTCACACCATGCCAGATCCCCCATTCACCAAAGCGGACAGCTGCTGGAGAACACCCACCTCCGCACCAGTAACTGGACGGAGCAAACTCCATAACCGCATCAGCCCAGATGTTGTATCAGAAATAACCCAGATGTGGGACTCTGCCCCATGCAGGGCGACAACTTCCCAAAGTCAAGTCATTTTGCCCACGTAAGGGGGATGCAAACCCCGCTCCGCTCTCCCCTTTGCTGCCCATGTTTTGAGCTCGAGGGCCACCAGCCATCGCCCCCCGGGCCGGGCACGGCGGGGCTGTGGTGTCCCGGCCGCCGCCGAGGCCTCTGGGCTGGGCCAGGCAGGGGACAACCCCGGCGGACACCCCACCAGCAAGCCGGGGGTGCGGGGCCCGGCGGGGTGCCCGGACCTCCGCGCCCACCTTCCCCGCGGGGCCGTGCCACCCCCCTCCCAACCCCCGCCCCCGCCGAGCCCCCTCCACGGCTATAAAGGGCGGCGGGGCGGCCCGGGCCCCCTCCTGGCCCGCTGCCATGGCCGCGCTGCGCTTCGGGGAGCCTCCGGCGGAGCCGTCCGCTTTCCCCGCAGGACGGTGGGCGGGGGGCGGCGGGCCCGGCGCGGCCTCCCCCGGCCTCAGGGCGCTTCCTCCGGCGGGACGGGCGGCGGAGCCGTCGGAGGGGGCGCCGGCGGCGGCCTCACAGCGTCGGAAGCGGACCAGCTTCACGGCGGCGCAGCTGGAGACGCTGGAACTGGTCTTCCAGGACACCATGTACCCCGACATCTACCTGCGGGAGAAGCTGGCCGACGCCACACAGATCCCCGAGTCCCGCATCCAGGTGAGGGGCGCCGGCCGCGCCGCGCCGCCCGGGGCCGCCCCCGCCCGCCCTCACCGCCGCCCTCTCTCCCCAGGTCTGGTTCCAGAACCGCCGCGCCAAGTCCCGCCGCCAGCGGGGACCGCTCCGCACCGGCCCCGCCGTCCCGCCGCCGCCCCCGGGCTACCCGCCGCCGCCCCGCTTCGCCGCCCTGCGCCCTCCGGAGCGGCCGCGCTGCGCCCTCTCCGGCCTGGCCCCTATCGTCCCCATCAAGGAGGAGGGCTCGGCCCCCGGCGAGTGGCCGCCGGCCGCCGCCTTCCCCCCTGGCCCCGGCTTCGAGGGCTTCCCGGCCGGCCGGCCCGGCGGGACCGAAGCTGCCTCCCTGTCGGGGCCGCCCCCCTACCCGCCGGCCCGCGCCTTCTGCGGGCAGTACTCGCCCGTCTCGGACGCCGAGGACACCAGCGGCTACTCGGAGTCGGGCTCGGAGTGGGAGGAGAACGCCCTGGGCGCCTTCCGAGCCCTCTGAGCGCCGGCAGGACCCGCCCCGGCCCCGGCCCGGCTGCGAGGGGCTCCCCCGGCAAACCCCCGCCCGTCCCGGGGCTCCGCGGCTCAGGGGAGCCGTCCCGTACCGCTCTACCTCACCCGGCTCCGCCGCTGTTGCACTTTATCCGGTAGTAACTGATTTTACCTATTTATTTAAGAAAGATACGGGTCAGCGCCACCAGCTGAGGGCATCTTTTCACACTGTATTTAAAGATTTCCGTTAGCATGTTTTGTATTTCTATTTAACCTTCTTTAGCCAAAAAGCTAACCAAATCCACTGTGTGTCTTGGGAACGGGGGCTGGTCGTAAAAAAGTAGAAGAGTGGGACTGGTCTGTCAGGATTTTTTGACAGAGGGGAAAAAAATAATAAATAAAAGTTTACATTCTTGCTGTACTTTGTGTGTGTGCCTGGGGCAGGGACAGGGTTTCTTACCTTGGCAGAGGTGGGGTAGAGAACAGCGGTGGTAGATATCCCAGCTGCAGGTTCCTCTTCCCAGGGCCTGGAGAGCCACGGCCAAGGCTCAGGTGTGAGTAAGAGACATAAGGGGCCTGAAGGACGGGTTACAAAAACTGCCTTAAACTATCGCCGTCAGTATTTGCTTTAGATCTGCTCTAAACAACCACCCCCATCCCTGAATGAAAATGCCAATTTATGGCCGAAGTAATAAAAACCCAAACCCTCAAATCATCATCTTGCTCAAAAGCCTCAACCTTGCCACTTAAGCCAAGGTTAATGTTAAACTACAGAAAAGCAGTAGTATTTTGTGAACGCTGTAAAGACACATAAGCTTTGAATTTGAATACCGTAGACTATACATAAGCTGTTTATGTGATTGGTAGTGGGCTGAATGGCTCTGCACCGAGAACCCTTCTGAGAACACCAAAATTAATAGTAACAGAAGCCTCTTCTGTAATTCCATTTCTTAAGGAAGGATATATTACTATATATGTATGTTGAGGATAAGGCCAGTTCTTCCTGCCTACAAAGCTGCACTTCAGAGCCTTACAGAGCAAGTTCTAAGACTCCAGTTATGGAAGAGCACCTGAATGCCGTGAGGCTCTGACGGTTTGGCAGCACAGAAAAGGTGACCCATGTACTGATGGCAGAAATACCCTATATGGGGAATCACGCCCAACAGAATAAGGCTACCAATGCACAAAATCTCTCAGTGTCACCCCATAACGCACC
Organism: Rissa tridactyla; assembly: GCF_028500815.1. Taxonomy (NCBI): domain Eukaryota; kingdom Metazoa; phylum Chordata; class Aves; order Charadriiformes; family Laridae; genus Rissa; species Rissa tridactyla. The sequence continues at coordinate 16,029,770 of NC_071468.1, read as the reverse complement.
TGTCCTTGCAAGGTCTGGGACAGCTGAACTGTGGTTGAACTGCAAGCTTGGAAGGCAAAGTGGCATAGCAGGATTGTTGATTGATATCATCCCTCTAAAAAATAGAGCTGTTCTTGGAGACAACAAAAAAACAAAAACAAACAAACAAAAAAGAGGCATGAAGCAAAAACCAACCAACATCAGATGCGTGCACCTAAGTGGACTTCGGTGCCTAAGGAGCTGTTACCTTAGGGGTCAGGAAGGCCCCAGAAGAGAAGTACTCCAGAAGAGAAGTACTTCTAGCAGGAAACAGAAAATGAGACAATAATTTCTTGGTGGTGCAGTGTGAATTCAAGTTTACCTCCTCTAAGAAACCAAACTAACTTGTTCTGCTCCTGCAGACTCAAGTTACAGTAGTTGTATGAGCTCTGCATTAACTCTGACCCAACATACCGCTAATCAAGGGGAAATGCAGCCTCCCAAAGAGGGGCAGCATCTATGTTCCCATTACCTATGTGCGTTGGCCAAATGACACGTGAAAGTACATGGATACTTTTATCACAAATTATGTATCTTCCTATTATTTTACATTACCCTGCAATGATTTAAAAACCTACCTCAAACAAAGCATGTTGGAAAGAGCACGTTTAAGAATCCACACGTAAAAAACACCATACCTACAGCACCAGAGTTAAGATTGGAGCATGGTGGTTATTACAACGTATTCTGGTATCCAGTAAGAAATGAGTTTGTCATGAAATGCAGGTTCCCAAATCCTCTTTGCTGAACACCATTCTTGGTAGTGGTACCTACCAGTATCTACAACTTCTCTCTCCCTGAGTTTGGGGTGCTTTTATCAACAGCAAGCTGCTGCTGGAAAAGGTTGTCCTTGCTGTTTACTGGTAACCATCGTCCCTGGCAGCAAACTTGACACAAAAAGTGAACTTCAGCAGCAGAACTCCCCGAAACGGCACACCAGCGCGTTTTATGAGCAGCAGATGACAAGGACGGGGGTAAAGTAAACAGCAAGGGGATGGTTCCTTTTTCATGAGTTACCTGTAGATCGTGTTAGTTACTGTCAGACTAAACCTCTGTGCCTTAAGTCAGGCTTTGGCACCTTCCCCTGTTTAAATAAAAAGGGTGGTGGGAGAGGACCTTTCTATCTTCTTTACCGAACAGATGGTAACACCACAAAATAATGAGTAACGTAATTACAAAAGCAATTGCAGGGACCGCTAAAATGTTCTATTGTGTTATGAGATGTAAATTTCCATGGATCACTCAGCAAAGTTAGTGTTTAGCATTATTTTGTAATATCCCAGGTAAAGTTTCTAAATACATTTTAAAACAGCTACTCACCTTGTCCTCGTAACATTTCACTTTCAGCAATTAAATAAAATTCTCTTAAAAAAAAAATGACCTGAGACCATATGCAAAAAAGTTTGCGTTTTTGTGAAATATATCAACTCTCATAGGTCAATTTATTCAGAGTTACAAATTTTGTTGAGAATAAAAGATTTATGCATTTCTCTTAATTAACAGAACAAGTTTAGCTAAATATAAACTCTGCACTAAAGTTTTGCAGTGGCACAATACCAACACAGAATACAGAAGCATCTTTAAACTATACAAAATTTTAAAATTGAAAATAATCCTGTTTACATATTCTTTATACATTAACATATAAAAGACCTCATTTAATGAGGCATCTAAAAGAATCAAAAACATCTCTACAGCTATCTCTGAAAATTCATATCTGGAAACAATTCATTACACAGAAGCTTTACAAGACTATTTAAACAAACCAATACACACTTTTTACAAGATCAACATTCCCAAAGGTACTCATAGGCAGGTTGTCACTTTTCATTTTTGCTCTTTACCTCACTGGTTATCTTTAATTATAAAAATCTTCATATTTATATACGTTGGGTATTGTTGGATAACCAGTAATCTAATTTAAAAGTTGTGCAAAACAAACAAAAATTTGGAAAAACAATATGTTTAACCAGTTATTTATATAAAATACCAAGTAAAGCACTTCTTTTGCCCCGTGTGAAGGGAAAAAGCCATAACCAATCTCTTTCTGGAAAGTCACCAGTTACGTTTTTATATTCCTTCATTAGACTCCTTCTATAAGTTATGATAAATTAAAAGTTCCAACAAGACATCAACCGATCGATAGACCTGCCCAACATCCTCAAGTTTACAGCTTCTGTTTGCTGCCCGTGTCCTGCTGCTTCTTTAGATGAGGAACACTCAGCCTGCGTTGTCACCACCACCACCACCACGCTGCCTGAAGGCTGAAATGGCATCTCTCCATACCTACCCAGTAGCGCAGCTTAACATTACAAAGACCTGCCATGGGGCTACTGGTTTGAGCCATTTCCTCTTCATCACTTCTAACATACCCAGAGCCAACAGCAAGAGGTGCGCAGAATTCATCTGAACTTTTAAAAACTAAGTTCGAATTATATGAAACTATGTTTTCAAGTTAATTATAATAAATGCAATTACTAAGAGATTACCAGTTAGCAAAACTACTGTATGTGAATAACAAATGGAGAAATCTAATGTAACGCTGGCCAGTAATGCTGGTTTTCTTAAGAAGCAGATATAATATATTTAAAAGGGTCCTTTCTGAGAGGTTTTCTTTTCCCTTATCTTCTGGCAGTTAGGATATTTGGTGAAGCCTATATAAAGGAAGAGGATTTTCCAGAACTACTTGCTGTACACTTGAAAGAAAATTTTCAGTCTCTGTTGGTGTTATTAGCTGCAAAAGCATGTAAATTCCCCATCTGGCTCAGACCACTCTGAATATGTGCAACATGGATCTCGACGTTATTCTGAAAACAACTGCAGGAAGAAAAGAAGAAAAAGAAAAAAAAGTGTTAAACCCCATATTTAAGAGTTGTGTCTGAATATTTCTACAGTGAAAGTCAAGGTACGAACACAGCCAATACCAAAATTCAGATGAATCAGAGAGTAGTATAAACTAACGCAACTTGATAGAGACATATGTGAAAACAGCATTTGCATAAACAGCTGCATGAAATCAAGAGTTATGGACTCTGGTACTTTAAAGAAGACTTTAACACGACCAGAGTTAATGAAATAAAAATATTGCAAAGACATGTTAAAAAGCCCAAAATAAGTACAGTGAAATTGAAACATCATCACCTTCTTTGCAGTGTACGTCAACCTTTAGTTGAATCCATTCCAACATGCCGTTTGCAGTGTTGATTACAGAGAAGTTTCACTAATGTTTGGGGTTTATTTTTGTTTCTACTAATGAAAAATAATTACTTTAAAATAAAATTTTTTAATAATTACTTTTAAATCAAAAGGCCATCCTATTATCTTTACCAAAAAAAAACCAAACATGTGCAGCCTCCCATTATTATGTACCAATACAAGTATGGAGGGTATGAGGAAATACTAAGCATTTTGGTATATTTTCTAAATTATGTAATTTAGCAGCATTATGATTATAAAAAAACTCATGGTCACAAATTGCTGGAGGCTGCAGGGTATTCCAGACAAGTATCACTGCATTCTTGCTATTTTTATAATGCTTCCTCGGGCACCTGCTTGTGACAACTGTTGAAAAACGGCCCATCTAGACTAGATGGGCCTTTGATCTGGCACAATATGGCTGTTCTTCTGTTTCTGGGTTTAAAATACTGCTAATGGAAGCTGGTCAGAAGCTATAATTGTTTCATATGCCAACTTTTGATATTTACAGACCAGAGCTTGAGTAACTATGCAAAAAAAAAAATACTGGAATTGTACTGGTTTAAAGAACTTATAATACCTTTACTAGTGGGATTTCAAAGTCTGAAAATATTCTAAAATAACTTATTAGTTGTTGTAAATAACTGAAGAGCAAGAAAGTCTAGTTGTTGCTGCCTCAATTTAACACTTTTTTCTTTCTTTAAAAAAATAAATCAGGTGACTTCACTGATAGGTTCAAACAGAAACCTGCTAATTTCACACTCCCTTTAAGAAGCCCCCTTGTTAAATGGGACCATTCCTATTAGTAAAAGTTACCAGATTAAAACCCTTAATTATAATCAATGTTCACCTCTAAAATACCATAAGAATTGCCTGCTGGCACAAAATGTGTAATTAAGAATTAAATATTCAAGAAGTAATACCTGATATTTGAGGAGTCTATTGAATTCTTAATGTCATTTAATGAATCTGTTAGTGATTTAAATTCAAAGGAATTCAGGTCACCTCCTTCTGCTAGACACTGTAGGAGAAGAAAACAAAAAATGTTCTCACAGTTTGGCACAAAGAAACTGACAAAGCCTTAACACTATGTATTTTAAGAGAGAAGCTTTATTTTTGCGAACATTTTACCTTAATCTGCAGTAATATTGCTGTAAGTCTAGCGATAAGATCAGTTAAATTTTCACTTTCAACACAAAGCTGTCCTGTTGTTGAGGAATTTGCTTGCCTGACGATCTCCTGAGCCTCCTCTTCACACCTCCGCCTCAGATCTGTCGGCTGGTCTGCAGGCTGGAGGCCTTGGTCAGGAGCAAGCTGCATAGATATAACGAAGAGAAATGAAGAACAAAGATCTCCTTTGCATTTGGTGTATGTGTGAAATGACAAATGATTTCAAAGAGAGTATATTTTTTTCTTCGTTTGTGTACATGCATGTCTATTTCAAAACTGGACACTGGCATCACCAGAAGTGTCTGCAGTCTGGGAAAAGAAACACAGACAGACAGAGGCAGGGACAGAGAGAAGGAATCTTACCTCATAACAATACTGTTGAACTTTATGCAAAACTTTATTTAAGTCTTTGTTTAGCTGTTCTAGATCTAGAACAATAGTTGCGTATCTCCTCTGGAACTCAATGCCTATTGGCATAGAATAGGATTTCTGTGGAAAAGACAAAGCCTGTTAAAGTTAATGCAACACTGGACTTATATATCTTTTGAACTCATCAAAAGGAATTTTCACTTGAAAATAATACTGAGATATTTGAAATCCCAGTGTTTAATAGAAAAAGTCAACATACAAAATATCAAAACCTAGTATTGCTATTTAAAGCTGACAGCTGTGTAGTAACTACCATGCTTTTATTCCCTTCATAAAGTGCCATGATAATCAGTGTTGGTAAATGCTATCGAAGACAACTGTGGTCCGACCTCCTTATTTCTCCAGTAGTTGGGCATGGCTTCTCCCTACTGTATGAACAGAAAACTATCCTGTCAGTTGGAGAACAGTATAGGACAATACAGCCACGACGACCTCTGCTGCAAGATGGGAGGCACAGTCATCTAGTAAGTTAGTGGTCACCTGAGGATGACTCAGTGCTACGTACCTTCTGTTACACCTAACAGTTCTGCCAAAAACTAAAGGTGCTAAAGCTTATATTTGGTAATACAAATATTTAGGGTAAGCACAGTTTTCCATAAAAAATAAATACCAGAGTACAGTATGTTTTTCTGTTTTCAGAATGTGTCTTGGCACTGTTTGGGTGGTATTTATGAAATTGAAACAAAACATACAATATATTGTAAAATATAAAAAATTGTAAATATAAAAAAAAGGGGGCTCAGGGGAGACCTTACTGCTCTCTACAACTACCTGAAAGGAGGTTGTAGCGAGGTGAGGGTTGGTCTCTTTCCCTAAGTAATAGGCAATAGGACAAGAGGAAATGGCTTCAAGTTGTGCCAGGGGAGCTTTAGATTGAATATTAGGAACAATTTCTTCACAGAAAGTGTTGTCAAGCATTGGAACAGGCTGCCCAGGGAACTGGATGAGCTGCCATCCCTGGAGGTATTTAAAAGACTGGTAGACATAGTGCCGAGGGACATGGTTTAGTGGTGACTTGGCAATGCCAGGTTAACAGTTGGGCTTGATGATCTTAAGGGTCTCTTCTAACCAAAATAATTCTATGATTCTAAGTGGGCTCTTGCAAGATAAGCAAGATATATTTCCACTGCTTCTCAGCCACAAGTTTGAGATACAGGTACCTCATACAATCAAACCTGTAGTCATAGATGTCACACCAAAAGATGAAGCAAATTGCAAAGTCAAGAGCCTTCATCAGGAGGATCCAGGTCAAAATCTCAAAACTGAGGTTTCAGTTATCAGTTCAGTTGTAAGTTCCCCATTAAACTTAATCACTGAAATGACTTCTAGGGATTTGCAAGCCTGAATACCAAATTAATAGGGCTTTTAACTAACACCATAACTTCAGCATTCACTTAAAAGCAAACTAGAAACCAGCATATATTTGACATACTTCCTGCGGCTCTGGAACATAAGGAAAAAGTTGTAACTTTCAGACCTTCTGCAGTGCCCAGCCCACCTAGGGCAGACTGGACTACTCCAGTTGTGAAAGCCGCAGACAATTATGAATTCCCCATCAGATAGGAAAGGCTAAGGGCGTTCTATGTTAGTGACGATGAAATAAATATTTCTCAGCACCAGCACTATTTCTGATCCAGGAGCTACCCGAGATCTGGAGGCACTGCACAAACAGCTGAACTGTCAGACAAAAGATGGATGTTTTTAGTAGACGGAAGCAGATAACATCTCTGTCACTGAACATCTACATGCTTCCCTGGAACAACCAGCATCACCTTTACCTTGTCTTTATCACAGGTCAACTGGAAAAAATGAACTAGCCACCCTTTTTATTTAGATGTGTTTATCCAAATGGGTATCAGAAAAGTGTTTACTGTTTTATGTACATGATAACTTGTTTATAGCCTGTAACCAAGATTAGCAGTGATGTCAAGATGCTTAACTATTAATAAGCTGTCCTTTCAGAAAAATGAAATAGAAAATGTACAGTTGTATGTATTAATAGCTCCTCTGAAGGAATCCCCTGCCTCATATAAATTTATTATTATTGCCAGAAAATAATGGACTATATTCAGTACCAGTTCTGATTTTGGTCAGTTCCATTTATTTCTACATTGGATCAGCCACTACAAGGAAGTCTCCATAAAAGGATTGCTTTAAACCAAACAGCGGTGTTACTCTAACTATTATCAAATCACAATTGTATGAATTATCATCAAAGTCTGACAACTAAGCTATACCTGAATGAACTCAAAAGATTCTATTTTATTCATGTTCAGATATGTTACTGATATTCAAGTGGACTGGTGCTGGAAAAAGATTCTTGTTCGAAGAAAAGACATTTTAAAGGAGAAACAATATATACTCAGCAGCACAAACATAGACGGGATTGCCAAGGGACAAAGAGGATTAGCAGACAGGCTAAGAATATGGCCCAATAGAAAGGTATCGCTTCCTCTATTTTTATCAGGCCAGCCTTGAATAGTAACAGAGGTTGCTTTATGATTGCTGGTTTGCAAAGGAAACCACGCAAGGGAAGAATCTCAAAAGTATCTCAAAGTCCTTATCTAGGCTACAACTGAGCTAAAATATATCAAACTTAACATTTATTTCTACATCCTCTTCTTCCCTGTTGCTTTTTTGCTCTTTCAATTTTGTTATTTTCCTTGATATTCTTATTCTACAATAGAGTTAATTTATGGCTTAGTAGCTAGTGACATGTTAATACCTGGATTCTTGTCAGAGGAAGGCTACTGTCATTCCTAAGGATGTCCTTATCTGTGCAAAAGTACTAATATCTCAGTAAAAACAAAAAGGTTTTTAGTTTAAGAAGAGTTGTTAGTTTTTCAGTATCAGAGTTACAGGTTGCAATGGTATGTTTTAATCTTCCTTCTTTTTGCATCTATTTTAATTTTTAATATGCAAAATTAAAAGACAAAACATTTGACGCACAGGAAAAAATAATGCAGTAACTGAAATGATAACAAGGTTTTGAAAAACAGCATCACAGCACAAAAGAAGAAAATTACAGAGATGTAGGGATAGGGCAGTAGGAACAGAATAACAACATGCATGTGCACATGATCACTGAAGGGACAAAGAGGGAAATCTTACCACAATAAATCAAATGCTTCAACATTCAAATATTTTACATGAAAAAAATAGCACTTTTAGTTTCAAGAAATAAAAAGGACTCCTCTTTCTCTCCACAAACCTTTAGCTTTCTGTCTGTATGTTGTAGAGACAACTGTCTGAATGGACGTTAGCAGAAGGTTGAGACTGATAGCTTTCCACTTTCAAGTTGATTGATAGCCATGGGTGGTAGAGGAGACATTCTTATCATTTTGATTTACTGACTGATGATTAGATAAAGCCTAGCAAGAAAAACTATTCCGCTGCTGCTAATTATGCTGTAGCTGCTCTGGTATTGCAATTTTAAATGCTGGTCAAGGGCACTCAGAGCTTTATATAGAAAATCTCTGAACTGAGTTATTGTTTTAGACAGAAAGCTAAATAAATAAGTACCTACCATCCGCAAAATAAAATTATGACGAATGTCTTACCATACAAACTTGTACCCCAGATTCACAAAGTACATAGTACTTCCTTACTTTACGTGTCAACTGACATATGCTATTCCGATGTTAACGTTAATCAGTTTCCAAAGCATAATGCTTTCAAAGGAGAATCACATTTGAAACAACTGACCTGTCTGACTTGTCTTAAAAAAAAAACCCATAAAAAAGTTTCACATTGTAGAAAGCGATAAAAATATAGATTTTTATCTAGACTCTAGTTTTAATTGTGTCTATTTGCATTAGCTGTTAAAGCATATCCTGTTTTAAGAACTGAAAAGAGAACATTCTCACCAGCTTTTCTGCTTCTGTATTCATCTCTCTCAATTGTTTGATGTGTTCCTTCTTGATCATAAGGATTTTCGATAACCTGGTCTAAAACAAAGGAACTATTTTTAGAATTAATAGGTCCTTAAGCAGTTTTGAAATGCCATAGAAATTCAAGATAATAAAATGTGTTTCTTTCATCATTTTAAAATACATTTCTCAGTTGTTCATCAAGTTAAGATGCAGAAATTAAAATTAATTAAAATTAAATGATGGATTTTCCAGAGATTTTTAAAGCATTTTCAAGTGCCCTGGATTGGAGAATGCTGAAATCCATCAGCTGAAATTCCCTACAGGAAGACTAATATAATTTATGGCCAGCTACAGCCTGAAGAATCAAGAATCTTCTTTTTTTGCAGCCTGAAGGAAAACAAAGGGTATCATCATGTTCTACAATTAATATCCCTCACCTTACAATACCTTTTTTCACACAGTTCTCATCCTGTTCTCAGCTGTGCCCTCGACCGAGCACCAGCCCTTCGTGTACACTCCCTACAGTAAAACCTGGTATAGAGATTGGATCTATTTTATACGGAACACCTCTGGGCTTTCCATTTCCTTCTTTCATAATGGGAACACCCTGTTTCTGCTGCTCTTGGGACCTAGCAGGTTGAAGTGGAAATCACTGGGAGTGCTCTCAACACACGCATCGCTCCTAAAACTATTCATGTTCTCTAGGGCCCCGAGAGAAACACTAGCTCTGATACAACCAGCAACAGCTTTATTACCGAGGTAAAGAGAGACAAGATTTCAGGTTTTATAGATTGCGAAGGGCTTAACTGCGTCCTAGTAGTAGAACATGGGACTGGGAGAAATCCTAGTTCAACATACATCTGCTTATATACAATACCCATTGTTGATTTTCAAGTTCAGTCTTAACGCAGCCAGCTTTCTTGCCCTCACAAATCCTAATGGTAAATTGTTCCAGGACCTCTTTCAGCTAATTATTAATCTTCTTGGAATTTCCATGTTAAATGTGTTCTCATTCACTTCATAGTAATTTGTTCTGCCAAAGCTGTTTTTCAGCTAAGTATAGGCTCTCCCTTATATTTATCCCTGTTTATTCAGAGACAGTAAAAGCATCTCTTCTCCACTGTTCTTTCACTAGACCAACCACAACCCAAGCCTTTCCAGTCTCCTCTCCCATAAAAGGCTCTTGACCTCCTACACTTTTGTGGCCCTTTCTGTATCTTTTTTCCATTCACTGTCATCTTTCCTGAATGTGAGCAACAGGAAGCCTGTACCGGTATTCCAAATGACAGACTTATGAACTAGACCTGTAAACTGGCACCAATACTTCTCTCTTTCTTCCACAAATACTTTGCCAGATGCATCTTACGAGTGGATGGCAAGCCACGGTCAGACCCACAGGGGCAATACTGCATTGTATAGGTTATCACTCTTCCAATTCTAGCTGCTCATTTCTGTCCTTGTGCTGTCCCCCAGTACCCATGCTGAGCCAGCACTTGCATTTTGTCAGCTACATGAAATACCCAATCAGGGAACCAATAATAAGAAAACAATAAGTTCGGAAAAGGCAAGAAAAAAACGTTTTAGAATTGTTACTTGTGAGCTGGGTTGTCTCTCTGATAGTTTCTAACACACCACACAATTGCTCGTGTTGGCAAAAAAACACCTGGGGGGGAAGAAAACACTGTACACCATCCGCCACCGTGCCAAAAAGTTACTTACCAAGCTCTGCTGTCATCACCATCCGGCAACTGCCTAACATAGAATGGTTTGGGTTGGAAGGGACCTTAAATATCATCTAGTTCCAGCCCCCCTGCCGTGGGGACACCTCTCACTAGACCAGGCTGCTCAAAGCCCTATCCAGCCTGGCCCCAGGGATGGAGCATGTCTAAGTCCTTCTCCTTTATGAAGCTGGGAAGTCCCCAACTTAATGCAGAATATATTATTTGTCCCCCAACCTCACAAGGTATTTGGTGCTTAACCTCCCCTTTGATGTTCAAACATATTCAAGGATGCAAGGCCCTAGTTCTCCAGTTTATGAGCTTGGATTTTATATTATATTCATTCTATTTCCAGATATAGTCCTGTGATCAACATGATCTGATTCTTTCTACGAGAAACTCTGACCTTTTACTGTATCTATGATGTCAACCAACTTTCACTCATTGGTACATTTTATTAAATAGACTTCCATTTTAATTTGCCAGTATCATCAGTGAATGCTTTAACTCAGTTCAGCCCTATTTTTCTCGAGAAATTCTTGCCTACCAGCTCTATTTTCAGCATAGCTCATCCTGTTTGTCATAATTTATAGTTCTCATTAAACTGGAAATGAGGTTTTAGTACAATGCTTTTCCACATTAAAAGAGATGAAGGAACAACCCAAACAGTATGTTTAGATTTGTACTTTACATTTCATTTTTTAGTCAATATTTATAAGAACACAAGCATTTCAAAGTAAAGTGTGAAATCACTTATTACGGAATATTTTCAAAATTTTCATAAGCAGAAAATAGTCAAAAAAACAGTATCCATTTTCAGATTTTTTCCTCCTGCATTTAAGCTGAGAAGATCATTCCTTTTTCCACGGCAATCAGGAAGGCACCAGTTCACCTTTCAGAACGTGCTGCGTTAACATGCTCCCTCTACTGGACACGCAGCAACCCTGCAAGCAATCTGGTTCGTCCTAGATTGTTTCCTTCCCAATCCAATTTTTTTCCCCAAAACAAAACAAGAAGAGGGGCGGTGGGAGCTGTAGCTGAGCACTTGGAAAAACGTCCTCCAAATTTTAATCCTTACTAGAATGTAATCTATCCATTCTGACATGCAGTATAAGTTATGAAATATTTAAGGATACATTACATATCGCATGAAAGACTATTTTTTTAAAATTTATGACTTGTTTATTGTTTACTTATTTCTTAATATCATAATGATAGTTTTTGAGCTATTCTTTTCCTAATATGCATGTTTTTCCACAGTGAAAACCAGAAAGAATAGCAGTCTCCGATGCCGAAATGTAAACATGTAGAAATTAATTTAAATAAAAATTTAGAAAAACTAAAGACTCACCAGTGTAGAACTATGATTAAAATAGTTGTTACAAGTCACAATGTTTGCTTAAAACTGCAAGTTATACATAAATAGAATATCCCTAACATTTAGTTGTTGGTGTCTGCACGTAATTTTGGCTACACTTCCTTTTGCTACAAATTAATTTCAGAACCCATAAAAGAGAACTAAGGGGTGGGACTGAAACCTTATTCAAGGCGTACTGCATTTTTTCCTGTTTTTTCCAAAATGAAGTTTTCTCCTGAAATTGTTTATTCATGGCATCATAAATAATTGCCTGGCAATAGCTCTCCAGAAAGTTTTCTTTGAATCAAACATTTTCTGATCATTTACTTCCTGAATCACCATTAAATCAGAATGAGGGGTTTGACCTTTTCATCGTACCAGCGTATAAGAAAGGCTAGAACATCTTCAATGGCCACCTTTAACATAAAAATACATCTGGACTGGTGAACACAGTGCAATCAATAATCAGTATTCACCAGCCTCACCTATTTCACAACACTAAATTTCAGTACCACCCTTAAACTTCTAATAAAGAAGTTGATGCTTAAAACCCTTAAGATTCTAGGCTTAAAAATAATGCATAGTAGTCCTTCAGTAAAGAATTGTGAGGCTTAAAAAACCATTTATCAAAACCTGGATAAAGTATTAAGTTGCTCACATAAACAAATGCCAAAAATCTGTGGCTTGATTTTGTTCAGAATCTTTTGACAATCTTCAAGCAAAAATACATATTAATGCGGTACCTTTGTAAAATGCCACCCTTTGTAATACAAGCAAGAGGCCTATATTTTTAAAACACAGATTTCCTTATAACAAGTAATAATATAACGCCAAACGTGACTGAGAAATCACACATTTGCAGGTTTAAAATTCAGAAACAACATCATAAACACATCAATTTGATGCACTGAATAGTTGCAGAGCTCAATACACCATAGGTACCCAGTTTCATTGATCACACTCGGTGACTCAAGTATGAGGATAACTGCAGATACAGTTTAGCAGCATAAACAAAGACCATATATTGTGTGTATTTCAATTTTTAACATAATTAACCTTACAGCAACTAACATCTATTTTAAATTTTTTTAGCTAAGCTAGATGCCAAACCACCTTTTTCAAAACTAGCTTCATACAGGTTTCCCCTAAAAAGCTGAATAGATCATTCTGTCAAATAATAAGTTTTATTTATATTAATATTTATACATATACAATTATATATAATAAATAAATATAATTTATATATTAAATATTAATTTATTTATATTATTAAATTTATTATGTTGAGTGGCCAAAATATTAGTGTCTCATGTGAACAACAGACACAATTTGATTCTTTTGACCAATTACACATACTTCAAAATATGAGAATCGTTTAGCAATATTATTTCTCAGTTCTTAGTATTTTAAACACAGATCATTCCAATCTCCTTTAGCATGTTCAAAACAGCTTTCTTTGTTAAAGAATTCAATCATAGATCTTAAGGTAAACCAATATGAGCAACTGCATTCTTCCATCACCCTGAAGAGTAACTTGCTTCAACGAGTTTTGATATTCAGTGAATCTCAGATTCCTAACATTACTTGTCTGTGTTCTTCTGAACTGGTGTACAAAAAATCGCTGAGGAATTATTTCATGAAGATGAAGATAAAAATAGTTTCCTTATCTATAATGTGCACGTTTGCTCTCAGGGAAAAGAGTGCTTTTTTTCTTCTGCAAGAGGGTAGGACACTACATAACATAAAGTACAACATTATACAATATATGATAATGCACATAGACAAATATTATTTGCATAATGCAAGTATATTTTAAATAAAAAAAAGTTTTAACACAATAAAAAGTTTGCAGGTAGAAATAATTTTGGTTTTTTGGACCAACTGGTAGAGTTGGGAAATATAAGACACACTTTTGGAGACGTAAGTCCCTCCTGCCGTATGAAGAGCAGCATATTTCAAACCTTATGAACAACTGAGAATATTAAGAAGGGGCGGGGGGGGCATAAAACCAAATATTATTAAGATATTTTCAAAAGTTATTTTGGGTATCACCATATCTGTCATAAATCAACAGAAGGTCATTTAACTGCAGAAGACTTGGCAGAATAAGCACAAAAGGACAATATACAACAAAATTAAGAGTTGCAGTTAACGCTTACCACTTGAATGAGGAATTCTACCGGAAAGCCTCCTAGTGTTTCAGTATCTGTGCCTGAAATTTTGTTTTTCCACGAAGATTGTCCTAATAAAGGGTCACTGTCCTATACAGGAAAGAATATTTAATTTAATAGCTTAGTTTTAGAGGGATTTGCTAAAATTTTTCTCTCTCTGAATAACCTCAGAAAATTAATCTCAAAAACTGTTTAAGGTAACAGCTTCAACATGTATCAGAAAATATTTCAATGATTAATATTACATGGAAAAAGTAACCTACTGTAATTGGAGACTGGAGGGAAGGTGTGTACTGCAATCGGGGAGGGGTCATAAAGAACCTTGACGGCCGCTGTTTCTGTCCAAAGGCAGCAATTGGCATGGTTTCATGAGGCTCGTTACTCTGTAAGACAGGAAAAGGAACGATATACTGAGCTTTCAGATTAATTTTACACACTTTTTGGAGTACATTGTTTATTTCTGGAATCTGGACTAACCATGCTTATCCACGCCCCAACCCAACAACATTAAAAGATTAATGTTTTGCTCTTGGGCTAGCAGGAACTTCAAAATCATATTCCACCGCTGGAGTTTTCAAAGTGTTATGGCATCACGTGAAATAAAGCCTGCAAGAGTATTTCCTAAACAGCTCCAAACTCAGATCACGACAGAGACTAGACAGATTACGGGCCCTTAATAGATTCAACACTATGCAAGATAAAAAAGAACGTGAGGTCCTCTAAAAAGCTTGCAGTCTAGGTCAGACTGTTTGGCAGGAACAATTCCTGGAGCTCATAAATTGATACAAAAGCCTATGAGCTAGGAAATAATTCCAAATTGTTTGACCAAAGCAACATCCCCGCAGGTAGCTTCATTACCATAAGAAGTTTCAAAATGAGGTTAAATCAACTCATAATACTTGCTTGCAACTACTGCAGGCCTTTCCAGACTCTGGCAAATTACAAAGGGCCAGGTCTTCTTGAACATTTTCTGCAAATCCTGCCAGGATCCCGTAGCAGAATTTTCTTTGGGATCTTACATTACTTGTTATATTTCTTCATATTAATCTCAGGCTATTATAATAACCTATAATAGTAGGTCTAGTAAATTATTCCAGCCTGAGCCATTATGTTTTTACATAGAGGGTTATCCTGTTCTATAAAACCATAAACAGTAGAAGCTAATTCCCCTGGAATTTCTCATACGTCTATTATGCTTGTTTCTGTTTTATGACAATACCACCGGATGTAGTATTTTGAATTTTCTTTTTTTTGATTAAAGCATACAATTGTAGATTTTTAAAATTTAATTTTATTTTTTGTTACAGCTATTTTAAGAATGCGTCATTAATACTTACAAGAACTTCATAATCTGGGACTGTGTGTGTTCCAAGACCTGCCCTGTCAAAAGTCACTCTGTACGTAGCATTAAGAGTGTCTACAGCGTCTATTTGTCCAGTGAATAGTCCATCATGGACACCTCGTAAACGTGCTTTAAATAAAACAAAACAAAAGCAAAAAAAGAACAACAAACCAAACGTTATAATGTTCTGATACCATTAAGAAAAATAGACTTAATACATCTTTTGCAAGTAACCCTTTATATGTGTATTTAAAACCCGCAGATTAAATGGAAAAAAAAAAGTAAACCCACAAAAAAAATTGTATGCAATAGAAACACGACCCAAGTTTTTGTCAAATTTATCTTTAAGTCAAGTGTTACCTGAATCTAATCCTTAGCACTACACTTATGTCTAAAAAAACCACTATTTAATACCCAATACCTTCTGACTGACAGATTTTGCAGGCAAAAGTCAATTTCTGGATGATTTTGCATACCATTTCTCTTTGATCACTTCTACTGATGCATATTTAGCAAAAGACAATGATGGGAGCAGCTTGAAGGACACATCTCTAGGAGAGCAAGGAGAGGCAGTGTTGTGCACTCCTGCTCTTCAGCAAGAATTAAGGGCAGTGTTGCTGAAGAACGCAAAAAGCAATGGACAGTAGTGGCTTGAGTGGGAGATAACATGCTTACGTGAAAAGCACCTGGATCACTAACAGACAGGACGGAGGAATTCAAGGTTTTTTAAAATTAGACAAAACTTGTGGAATGTTTTTAACAATATTCCTTCCTCAGTTATGCATAAGTTTTTTCAGTCAGGTAATGTCATGTTTAGTATATATGTCCAACTCCACTGCAATATCAATTGTATCTCTCTTTCAAAACAGATATTTTTATATTTATGGAAAAATAAAGCTCAAGTTTTATATTAGGTTAGATTTTAAACTTTCAGACAGCACTCCACTCTTTACATTTAAGCATCTCTCTTTCTCCAAGATTTATTACTAGACATTAAAAAATTAAAAAAAGTCTACAATTTTAACAGCAGAAATAATAAAACATATCACTGTTTTAAACAGTGTTTTAAACAGTTTAAAACCATATCACTGTTTTAAAAATGCTAGCTAATCCTCACAAGCACCTTCTCAATAAGTTAAAAATAAAAACATACCGTTTTTGATGTTTTACATTTGTTTTAACTATGTGCACTAAATATATTATGGTTTACTAAAATTTCTGCAAAACACTTGTCTGTTTTTTTGTTTGTTTGCTTTTAAGAATTTACCTGTAACTTTTGTTCCTATTACAAGCGGTAATGGAATTTCTTCTGGAAGGTCTTTGAACTGTGAAATATCTGCAACTTTCCGCTGCTGCAAAAGTCTTATTTTCTGACGTTTCTGTTTTAACGCTGATCTCTCTTCCTCGAAGAATGCAGAGGAACACCTATAATACAGTTATGTAAAACTATACTTAAATTCAGCACTGAAAACGTATGTACGTGAAGACATATCAAATAAATAGGCATAGTTTACACATCAGCAAGGGAAAATGAAAAAACCTGGGGTGAGGTGTTAAAGAGAAAAGGATTTTGTTGAACAGATTTAGACAGTCTTACTCCCCAGAATTATCAATCCTAAAATAACAGTTTATTTAAAAGTAAGACTCAGGAATGCTAGCTGTTGCATTAGTACCTCAGAAGAGTATGGCTTTTTAGGACTTTTTCTGCTTACAGGGATCCACCTGGTGTCACAACAAAGCTAAAGCAGGTCCCACATCCAGTCTATTCTGAATACCAGTTCAATGCATGCAAGATGTAAGGAGGATTTACTGTGAGATCCCTGGCTGCCATCACTTACTGATACATAGTAGATCCCTTTCACGTGTGCTCATTAGCTCAATTAAACTAACTTAGTATGAAAGGGCACCAGACTCAGAACATAAAAGGGCATTTCTCTGTCTCATCTCCTTGTATCTGTGCAGAGTACAACTTAGTCACAAAATCTCTATTATGCACATGAATTGTTCTGAGATTCATCACAGTAAAAGTACAAATTTGTTTGAACTTGGGCTATTGTGTAAAATCAGATAATCTCTAGCAGTCCCCTCCCCCATTTTGGGAGTGTCTTAACATGTAATGTAAAAGATGGAAGACTTACTCCCAAGGCTGTTACTTGGTTTTACTCATTTTCACTTTTAACCTACTGAATAGGCGCGATGCATGAGGGAGATACTAAAAGCATAAAGACATTAAGGACTCGATCCTGTCTCTCATTCCTTATTAAAAAAACACTTTGATCATTCTTGTGTCAATGAAAGAAGTCATTTAAAAAAGGCGCACAGATATTGTAGGTCTGCTTAACTGCAGAAGCAGTTATTTATCAAATAATTTACTACCTTCGTTAATTGCTTTACTGCAGTCAAATGCAATTTAAACATTTTCTATGGAACTCATACAGTTATATATTGATCAGTGATCAACAAAAAGTCCTATTTTATGAGCTTATTTTAGAAGACACTGACAACTCCTCTGTTGGTTACCTCTCCTACACTGCAAATTATTTTCTATTTAAAATCTTTCAAGATCTTCCTCAGTACTGAGCAGTCAGCTCCTATTTCCAAGTCTGCTTCTACTATTCTCTTATTATACGCCAAAATAAACATTCTTATGTTTTCTTCTGATACCTCTCACCTGGAGAGTTCCACAAAGTCATTTCGCTATTCTCCAAAATTTCTCTTCCTTGCAACGCGTATGAGAAGATCATAAGAACTAAGCGGTCAGGATGCTGAGACCACTTTCTTTTATACTGACCATCAGTTTCACATTCATTTGTCTGTATGCATATATCATTTGCCTTTTATCTTATACATGGTTTCTAAGTTATACGGGGCATAGACCATCTATTTTGTCCAGTGTGTACAGTGTTAACACAATGAGATCTTAGTCCTAAGCAAGACATTAAAAACGCACAACAATGAATGGGAATGAACTGAAGCTGTGATGTACTTCTGTCAGGCACGTGCAGTAATGTGCTGCACTGAAGGTTCCTTTAGGCTTCCAAATCCCTATCACTGCAAAAGTTGTCACTGGACAAAAGTCTTTGTATGGTCTAGAAACTCTGTTGTAGATTAAGCAACTGTAGGTGTGGGCCCCACTCACCAGTTTACCACTGAAGAGCAGAATGTGTTTACCTGGAATTATGTATTGCCTAATGATCCTCATTAGGAATTCAAAATACCTGGAAAGGCACATGGCAAAGAGAGAGTGATGGTGGTTGGGAGAGTTATGCAAAGCTTATTTGGATAGTCTCATTTAAAGATG
Organism: Rissa tridactyla; assembly: GCF_028500815.1. NCBI lineage: Eukaryota > Metazoa > Chordata > Aves > Charadriiformes > Laridae > Rissa > Rissa tridactyla. Next base: position 16,011,197 of record NC_071468.1, on the reverse strand, counting down.
CTATTCGCTTCACACTTACTACTGGGGAGGAACAAGTGTGAAATAATGCCTGCCATGGGCTGTGAATGTGAAGAAGTAAAATGCAGGTCAGAGTTTTTCCATTCCATAGAGGAAAACAGTGTGACAAGACAAAAAAACCCCCAACAACAACAAAAAAACAGCAAAAGGCAATACAGACTTCAATATTAGTCCTTCTAATCACGTACAGGGTCTTGCATCAGGAACATCAGATATTGTCTGATGTTCTTTGACCTGTGCTCTTAGAAATACTAATCACTGACCTTGGAGGGCCCTACAACAGCAACTACTGTTCTACGGCTAGCTCAGATGTTCTTACAAAGTCTTTGTTCCTAATGCTGTAGGTAATGGATGTAGAAAGTATTTGAAACATATTTCTAGCTTATGTTAATCTCCAAGCCCATCACCCCAAATATATTTAATACAGGTTATCTCATTTTTGTGTTATTCCTATGAAAAAAATGAAGATTAAAACCATGGTACAGATAACATCGCAACCTCTTTAGTTTTCTATGGAGATGTTTTAAGAGGTTAAACATTATTCTCAGTTTCTACCTCGGTCATAAGAATTTGAACTAACAGAGTAATCATTACCATCATACAGTGGCAGGACAAGCATATCTCAGCTTAATTCATATCCATTGCTATTTCACAACCCCAATTAAGTTTATACAGAGTACACAAGACTAACTATTACCTCTTCCTTTTCTTGGAGCATATCTTTCCCCACAGTCTACTGGAATCTTACAAGCTTTGCAGGCTCCCATGAAGAATACTGTTGTGCCAATCAACCACACTGTTGATGGTGTGATAGGACATTTAAAGTAGCAGCAGACATTAGAAAATATTACAATATATTTAAAACAAAATTTAAAAAAAAAAAAAAAAGACAACCATGTGCACAGCTATCACACAGAGACACTATTATCCTCTGCCATCAACACTGTGGATGCAAAATGTCTTTTTTTCTTCACTCATGGGGAGATATCAGTAGTAACACGGTATTTAGCTTACTTGCATATCATGAGTACAGACAGAAGAAACTTCTAACAGAATAGTAATGTAAAAAAACCTTTGCTCTAGAGGTAGATGAAAATTATCTTGAAAAAGCATTCAAATGATTTAGAATACTTCAAAATCTTGTAGAACTAAGGACAAAGACCACTCTGGACATCTTAAGAAAGACTACCTATAAATAATTTTTTAAAAATTATTAAAGAAATGAAGAGCAAACAGGAATGCTTATTTTATGTTGGTAAAAAACAAGAAGTCGTAAAGTTTTGGTTAACAAACAAAACAAGACTCTATATCCCGTCAAATAGTTGTACTTCAGAATTCGGAGAAAACAACTTCCTGCCCATTTAGACCTGTGGTTCCTTAAGCATGAGTCTCTCTTTTTAAAAAGCTAACTGTATGATATCTCAAAAACAACAACAAAAAACCCAAACAAAAACCAAAAACACTCCCTTCTTCCCTCCCCCCCTCCAAAAAAAAGGAAGGAAATTTTATCAGTGATCCAACAGACTGTTGAATGAGGCAAGCTGATCTTTTATAGTAGTACCCCCTTTTGCAAAAAAGTCAAATGTGTAAGTGATGCGTAAGATGAAGTGGTGTCCTCCAAAGACACCATTTCCCTCTCAGCGGGAAGCATGACGATAGAGGAATGAAAAGGTATCTCAGTTAAGCTCAAATTATATGAAAGCCTTTTCAAAAGGAACTATTTTTAAGACGGCTCTGCTGCCTTCCCTTGACTGGCAATTTTTAGTTATGTAAAGTTGTTTATAGGTACAGGAGATGAAATAGCCTCCATCAGACAAAATATAATCTAACTCAGTACAGTGATCTATGAAATGGATTCAGTGCTTTAGTGTTTGCATTTTCATAAATAAACCAGGCTTTTATTTCTGCAACACTACTTGTATATTTTTCTCCTGACCTTATACAATGACAGGATGGCTGAGTTTGGGAGAGACTTCTGGAGGTCATCTGCTCCAACCCCTCCAGCAGGGTCACCTACGGGAGGCTGCCTAGGACCATGTCCAGATGGCCTTTGAATATTTCTAAGGATGGAGATTCTCCCACCTCTCTGGGCAACCTGTGCCAGTGCTCAGTCACCCTCCCAGTAAAAAGAAGTCTGTCTTTATATTAAAACTGAACCTCCTGTGTTTCAGCTTGTGCCCATTGCCTCTTGTCCTCTTTGTAGACAACACTGAAAAAAGCCTGGCCTCATCTTCTCTATGCCGACTCTTCAGATATTTATACACAGAGATGAGATCCTCCCTGAGCCTTCTCTTCTCTAGGCTAAATTGTATAGCTTCTGTGAAAAGGCTGAACCGAATCAGTGGGTTTAAGAATTAAGAATTCTAAATTAGAGAAAAAAAACCCTACGGCCTTAGTTAAATTCTGGCTTCTTCTCCAAGAGGTACAATATTTTATGGGTGACTTTCTCCTCTCTCTGTTTTGGCAGCCAAGCCAGGAAAAGTTGAGGATCTATAAAATGGTTTAAAAATAATAAAATAAATGAGATGAAAATGTGCACTTGTTTTCCCCATGAAGAGCTAGTTATAACCAGAAAAAAATACTTAGTGAAAAACAGGCCTGTCTTCCACACCAGGCAGCACTGCAGCATAGAAGATACAATAATAGTTTCAACATATCCTAGCTTGGATACTCAGTTAGCCAGATTGGGAAGAGCACATTTCAACTACAGGCTTATGAGGACTACATGGACTGGACACAACTATATAAGGAATAAGGTGCGTGTGGGAGCAGGGTGTGTGCTCAGAGAACACCTTTTCAATAAGATGTTTTTCTACTCTCCGCTGTTATTTTGCTTTACTATCTACACACAAAATTATTTCAGAAGGAACAATACCAGTAACATCAAAACTACATGTAGTTATTAGTTGAAAAGAAAGAAAGAAAAAAGAAATTACCTCCGTGGTTTTCCCATTAATCGTCTGATTTTCCCCCACTCTACTCTTGTCAATTTTCTGGTTTTCAAATTTGGAAAAGATTCTTTCAGGCATACACAGAAGTCATTATCTCCTTCAAACAGTGGTCTGTTGAAACACAATTGGTCCTCTGTTAACTACACTTAGTAAACTTTTGTCAAAGGATTCCAAAAAACATCCATCGTAAGAAATATATTGAAAACAAAAAGTATAAACTAGTCATATAAACAAGACACTCCTATTCAAAGGACAAATTTAACCTGAAATAAATTCAACTGAAAACAAAGACAGAAAGTTTCCAGGACTGTTGTTCTATTTGAGCCTTACTATCAGTGATGTTCAAAAACGTTCCTCTCTTGTTACTAGAGGGAAACATATGTATTCATCCTGCTTTGTAATGTATATAAAGGCACCAAATGAAATTTCAGTAAAGCCAATGCAGCATCATGAGGATACTGCAACACACTGAAGGAAACCATAAAGAGATGGTGAGGTATTGAGAATAATGGAAGGGACTATGTGACATTGAGAAAGACAGTACCATTTTCATAAATTCATTCAATCGTAACCCAGATACTCATCAGAGTGTTCCAAAATATAGGAAATTGAGCCAACTTGTCATTCTCTACAGCTATACAGGTGAGACTTATTGTATCATACCACGACTCCATGATGAAGCAGAGGATCAGTATTATAGAAGTGACAGTTCAGAGAACCTACCTACACAGCTTATGAATTTCTCTTTGATGCTATGACCTGTCTGTATCTCTATGTTTTATGACTGCCTTTTACTTTGTAGTACCACATCCTTCTTGGGCTGAAGTGACAAGGGAGCAGCAATGGATATGCCGTTCTAATAGCAGGTTAATCATTAAAGACTATGTGCAACCGAAATAGATCTCGCCTGGTGAGAACAAAAAAATAACTGCATCCAAGATAAAGCCACTTTTCTCCACTCTCTGCAGGGCACTGGGGCTTAGAGGGGGATATCCCCAAGTACAGAATAAAGAGGATCTTGGAAGCAACACCACTTTCAAGTGAGTGTACAGGGTGGTGGGAGAGAGGAAAGGTGCATGGAGATAAGGAGACTTAGGCAGGAATGGAAGAGAATATTTTTGCAGTAGAAGGATCTGCAGCTGTGGCATGAAGTGAAAAGGAAACCACAAAGAACGATCAATAAGGCTCAGGAAACAGACAAGGAAGCGTATAAGAGTTTTATTTTCTCCAGATTTACTGTCACTAAGGCAAGGTATCTGTGTAAAGAACAACTGTTTTGGGGTTTTTTTTTTTGGAGAAAGAGAATCTGTATTTGATTGTTTTTACTATCACTTGTCCCTAAGCAGGCAAACTGTAAAACCACAGCATCCACAAGATTGGAAGCTCTGGGAAATGGTGTAAGCAAGCTACGACTGCATCTGGTTCTGAGGGCCTATGATCACTGTAGTAGTAAGCAGCTCTTTAGAAGTCTCTGTGTGTCAGAAGTCAGTGGGATTTTACACAAAACTGTCCTCTGCAGCAGCATAGAGAGAATCCAACTGAAACGGCTTCAATAATCTAATAACCACAGATGATAGTTGTGGAGATTAAAGTATTTCAAAAACTTATAGTAGACATGCCATTTAAATTGATGATTTCCATCTCAGATGAGACAATTTGATTAAAATATTTTGAGACTTGTACAGTGAGCCATATTTTGTCAGTTGACAGTTAGCTCTATGCTTTAAACTTTTTAAAGCTTCTCATTAAACCTTGATCATATTACTCAAAACAACATACATCAAAGGTTTTCTTCCAGAGATATGTAGTTTCTTAGTAAACTATGTTACAATATCTTAACATGATTATATCTTACTAGCATTACAAGCTTACATTGGTAACTATCAAAGAGGTTTTCAGAACTACCTGCTAAACCCAAATTCTAGTCTACTGATAGATGTAAAGTTCCACAGACAATTATTTGAGAATAAACTAAAAGCTCTTAGACTGCTGTATAAATCATAATTATAAATGTCACATATTAAAATTACTACTAGGAATAAGTAGGGTTTGGGTTCTTTGTTCTGGGTTTTTTGTTTTTTTTTTTCAAATAAGCGGAAAAAAAAAGCACATAAAGACCACTTCTTTCAAAGGAATTACATCTAACTAAAACAGACATGTAATTTTTCTACTTCTGATGAACATATCCTAAAATGTTTTTCTGTTGCTATGACTGCCTTTTCAGTTAGGGAAAACAGCCACAGCAATCGTGATTAAAACAGGAAGGAAAAACGGTAATTATTTTGTTATGAATAGATTCTGGGAAAGAATGCTTGTTAACTCTGAAGCCATTACTTAGAATATTAAATGCTAGTGTTTCATCTGTTAGTCAATAGTGTAGATTTTAAGATTCCATTCATCAATAATGATTTTTACATTTTAGAATTTTTAGTTTTTCATCATTAGGGACTAAATTATAATGGTTCTTTTAAACAATTCACACCACCTTGCTAGTGGCGTTAAGAGAACAAGCGCCAAAGACTCTGAGGCACAAATTGCAGAAACGATCTCGGAGACAGGAGATCTAAGAAGGACGCTGCTATCTAGACAACAGCCGAACAGTTACAACCTGGAGCTCTGTTAATGATCACAATAAAAATGGGATGATGGGGAAGAACTATCTGAAATCAACTTTTACATCTTTTAGAGAAGCAGCACCTTATGAAGCAGCAGATTCCTTCCCATCCCCCGTGAGCAACACAGATGCAAGGGTTCAAAAAAGTCTAAGTGTTCTGATAACTTCATGCTTAAGATACTAAAACATTATGAATAAAAGCTTGTATCTTTTATAATAAAGTCTTATTATATTATCTTAGTATCTTAAGAAAAGATGCCTCTTGATAGAGGCAGAGGTGATAAAAAGAAAATTATTTTCATGAAGGAAGGCCTTCCATAGAAGACTACCCAAGGAACTACTCAAGTAGTTGCTCATTATAAAAAAATAGAAAAAAAACCACAACAAAAACAAACCAATGAAATAATTTTCAATAACTAATAATTTAAGAATAAACTTTGGAGTATCTAATCAATATATGGAAATTTCCAGATCAATTCAGAAAATGACTTGCTTCTATACTAATATGAGATAATTATATAAACCAAACATACTTATCTATATTTGAATAGAACCATTCGTATATGCACCACTTGTGAGCTTTGGGAAGTTTCAGCAGGTTACGAAGCCGTAAACCAATCTTCTGCGATACCTTCTTGTCTGGTGTTGGCATTGTTGTGTTAAACTTCTATGCAGTAAAATAAAGGAATCAGTTAAATACAGTCTAACGATTCTTCAATATTCAAATAATTAAATTAGATTTTCTTGATGAAACTTTGCACATTAATAAATGGTACATTTTAATCACATATACTGTTTCATGACAATTTTTTTTGTTGCAGATCTATAATAATCCTTACTGTGCTATATCAGCAATGCAATCAAACATAAGAGATGGCAAACTTTAGCACGATCAATACAACAAGTTATCTTTATACAAAACTCGTCTAACAGAAACATTTTTCAACATGGAAACTACATTATTGGTAACAATAGCATGGCACTAAAATACACACAGACTTCAAAAGTTTGAGGCACCGCTGAACATTGTCTCAAGTGAGCATACGTGACATTGTGGCTCGGATGCCAGCAACACCCACTGCCTCATTTGCACTAGTGCTTTGACTCTTAATAACTCTTCTTAAACTGCGGATGAAGCTAGCACAGGAACGTAATACAGACAAACATTTGAGCAGAGTGCTTGCTTTTTAGAAAACTGCAAGAGAAACTAGCATGGACATAAGCAATTAAGTTTTAACTACATTGGAAAGCTATTTTATAAATTACAGAAAAGACAGTGTCTTAGATTGCATGCATGATACATAGACCTGCATTTAAACAAGACCGCAGAAAAATAATTCCATAATTTTGTTCCAGTGATGGCTGTCTTAACTGACAGAAAGAAAAACTTATTTGCAAAAAATAACAGCTTTTTGAGAATATTAGTTTAACTGGGTCCCCATGCCATGATCAATTGTTATCCTTCCCCAAACGCTCA